>NC_051324.1:20420633-20741050 GCF_015220235.1 Choloepus didactylus
GCCCCACCCATTCAGGGTGGGTCTAAATTAAATCACTGGAGCTATATAAATGAGTTGACATTTATATATGCCAGTGCAGGAACTCAGTGCAGCTGTGAGTGACATTTTGAAGAGGAGCTACAGCCAAGAGGGACACTTTGAAGAATGCACTGGAACTGAGAGTGGAACTGCAGTTTACAAAGACATTGTGGAGACGGCCTTTGAAAGCAGACTTTTACTCCAGAGAAGCTAAGAGAGGACAAACGCCTCAAGAGCAACTGAGAGTGACATTTTGAATAGGAGCTGCAGCCTAGAGAGGAATGTCCTGGGAGAAAGCCATTTTGAAATCAAAACTTGGAGCAGATTCTAGCCACGTGCCTTCTGAGCTAACGGGTTTTCCGGATGCTATCTGCCATCCTCCAGTGAAGGTACCCGATTGTTGTTGCATTACCTTGGACACTTTATGGCCTTAAATCTGTAACTTTGTAACCAAATAAATCCCCTTTATAAAAGCCGATCCATTTCTGATGTTTTGCATCCTGGCAGCATTA
This sequence comes from Choloepus didactylus, assembly GCF_015220235.1. Lineage (NCBI taxonomy): Eukaryota > Metazoa > Chordata > Mammalia > Pilosa > Megalonychidae > Choloepus > Choloepus didactylus. The sequence goes on from NC_051324.1 coordinate 20,421,164, forward strand.
GAAAACTAGAACAGTAGCTAACATACCCCAAAGTGAGTGATCTGAGAAAGAGAGGCCAAGCTAGAAGCTGCAGCCTTTTATAACCTAATCTCAGAGGTGACATACAATCACTTCCGCCATATGCTATTGGTCACACAGACCACCTCTAGTACAAGGATGTGACTAATAGGCAATAGAAATCATTGGGGCTCCCTCTCAGAAGCTGGCTACCAAAGGCCTTTGAGATATAAACAGAGTCTCTGGATTGGACTTTCGAAAAGTTCTGTAAAAAGGGAAGACTCATCTGGCATGTGCGTCTTTGAATTTGGTCCTTTGCCCCGCTTACTTCTTCTTCCCCAGAAGTTGGAAGGAATGCCTAGATGTCTAAGAGTTACCTTGAGACCATGAGGATAAGAACTGCACACTAAGAATGGGGGAAAAGAAAGACAAAATGATCCTGGGACAATGATGCTATTTGAAGCCACTGCAATAGCCCTGACCATCTAATATTGTTTATAGAAGATATTTTTCCAATGCTGAAATTCCATGTAAGTTTTATACAGCCATTTTGAATTGTGGTCACTAAGAGATCATTATAGTATGTCTCCAGGGAACAACCTCTTTCCAAAAGGCATTTGAACTTTTGATTATTTGAGTAGTAGTTGCCTTAAGCTGTGTAAGAGAATCTATGCATCTGTGAGTGAACTCAGAATTCCATCATGGCAGAGTGGGAGTTGGTCAAGTTGATCAACTTGATTGTATCATTTAACTTTCTCATTTTCTGGCTGAGGAATCTGAGACCAAGAGAAATGGTTGTATTAACAAAGTCACCTGTTGGAAACAACAGAATATTAACCAATCAGCTGGTACTTATTGTGCAAATGCAGTGTTTCAACTCTGCCTCATCTCCAGAGACCCATGCAGGTAAGACATCATTTGGTTCCCTCAAGGAGTTTACAGCCTGGTTGGGGTACAAGGCTAGCAGAAAACAGAGAACATTTTAAAAATAACACAGGAAACCAACAAGTAAGCACTGAGTTGTGTTTTTACTTTTTAAGCACTGAAAGAGACCATGGAATGCAGAAATCATTTAGTCATGCACAACAATTATTATAGTCAATTGTCTTTGATGTTTTGCCAACTTTCAGTTATATAAAAACCATGGCTTCATGTTTAAAAGAAAATTATTGTGACAAAGGTATATTTGTCAAGGTAGGAATATAGAACATATTTCATTTTACTGTTTTGTTAACTTGATTTATAACTGTTAAATATTTAGACGTACAATATGAAGTTATCCATTTGTACTCTTACCAAATATCAGGTGCAGCCACAAGTCCACTTTTCTCTATGTTGGCTTCATTCAGGCAGGTTCTTGCAATTCAGTGACAAAGATGGCCAGCAACAACACCAGGCTTACATTTTATTTCTTCAGCAACCTCCAAAGAAAGAGAGCTTCTCTTTATAAAAGGATATCACAAAGTCCTGGGATTGTATTTCACTGAAGAAACTGAAATCATATGCCCACTCCCAGGAAAAAATGAAGATCAAAAAGGAAACCCCATCCAAACCACATGGACTTAAATAGGAAAAAAGTGGTTTCCCAAAAGAAAAATCTATTTGCCATTATAAGAAGAAAGGGAAACAGCATCTGGCCAGGCAAAAAACAAGAGACAGCCACTAAAGGTAAGATAGGAAGAGAAAATGCATGAAGGAACTATCACTTGTGAAGTACTTTTTATATCAGTTGTTTATTGCTTCATTACAAAACATCCCCAAACTTAGTGACTTGCTCTTGCTTCTGTGGGTCAGCAATTTGGGCTGGCATCGGCTGGGTAGTTCTTCTGCTGATCTAGCCTAGAATCATCTATGTGTCTGTAGTCACCTGGTAGCTTAACTGGGGCAGGATGGTCTATTATCTGATAACTGGCAGGCTGCTGTCTGGGGGTCTTCAGTCCTCCTGCATGTAGCTTCTCTAGAAGGCTATCTCAGGCTTATTCATCACAGGCTCATGGTTCCAACCACAGCCCACAGTGGGTGAGCCAGGTAAGCCCTTTTGTGCAAGCAGTTTTCAAGTCTCTGCTTGCATCATATTTGCTAATATCCCATTGGCCTAGCCCAGATTCAAGGAATGGAGGAATAAACTCCACATCTTGATGGGAGGTGCAGCAAAATCGCATTGCAAAGGGACTTGTGTAGAGGGATGGGAAAAATTATTGCAGCTATCTTTGTAAACAAATGACCAATCCAATCATCTCTTCTATATATATGTGTGTGTGCGTATGTGCATGCGTGCATGTGTGTGTGTGTATATACATATTTAGTAAGTTAATAAGTGTCATGTGCTGTGTGCTAGGCTCTATGTATAAAGAGAAAACAGCCACGTTTTCTGTCCTCAAGATCTGAACTGGTGAAGAACCCAGACAACTAAATTAACAACCTGATGCAGTGCAATAGGAACTCGACAAAGTTCAGAGGATATGGTGCAAGTAGGTGGAAGGGAATGTGACTCACACTGGGTGAGGGACACAGGGAAGGTCTCCTAGAGACTTGTTTTTCTATACTGTTGTTTAACATTCTATAATTCTTTCTTGCTCCCCAATAAGACTATAAACTCCTTGAGGTGCTGAGATATTTTATACTCTGTATCCTCACAGCCTGAGACAGTGACGAAGTGTAGTACATGCACGATATGGATATATAAAAAAGCATGGCGCCATGTTCTGTACGTCATCTAAAATGAAGCATGGAATGCTTATGGGAGATGGTTGGGAGGGCAGCAGTGTCTGGGTCCTGAAGTCTACAGAGCTTGGAGTTTATCCTGAAAGCAGGAAGGAGCCAACAAAGAATTTTCAGTGTATGTGTGTGTGTGTCAGGATCACATTCTCCTTGAGGGTAGTGTGACAGATAAAAGGAGTAAGGCTGGAGATTGGGAAATAGGATTAGAGGACTCCAACAGGGCTATAGGAGAAATAATGAAGGTCTTGAATTAAAGCCATGGACATTGTGACCCCCACCATTTTGACTCAGAGGAAATTTTTATCCTTTCCATTTTAATCCCAAGAATTTTTTAACCTTTTAGTGAAGTATGAGGTACATATAGAAATGTGCACGTATCATAAGTATATAGCTCAGTGAATTTTTCACAAATTTTTCACAAATTGTACACACCCATGTGAGCAGATAATGACCAGCCTCTCACCAAAAGCCCCCCACTTGGGTCAATCACAGTTCTAATTTCCAACAGCATAAGTTAGTTATGTCTGTTGTTGTACTTTATATGAATGGAATTACAAAATGTCTACTCTTGCATTTGGACTCTTTTCCTTAATATGTTTGTGAGATTCATTCACGTTGCTCTAGTATAGTTATGGATTATTCATTCTGATTGCTGGATAGCATTCCACTGTGTGACTACTCCCGCATTTATTTCTCCAGCCTATGGTTGATGGGCATTTGAGTAGTTTCCAGGTTTGGGCAATTCTGAGTAACACTACTCTAAACATTCTAGTACATGCTTCTGGGTGTGTACATGTATGCATTTCTGTTGAAATCACTGGGTCATGGGGTAAGCATATGTTCGTGGGCAGTAACACAATAAAGCACAGCTATTTCAAGAAAGAGGCAAAGATTTAAAAAAAAAAAAAAAGCAACCTAATGTCTATCAGTCAGGGAATGGTTAGGAAAGGATAAATACATTTTGATAATCCATACTCTGGAATTACCATGAAGCTGTTCAAAAGAATGAGGTAGAAGAAAACAAGTTTGATGGTTCCTCAAGAATTTCAACAGAGAATTACCATATGGTTCCAGTTTGCCAATGCTGCCAGGATGCAAAATACCAGAAATGGATTGACTTTTATAAAGGGGGTTAATTTGGTTATACACAGTTACAGTCTTAAGGCCATAAAGCGTCCAGGGTAAGGGGGTACCTTCACTGGAGGATGGCCAATGGTGTCCGGAAAACCTCTGTTAGCTGGGAAAGCACATGGCTGGCATCTGCTCCAAGTTCTGGTTTCAAAATGGCTTTCTCCCAGGACGTTACTCTCTAGTCCGAAGCTCCTCTTCAAAATGTCACTCTCCGTTGCTCTTGGGGCATTTGTCCTCTCTTAGCTTCTCCAGAGCAAGAGTCTGCTTTCAACGGCAGCTACTCTCTCAGCTCCTTGTGCATTCTTCAAAGTGTCCCTCTTGGCTGTAGCAAGCTCTCTCCTTCTGTCTGAGCTTATATAGTGCTTTAGTTAACTAATCAAGGCCCATGCTGAATGGGTGGGGTCACACCTCCATGGAAACTATCCAGAGTTATCACCCAAAGTTGGGTGGGGCACATCTCCATGGAAACAACCTAATCCAAACGTTCCAACTTAATCAGCACTAAAATGTCTGCTCCCACCAGATTGTGTCAAAGAACATGGCTTTTTCTGGGGGACATAATATATACAAACCGGTACACCATATGACCTAGTAATTCCACTCCTAGGTATATACCCAAGAGAATTGAAAACAAGTACTCAAACAGATACATGTATACATATGTTCATAGCCGCACAATTCTTAATAGCCAAAAGGTGGAAAGAGCCCAAATGTCCATCAGTGGATGAATGGATAAACAAAATTGTGGTATAGAGATAAAATGGAATATTATTCAGCCAATACAGGCATGAAGTTGATACATGCTACAATGTGGATGAACCGTGACAACATTAGGCAAAATGAAAGATGACAGACTCAAAAGGTCACGTATTGTGTGATTCCATTTATATGAAATATCCAGAAAAGGTAAATCCATAGAGAATGCAGATTATTGGTTGCCAGGATCTGGGAAAAGAGAAATGGGGGCGGGGGTGACTGCTCAATGGGTTTCCTTTGGGAGTGATGACTTGTTTTGGAACTACATAGAGGTGATGGTTGCACAATACCGTGAATGTACTAAATCTGACTGAATTGTTCACTTTAAAAAAGAAGAATGAGGTAGAGCTATACATTCTGACAGGGAAAGATGCCTATGATATAATGCTAGAAGAAAAAAAGGAGAGTAAAGAACAAGTTGTTTGGTATGATCATTTTGGAAAATGTGAGTGTGTTTAAAAATGCATAAAAAATGTTTGAAAGGATACACACCAACAGCTATGTGTACTTACCTCACTGGAATTTAGGGGGAGTGGGAACTTTCATAATTTCCTATATTTACTTCTTTATTGTTTGAATAATTTACAATCAGCAGATATTGTTTTCTAAGTTTTAAACTTTGAGAAAAGAGCCAAAAGTTTTATAGCTCAGGCATCTGAAGCGTTTCCATCTACTACTACTGCTAGTAATAATAACAATAATAACTAACTCTTATGCGCTAAGCATTTTTTTTTTTTTTTTAGCATTTTATAAGTATTTATTATACAATTATACCTTACAGCAACTCTGTAAGTTGGTACAATTATTGTTCTTGTTTAACAGATTAGGAAACTGAGACTCAGCTAAATTACATAATTTGCCCACAGTGATACTAAAAAGTATAAGAGCAAGAATTTGACTTTAGGCTGTTTGGCTTGAGAGTCAATTCATAATCACTATGTTATACCAAAATACGCCTAATAATAGAGGAAACAGAAAAATATTTCTGGAAGTCTGAGAGCACAACCCAAAGTGGCAAGTAGTTTGTTCAAAGCTTCATAGTTTACCCTTAAACTTTATCATAAATTTCTTTCTGTCTCATGATACATGTACATTTGTTTAAAAATAAAATAATGTAAATTATTTCCCATCAAGTCAAATGAATGCTCCTGGAAGATGCCCTGTGTTTATCCTGGGGCTTCACGTGCCCTGGGCACACCACTATGGATATTCAAGGAACCATTTGCATCAGGTCAAGAAACAAAAGACAAACTAGCGTTCCCTGGTAGATCAACAAGGTCAGAATGTTTTACTTAGATCCTGGGAGTGGTCAGACATCAGTTAACTCTCCTCTCTACCCTGGTTCCAGCTTGGGAAATAAATTTTTCCTCTTAAGTAAAGCATGCCAATTGACCTATCTGGTGACAGCTGGCCGGGGTGTGACATTCCTCTGGCTGGTGCCAGCTGTCTGTCTCTTGGTCAGCTCCTCCTCACAGCCACAGCACACTTTCTAGGAATTCACATACAGTGACTGCTGCAATGATGTGGTTCAATCCAAAACACAGTTAAAAACTTAGCAAGTGCAAAAATTTGTCCACAGATAAACAATATTTGGTCCCAGCCTCAAGGATGTTCTGGGGTTGGGGGATGGTAACTGCATTCTAGGTGGATGGAGCTACTAACCAAGGGGAGTGCAAAGCTAATCCTGTAACCCCCTCACCGAAAACCCTTCAGTGGCTCCCCATTACTCTGGGAATAAAGACCAAAAGCTTTGAGAGGCTTATGAGGCCCTGTGTGGTCATCTTGCTGGCCTTGTTTTGTGCCACTTCCCTCCTTGCTTTTTTTGTGTTCTGGCCACCCTTGCCTTCCTTGTCTTCGCTTGAACATGCCAAGCTCCTTTCCACCCGGGTCTTTGCACAGAATGTCCCCTTTGCTTAAAACCCCAGCCCCCAACTTTATTAATTCAATTCCAGCATTACTCTCTCGGGGAAATCCCCAAGACTGGGTCAGGTTCCATGTTATATATGCTTATAGAACCACATATGTTCCCTTTATAGCTACAAATCACAGAAAACAAACAAAAACAGTAGTGTAAAACATGATCAAAGCTCATTTCTTTCTCATGTTCAGAAGTCTTTGACTGGCCTGGTGCTCCACGGTACCTGGGGCCCAGGCTTTTTTTATGTTGTTGCTCCACTGCACAAGGCTTTTACTCTCAGGGTCATCTCATGGCCCAAATCAGCAGCTGGAGCTCTGGCCATTGTGTCACATTCCCACCAGTGGGAAGAAAAAAGAGGGAAAAGGGGCAAGCTTCTTCCCTTTAGGGGTATTTCCTGGAAGGTTTACATACCTTTTCTGCTTGCATCCCATTTAGCCACATCTAGTTGCAAGGAGGCTGGTATATATAGTCTTTATTCTAGGTGAGCAAATGTCTAAACAGAAACCAAAACTTTTATTACTGAGAAAGAAGGGGAGACTGGACATTGAGGGACTACTAGAGACTGCCACAACTGCATTCATTTCATTTTGCAATCATACATTCATTGAAAGTGGTCATTCAATTGCAGACTTTCTGTCATTAGATTGTAAACTCCATGACAGCTGGGTCCTGTTTGTTTATTGTCGTATCCCCTGTGCCTAGCATGGTGCTTGGTACACAGCAGGCATTCCATAAAGGTTTGTGGACTGAATGTGGAAAGAAGGCCCAGGTGCCATCTGGGAGAGCCTATAAGCTCTAATACTTCTGGTAAGAGCTAATAAAAATAGATAACATTTACCGAGTACCTACTATGAACTAGGTATTGTCACCTAATGCTCAAAAGAGCTCCAGAAGGGAGTTTTCAGTGTTAACCCATTTATTTTCGAGGTGGAAACTGCAGTTCAGAGAGGCTAATGTCGTGCACAAGGTCACACTGCTGGAAAGCAGCAGAATGAGGACTTGAATCAGGGTCTGTCTGACTCAGAAGTCCATGCCCTTAACCACGACTTGAGTTGTGCCCAGAACTGCGCTGCAAAGTGGCACACTCCATTTCCTCTACTCCTACGTAACAGTGCCTGGCTGCCCCAGCTCCCCCCAACGCAGCCTTGGCGCCTCAGGCCAGCTCAGCCTAATTCAACACTCGGTCTTCCATTATAACAAAACCACTGCCTTACTGAGAACAACCAGGAGAGAGGAGAAAAGAAACATCAGTGTTTCCCAGTGAAGCCCTGCACTGGGCTTCCAGAGGGCAAGAACGTGGAGAAATGGGGACAGGAGGTTTGTCCAGATAGTTGCTTTGCCCTGTTTTCCTCAGGCACTCTGCTGCGGTGAGACTGGGTTGAGAGAAGGGCCTGGATCATTTATGGCGGCTGTCGTGAACTTTTCCTGTTTCTTGGACTCTTTACAAGGAAGCACCAAGAACAGTAGGCCCTGCCTGTCCCTGCGTGCCCCTCCCACCCCCAGAACAGTGCTGGTCCCAGTGGGATGTGTGGGGCCGGGCTGGATAATTGGCAGAACCACACCCTCAGCTCTTCCCCTCTTTTACGCTCCCTGCACCGTCCCCTGGCCCTGGGGTTCCTCCCAAGGGTGACTGTCCTTGTGGGAAACGCCTTTGGGCTGCGGGTTGTCCAAGGAAGGCAGGGGAGTGTGCAGGGGCGTCCTCTCCCGCCCTCTTAGTCAGCAGCCCTGGGCAGGTGGCATGTCCCGTCTTGGTCACCGAGCTCGACAAAAATGTGGCCTGGCCAGGACAAGACCAGGAAGCAGGAGCCACTTGACATCACTGGGGGAAAAGAAAGCCAAGTGTTATGATACCACACCTGTTTTCTGGCCATTAAAGGGAATTTTTACAATCACATTTAAATTTCTTTAGTAATCTTATCTTTAGTAAAATAATATAGAGTTTTAAAAAGCTAAACAGTCAGTAGAAGAAAAAGACTTAAAGGAAAAACAGCAGCTCCTTGGAGCCAACCACTTTTAACTTCTTTTAGCTGTTTCTTTTGGTATTTACTCCCATATCTCTAATAACAAGCTTATATTGGTATTCCTTAAAATTTCAGTTATAGATATTACCCAAGGGCTTCCTATTTTGGACTTGGAGGACTTAACTTCTTACATTACCTCTTCCCCAACCCTCTCAATGTATTTCAATGCAATTTTGGTTAAATCCACTCTTAGTGTCTTCACTGTTAACACTATGCAAATAACAGTGAATCTGTTAAGTGTTCCCCTACTTTCCAACGACTCTGTAGAATCCCTCTTAATCTAGTTTTCTACACAAATTTATCGGATAATCCCTCAATTCCATAGTTTCCTCGAGCATCCCTCTTGCAGTCCCCTGGCCTCCCTGGACTTTCCTTTGCTGATCTCCTGGGAATTCCGAAGAGAATTGTTCTATGACTATTTTTGTATGACTTCATTGTAGAAAAAATAGAAAGGCACAAGAAAGAAAATAAAGGTGACATATTCCTCAGTTGCATTAGCTACGTTTCAAGTACTCCATAGATGCATGTGGATAGTGGCTACAGCACTGGACAGTGCGGAAGAGACTATTCCCATCATTGCAGAAAGTTCTATTGGTCTCTAACAAAGATCAAAACCTTGCAATCCATGGGTGAAATTTAATTCTTTGATGTAAAGCATGATGATTAAGAGGGTAGTCTCTAGAGCCAGACACCTGAGTACAAATCCTGCCTCTACCGCTTGTTCTCCACATGCCCTTAAACAACTTTATCTCAATGCCTCAGTTTCCTCATCTGTAAAGTAGAGATAATAATAGCTTCTATCTCATTGGTTGCTTTAAAAATCAAATAATTAATACCTATGAAATGCTTAGGAAAGTACCTAACACATCATAAGTACTCAATAAATATTTTGGATTTGCCTATTAGTTATGAATGAATGAAGTGAGGATTTCAAAATAAAAATCTAGATTTCTGGCTTTTTTTTTTCCTTTTCTTTTCCTTTCTTTTGCAAGGTCTGGCAACCCTGGCTCCCATCCCTGCAAAGCAACGATTGGCTGGAACTGAGTAGCAGCTGCCAGGTTAAGATGGGGCATGGATTCTCCAGTGGCCCCACAAGGTGTGCCTATGCACTTAGAGCCAGCACACTCCCCTCGTGTACCTGCCACCTTTGTAGGCAGTGGAGTTTGTGACTTCTGCTGTAGAGAAGGATGGGAAGCCCGAGGAGCAGATGTTAAGCTGGGGCTGAAGGGGTGCGGGTTAGTGGGGGTGGAGGGTGGGGCAGCGGGACCACTGCATGCAAATTCAGCCTACACAGGATCACCTGGCCAAGGGGGTGTGGGTGGGGCAGAATCCGATTGTGTTCTTAATTGGGAGTTGCTGCATTAGCCACTCAGAGCAGGTGAAATTAGCACAATGGCACAGTGTAGGCTAGTGGGCAGCACTGGGGAGGTGGCAAACAATGAACATCCAAAAATGTCTTGAAATGGGAGAGTGGCAGATGATTATTTAAGACAGTGAGATCTATTTAATACAGTGAGATGTTCAAATTTGAACTGTAACCTGGTTATGGAGAATTGTGATGCTGTACCTCACAACTTCAGTGAAGTCTACTACACCTATAGTTTGATGTTGGTGTACAGTATTTTGGGGAAATAAGGGAATGAGGTGGTGTCCAGCATGGGACAAAAAATGGTGGGGAAAACAGGACAGGAGTTACAGAGTGAAGCCTGAGAATTTAGCAGTGTCCAGGAGAACAGTAAGCCCCTTGAAATATCTTAGGAGGTTTTTTGAGGGTGGATACTAAAATATGTGGAGTCATTCTGTTTGGATAATCTGGAAAAGCAAGACATTCTAAGGCTAGAAATATTGGCAATCTTCCAGGGGAGACATTTGGATTATATGCTCAGACACATTGGATGCAGAGGAGCAAAGAATAAGATCATTTGCAATGGTTTAACTTCCTCATCATGAACCTCTTTCTATGTCATCATTTTTTTACATCTGTGATTCTCAAGGAGGGAGGGCGTCCTGTTAGGGGTCATATCAGAAGCACCTGTGGAGCTTCTCCAACTCACACAGGTGTACCAGTCTGGGATCAGGTCAGGAAATGAAATCACTTCAAGTATTTAAAACAGATTGAATTTAACATATAGATTAGGTGATTTCCAAATCCCTGGAAGGGCAGGAGGAGCAGGCTGAAGGCTTGCCTCCATGAATGACTCCCAGAACACTACTGGGGAGCCATTGCCTCTGCCACTCTTGGGAAGATGGGCACCAATGAGTTCTAGAACATACTGCTTTAGACACAGTCCAGGTCCCAGAAACTGGGATAAGAAGGCTGCTGCCACTGCTCCAGCCTGGAAATTGGAAGGTTGATTTCTGCCACTGCTACCTCTATAGCTTCCTCTCAACCTTTCTGAACCTGGAGACTGGACCCTGGCATCTAATGATCTTGCCAGCAGCAAACAACCCAAAACACAAGAATCTGGCATGACCTCCATCTCACTTCCACTTTTCAAATCTTGCAGAAATGCATCTAACTGGCAGCACCTAGTTTGCATCCAGAATCCTAGCTGCATGCATTCGGTGCAAGAAGTCCCACTGGAATAGAACTGAGGGTCAATCAACCATATCCAGCATAGAGAGTCTAATATATCACCTTGAGGGAATCATTACCATCTGGTATGGTCAGGGTGATCATGGCCCTCCCCAGGATCGATGCCCCTTATTCTGGTAATTAATAGCCCCCTGATTTTCCTCTGAGGAACCACCTCTCCCATCCCCAGCAGTGGGTATATGTCCTAGTCCTGGGCAACTAGTGTATTCCATCTCCCATTCTCTGCTAGTGTATAATCCCTTAGGAATATGTGAAAAGATGTGATATATTCTTGGAGGCACCAGGAAAAGAAAGGACAGCCATTTATCTTGGACTGTTGAGACATTTGCCAACAGTGAAGCAGGGACCAGAATCCTATATCATTGTCACTTTCTGCTCTAAGTTTTGGCAATTGTCTGTCCAGGGTGATCCAGATGAGCAAATCATTTACAAATGTCTTTCAGAATTTCAGATTATCTACAAATAAGTAGGCAGTCCTGATTTCAAATACTCTGCCTTCTTAATTAAAAGAGGCATCTGACCACAATCTCAATATTTTATTTGGAAAATACAATCCCATAACACCTTTAGACTCAGCCTGACTTTCCCTACACCTCCTTCCCCCCACACTTACTCCATTTTTCCCAGCCTGGGATCTCTATTCCTCAGCACAAACAACCACGAAAAGCAGGGTCACTCCCCTTACCAAGAATTGAACACACCAACACTCAACAAAAAGGAGGAGGAAAGAGAGACTGAGAATATCCACCTTCTTAAGAAGTTTCTGGTGACCACGTGTGTTGGAGACGCAGGTCTGCTTGCCGCAGTGCTCAGCCCCATTCGGCTGAGGACCTGGGCTGTCTGTAATGGAGACAGCCGTGACTGACACAGGAGGACAGCCAGGCAACCCTGGGTAGTCTCTGGGCCTCGGTTTCTAGTTCGTAAAATAAAGGAGTTGGACTACTTGAACAGGAAGGACCCTTCCAGTTTTGATGGTTTACAGTCGCTTATTGGGTCAGTGCTGATTGGGGGTAAGCTGACCCAAGCCATAAGGTAGTTGGTTTTAGAAATACCCCATTTGTGCAGAAGACAAGCATTACTGTATTAAAGGGAGATCCCTGAGCTAGGAGTCAGGAAGCTTGGGCTCTGGTACTTACTGTGTAAACTAAGTACCACTGGGGAAGTCGCTAGACCCCTCTGGACTGTAAAGTGAGGGAGTTGGAGCAGATGATCTCTAATGGCCTTTCCAGCTCTGAAATCCTATGAGCCCATGAGCCCATGATTCTAAACTCACTAAGAAAGTGTCAGACCTGCCTGATGTTTTTCTGGGGAAGTACATCAGACTAGAAAGTGAATGCACGCTGTGGGTTAAGGGGCTGCCCTTAAAAGGTTCGAAGGCCTCCTGCATTCACAGGAATCTTCCTGGCCATGCCTCTACCCTTACTCCCAACCCCTCATGTCCAGGCTTAAGGGTAGGAGCTGGCACATCTGAGGCCTGAAGCCAGGACCTTGGGTTCTGCTGAGTCTTCCCAAGGCTGGAGTCCAAGGGTTGAAGAACAGACTTTCCCGGAAGCTTATCAGAGTCCATTATTGGCCCAGCCCTGGTGACTACTTGGCAGTGGACTTTGTCTGATCTATTGCTAAGTGGTCCAACAGTGCCACTTCTGCAGGCACCCTCTTCCACGCCAGGCCCCGTGCTGCAGGGGTCCTAAGACCTCCAAGTCTGGCTGCGTGGGAGGTCAATAAAGATCAACTCTCCTGGGAGATTTTCCAAGCTGAGTCACTTTGGAGAGGCATCACAGGGGCAGGGCCCAGTTTTGAAAGGAGTATTAACTAAGGAAGCATTGTGGCAAGAGAATGAGGGGAGGAGAAGTGGGAGTGGGGGATTCTGGAGTTACACACGGGGGGAAAGCAAGGTTTGAGCTGAGCGGAGTGAGAAGAGGCGTGGAATCAAGGAAATCCATTCCAGTGTTGGTAGATCTTTAGGGAAGTAACAAATTAAAATGTCCAAACCAATATTCCAAGTAGTCTAATTATTTATGTTACCTTTCGGTAATCCCCCCACCCCAATTTTAAAAGTAATAATTATCCAGTGTAAAAACTATGGAAAAGAAGAACTAAAAAAAATCAGTCATAATCCCACCACCTCGTGATAATCGCTATTACTGTGTTAGCATGGTTCCTTCTCAGCTTTTATGTTATGTACATATACACAATATACTTTTTAAAGAGATGATACCATTTATGCTTTTTTTCTATCCTGATCTTTTCACTGTGCTCTATATTATGAATGTTTTTTTCTTCTCAATCAATATTGATCCTTGTCACCATTTTTAAAAATCTGTGGCCAAACATTTTATGTTAGGAATTAATCAGCTGGTTCAGTTTAGATGATCCCAATTTTGTTGGCAACATCCAAAGGATCATAGTCAGGAACGAACTGAACATATGCCTTCTTCTCTCCAACAGGCCCGATCAGGGTGTTGACCTTGGCCACGTCAATGTCATAGTGCGTCATCACAGCCTGTTGGATCTGGTGCTTGTTGGCCTTGACATCCACAATGAACACAAGTGTGTTGTTGTCTTCAGTCTTCATGGCTGACTCAGTGGTCAGGAGGAACTTGATGACAGCCTAGTGGTCAAGCTTGTTTCTCCTGGGAGCACTCTTCTGAGGGTATTTGGGCTGTCTTGGGCCACTGGAAGGTGGGTGAAATGTGGATCTTTTTTTGTGTGTGGATGTGGATGCTTTTCAGTACTGCCTTCTTGGCTTTCAAAGCCTTTGCTTTGGCTACAGTTTTCAGAGGGGCAGGGGCTTCCTTCTTTGCTTTCAGCACCATCTTCGTGAAAATGGCCTCATCATCATTTTTAATGATATTTGACCATATGGATGTACGGTTTTTAAATTTAACAACCCCTTATCGCTAGATATTAAAATTATATCTATTTTCAATTATTGTAAACATGATCCCTTGGACCTCCAGACACACACGTCCGTGCATGTCTATCTAATCATTTCCTTCAGATGAATTCCCAAAAGTGGAATTGCTAGGTCAAGGTTTCTTATACATATTGACAAACTTTCTGCTGAAGGAAATATGTATAAGAAAGTTTCTGCCAATGTATTCTCTACCACCAGTGTCTGAGGTCTGATTACCCTTGCCTCAACAGCTTTGGCACTCTTTGTGTTAAGACTACAGTGATGTATCTCTTATTTAACATCAAAGTTGTACAAGTTTTATAGTTTGACTCAGTCATTCAATTTCTGGGAAATTTTTTTAAGAAAAAGTCCAAAGTACAGACACATAAAATGTTTATGAATATAGATAGATAAATAGATGGAGTGTGTGTGTGTGCGTGCGCATGTGCGTGCTCATGTGTTTGCTTGTTTGTTTTGAGTAAACCAGTTGCTTTGGACAATCATCACTACCCTTTTGGATTGCAAAGAGCACCCTGAATTGTGCCACAGCCTTCTCCCCACCTCTGCTCACTGAGGGAGAAGGAGCTGGTGGTTACTCCTAGCTCCTTGGACAGGGCCTCAATTATTTGGCCACCATCAGTCCACATCCTTCTCATTTTTTTAAGGATGGACCACCTGTTTATACACTCTCTCTACCCTCAATCTCCACAACTTTATCTCACCTTCCTTAATTACATCAGGCCTTGACTCACACACAGTTTTCTGCCCCAGCCTAAGGTCTCTGGTGACATGCACAAAAATTTTTGCAGCATTATTTATGAGGCAGGATAATAATTTGAGTTATTAACCAGGGTGTTCATTTCCTCTCTCTCAAAATCCCTTTTAATCCAAACCACCAATCCTCCCTTTGGACTATAAGATTTGGGGTCACCCTAGGGAAGAGTTGGTAGAACAGAACCAAAGAGCAAAGTCAACAAAATCTTGGCTTTTAAACCCACAAGCTATGTATCTAAGTATAAACCTAAAACATTTAGGAGAAAACATGATTATCCAAAAAACAATTTTCCCCACCTTCACTCCAGATAAGACCTTATTAGAGAGGGAAGTCCAGTGGAGAATTTGAAGAAGCAAGAGAGCAGGAACTGTGCACCCAGCCCACCTGAAGTTCAAATAAACCCCCTTTAATTGGGGATTGAAAAGACCTCGATTCCTGGGCAAGGCCCAAACAGGCAGCAAGCCTAGTAGAGAAGTCTTCCCCCACCATTATGGGAAGGATATAATGGAGTAGAAATGGCAGCTTGGCATGTCCAGGCTAGAGGACCAGAAACAGATTCTCCCAGTTTCTGCATCCCACTTTTGCAATGTGGGGGGTGTCTCATGGTTGAGGTAGGTGGATGCCCCCTGGGCAATCCCTCATGGACAGTTGAGGACACAGCTACACATCAGCAGATTGTCCGCATGAAGCAGGGGGATCCCTTCCCACCTCTCCCTCACCACACCTCTGCCCCCATCCAATCTCCTCCCCCTCCCAGTTACACCCAGAGCCAGACAAGGATGGGTTTCACCTGGAACAGGAGGTTGTCCCCTCCCTGCTTTCTCGCTGGTGATATTTTCATAACTCCCTCAGAAATAAAGAGAAGGGCTGCGAAGAGCTGAAAGATCCAGATTATGACTGAGTTTATATGGAAATGACTCGTTAATGTTTTCTGCTTCAAGATATCTGGAGCTTCTTAAGAAAGAAATTTAGTTCAGTTATAGAAAAATAAAGGAAGTCATATTTTTCCATATTTTAGTTCTTACAACTGTGAAATTTGAACCTCTTTTTTTAAAAATAATGAAAAATCAGAAAAACTGGAACATCTGACAAGAAAAGAAAGAGTACAATATTATGCCATCACTTAGTACTTACAAATACTACCTAATAAAGTAAAAAAAAAAAAAATTATGAAGTAATGGAAAGTGAAAAAAAACAGTATATAGAAATATATGTCCTTTTTAATTATAACAATGTGTAAAAGAAAAGCCTGAAAACATACAGTTGAAATAAAATTTGGGAAGGAAATATACTAAAATGTTACATGGTTGTCTTTGGGTGGGAAAGCTGTGGGTAACTTTTTTCTTCTTTCTCCTTGTTCTTAACTATCTTCTAGGAGCATATCTTTGTTTTGTAATGAAAATTTATACTTATATATTTAAATCGGTATGTGTATGTATTATCTTAAACATGGCTTGATCTACGGCCTGGAAATTTTTTCAGAGTTCCTTTTCTCTTCAGGTTGGAGAAACGGGGGAGGAGAGTGAAAGGGATTTTCCAGGCTCTGTTTAACTCTGTCCTGCTGAGTGACATCACCCATCATTACTAGGTAAGAAGATCAGAGGTAACAAGAACAGGCATTGGTTTCAGTCTGTCCTCACAGGCTCCAGCCCATGCTTGTGTGCTCCACCTTGGGCTTGTTCTCTTCCACTTTACGTCCATTCTCCCATCCCGACTGCCTGACTTGTGGCCTTCAAGCTCAAGCATCAAATGTGGATATAACAGCCTAATAGATACTCCTTAACTTGTTCTCACAATTGTATAAGGTCAAATCCCTGTAATAAATATATACTGGCAGTCTTTGCTTTGCATGGCAGTTCAGAACCATAAAATGCCCATGCAAGCTGAAATCATGCAAAGCAATCTCAATCAATGGGAAAAGTTATGATTGTTCTGAGACCTTTAAAAATTTGTTCAAGATGTTAAAAACTCTCTTACTGTTGATTATAAATGTATGGGGAAACGAAAAACAAGTAAAACTAATATTTTGTTGATACACTGTAATTTGAAACATTAGAAACAGTGAGAATTAAAATGTTTTATTTCTTTGTTAAAAAAAAAAAACTCATCAAGAGTAGTTTGAACAATGCTTGCCTTCTTCTTATCACTTACCATACAGAGCAAGCATCTTTTCTATACCTTAATGAATTGTCATACTAAGTTTGGATCATCTTCCAACATTTTATCCTTTGCACTTTTGAGGTCATGGAATATATCCAAGAGTTCCTTTAATGTGAAGTGGGTTTTTTGTGACCAGCTTTGTTTCCTTTGGGACACTGTCATCCTTTTCACCACAACCACCTGCCTTAACCAATTCTTGGAATCTGCGTGCAAATATCCCAGGAGCATTCTTACCTGCTCTAGCAACTTCACTGGATATCTTAACTAATCAATTCATGACAATTTCTGAAATGATGAAAGCAGCCTGAAGAAGTTTCTTCTTCAATGTCCTTGTAATTATTATTTTCTTTCAATGTGGCAACTAATTTCATTGTTTTGGCCTGAATGCGAGTCAAACTGGGAATTTCTTTTTATTATTATTATTATTATTATGACAGTCTTCAAAGTCGAAGTAAATGCTCAACTATAAGTGGCATTCTGTTCCTAGCACAATTTAAACTAAAAGTCATTGAAGAGACTTTACTTTTTAAAAAACTTTTTATTTTGAAATAATTTCAAACTTAAAGGACAATTGCAAAAATAACACAAACCCTGTACAGAGAACTTCAACATACCTCCATCCCCACCCCCAATACCCAGATTCACCAATTTTAACATTTTGCCACCTTCACATATCATTCTATGTACTTATCTTTCTTCTGAATATTTGAGAGTAGGTTGCACACATCATACTCCTTAAACACAATACTTCCACCTCCTATTTTTCCCTGTCCATATTCCTTCCATGAACAAGGATATTCCCTTATGTAATAACCTTAAGCACAATTATCAAGTTCAAGAAATTTAACACTGCTCTAAAGCTTACATTCTATATTCCAATTTTTTCTTATATCCCAATATGTCCTTTTGAGCCATTTCTCCTCCATTCTTAGATTCCATCCAGTATCATATATTGCATTCAATTGTACATTATCTGTTTAATTTATCTTTCTTTCTTTCTTTTTTAATTGTGGAAACATATGTACAACATAAATCTTCCCATCCCTACCCCTCCCAAGCATACCATTCAGTGGGATTAATCATATCCACAATGTAACAGTAGTACCCTCACCAGCATCCGTTACTAGAACTTTCTGTTCACCCCGAAAAGAAACCCTACACTCATTTTGCATTAACTCCTCATTACCCCCTCCCCTACCCCCAGCCCAAGAGGGCTTTTGTAGCCAAAGGACTAAAGAAAGCACCGGACATGTTCTGAGATATGAGCTTTTATTATAGGGCTTACTTACAGGGTGGGGAAATCAAGCCATGTTGCCCCGAAATCAGGAGCTTCTCTGAATGGATTCAGGAGCTGCTCTGAATGGCAGCCAGTTCAGAGCACAACGTGGAAATAGTCCGCTCTTGGGGAGCTGAATAAGCTGGTTATAAGGGCTCGACATTCCAATGGGTATGAGAGCATAAGGCAAGGAGAGGGGTCCTGCAACGTAGGGAGGGGTTGATTGTCAACAGGGAGGAAGGGAGGATTATAGAGATAACAGTATCTCAGGGAGTCTCAGAGAGGAGGTAGTTTTGGGTATAGATTACAGTTAGCATCTGATATTACAAGGAGAATAGGTCAAACCTCAGCTGTCTTAGGTCAAGCAAACTGCTGTGTGCAGTTTTCAAGACACTTGGGGACCAGGGGCTCCCACACCTGTACCCTACTTTTCTGTCTCTATGAGCTTGCTTATTCTCTGATATTTAATTGTGGTTACCATGGGGCTTATTTTAACACCCTAAATCTGTAACAATCTCATTTGCTTGATACCAACATAACTTTAATAGCATACGTAAATTATGTTCCTATACCCCTCTGTCCCCCCACTGCTATATAGTTCTTGCCACAAATTACAAATATATACATTATGAATCCAAAACCATTGATTTATTATTATATTTTATGCATTTGCCTTTTAGCTCCTGTAGGATGTAAAAAGTGCAGTTACAAATAAAAAATGCAGTAATAATGGTATATATATTTATCCATGTCATTCTCTACTGGAGATCCTTATTTCTTCATGTGGTTTCAGTCAATTGTCTAGTGTCCTTTCTTTCAACCTGCAGAACTCCCTTTAGCATTCCTTGTAGGGCCAGTCTAGTTGTGATGAAGTCCCTCAGCTTTTGTTTATCTGGGAAGGTCTTAATCACTCCCTTGTTTTTGAAAGGCAGTTTACCATATATAGGATTCTTGGTTGGCAATCTTTTGCTTTCAGAATTTAAAATATATCTTCCCACTGCCTTCTTGCCTCCATGGTTTCCAATCAGAAATCAGCTCTTATTCTTATTGAGGCTCCCTTGTGTTGCTTTTCCCTTGAGGCTTTCAGAATTCTCTATCTTTGGCATTTGACAGTTTGTTTATAACATAATATGGTGGGTCTATTTGGTTTTAAACTGTTTGGAATTTGTTGAATATCTTAGATATGTATCTTGTCTTTCATTAAATTTGGGGTTTTCAGGCATTATTTCTTTGAATATTCTCTCTGCCCCTTTCTTTCTTCTCCTTCAGGGTCTCCCACACTGCATATATTACTAGATTGCTTGATAGTTTCCCACAGATTCCTCAGGCTCTGTTCACTTTCCTTCATTCTTTCCTCTTTCTGCTTCTCAGACTGGATTATTTCAATTGTCTTATTTCCAAATACACTGATTCTTTCTTCTCCCAACTCCAATCTGCTTTTGAACTCCTTTGGGGAATTTTTAATTCCCTTTACTGTGGTCTTCAGCTCTATTTGGTTCCTTTTGATAATTGCCATCTCCATTGTCATTCTCTTTGTGCTCATCTATCATTTTTCTGATTTCCGTTAATTCTTTGCCCATTTTTTCCTTTAGTTCTTTGAGCATATCTAGGATCATTTTTTTTAAGTCTTTGTCCAGAATGTCCCAATTCTGATCCTCCTCATTGATCGTATCTAATGTTTCTTTGTATGTTTTGTAACTTTTTGTTGAAAACTGGATCTTTTGATATTTTGGGGTGTTATCGCTGGAATTTAGAATCTGTGATGTCTGTTCCTTAAGCTTGTATCCAGCTATTGTTATGATAGGTCTTTCCTTGAATGCCAGGAGCAGCAAAATAAATAAATAAATAAAGAGGGAGAGGGAGGGGGAGGGGAGAAACTTTCCCAGTCTTTGCAGGTTGACCTGAGTGAGTGCTCTCCTTCAAAGCTTACACATACAATGAGTTTAGAAAATAGCTCCAGACCAAAGTGTAGTCCCCATCTCCACGTCCTTTCTGCACATGCATCTTGTCTTAAGCATACATATATGACCCTAGGAATTTCCTCATTTACAAGGTTTCAAATGTGCCCTCTTCTCTAGGAAACAGTATCTTCACAGTTCCAAGAACAACACTGTATGTCTACAGCCAGCAATCGCTTGCCTCAGGTAGCACGACTTGACTGCTCTCCTATGGTGTTTCCATAGGAGAACTTGGTGAACTGCCTTCCACATGCAAAGCAAATTCTGGGACAGTGAGTCCCTTGTGACAACCACCAGATGGATTGGGCCAGACATACCTGCTCCCAGCATGTGCACGAGGGTCAGTGTGCTTCCACACTGGGAGCAAAGCCAGCTCTGCCCCAACCAGTATCGGCTGAGGGAGGCACCAGCCAGGGTGCTAGCAGAATCCTACCACTTTTTATTACTTTTTTTTACTTAAATTTTTTTTTTCTTTTTTAAGAAAAAAAGTTGTGGGTTTGCAGAACAATCATACATAAAATACAGGATTCCCATACACCACCCCACCACAAACACACTTCATTAGTGTGGAATATTTGTTACAATTGATGAAAGCACATTTTTATGATTGTACTGTTAACTGTAATCCATGGTTTAACTTATGATTCACTGTTTGTGTAGTGCAGTTCTATGGATATTTATATATATTTTTATTCTGTTAACATGTATGCAATCTAACTTTTCCCCCTTTTAATCACATTCAGATATATATTTCAGTGCTCTTAACCTCATTCACAATGTTGTGCTACCGTCACTACCATCCATTACTAAAATATTTCCATCATTCCAAAGAGGAACCCAGTACATTTTAAGCCTTGACTTCCCATTCCCTATTCCTACCTTGTCCCCTAGTAACCTATATTCTAGATTCTGACTCTATCAATTTGCTTATTCTAATTGTTTCAAATCAGTGAGCTCATACAGTCTTTGTCCTTTTGCATCTGGATTATTTCACTCAACATGATGTCTTCAAGCTTCATCCATGTTGTCACATATATCAGGACTTTGTTCCTTTTTACAGCCGAATAACGTTCCATTATATGTATATACCACATTTTATTTATCTATTCATCGGTTAATGGATACTTGGGTTGCTTCCATCTTTTGGCTATTGAGAATAATGCTGCTATGAACATTGGTGTGCAGATATCTGTTCGAGTCCCTGCTTTCAGTTTTTGGGGGTATATACCTAGTAGTGGATTTGTTGGGTCCTATGGTAATTTTATCTTTTTTTTCTGAGGAACTTCATTGGAGTTGCCAGCTTGCTGCCTGCCCTATGAAATTTGGACTCGTGCATTCTGCCCTATGGAATTTGGACTCATGCATCCTGCCCTATGGAATTTGGACTCATGCATCCCTACCGTTGCGTGAGATACTTTTATAAAATCTCATATTTATAGATACCTCCTGTTGGTTCTGTTTCCATAGAGAACCCTAACGTGTTTTCCAAATATTTTCACCCATTCTGTAAGTTGTCATTTTACTTTCACGATAAAGTCCTTTGAGGAACAAAAGTTTTTAATTTTGATTTATCTATTTTTTCTTTTGTTGCTTGTGCTTCAGTGTAAAGTCTAAGAAACCATTGCCTAACACAAGGTCCTGAAGATGCTTTCCTTTGTTTTCTTCTAGGAGTTTGATATTTCTAGATCTTATATTTAGGTTTTCAATCCACTTTGAGTTGACTTTTGTATATGGTGTGAGGTAGGGATCCTCCTTTTTTTTTTTTCGAATGGAGATCCAGTTTTCAGAGCATCATTTGTCAAGGACACTATTATTGCCCAATTGAGTGGCCTTCACCCCCTTGACAGAAATCAGTTGGCCATAAATTGGAGGGTTGATTTCCAATCTCTCAGTTTTGTTCCATTGGTTTATATGTCTGTCCTTGTGCCAATACCATTCTGTTTTGATTACTGTGGCTTTGTAATAAGTTTTAAGATCAGAAAGTGTCAGTCCTCCAACTTCATTCTTTTTCAAGATGGCTTTAGCTATTTGGGGCCCTTGCCTTTCCATATAAATTTGATGATTGGCTTTTCTATTTGTGCAAAGAAGGTTTTTGTGATTTTGATTGGGTTTGCATTGAGTCTAAAAATTGCTTTGGGTAGGATTGATATCTTAATGATATTTGGTCTTCCAATCCATGAACACAGTATGTCTTTCCATTTATTTAGGTCTTCTTTGATTTCTTTTAGCAATTTTTTTTTAGTTTTCTGTGTACAAGCCCTTTATATCTTTAATTAGATTTATTCCTGGCTATTTGATTCTTTTAGTTGCTATTTTAAATGGATTTTTTTTACTTGATTTCTTCTTCTGATTGTTCATTGCTTGTGTATGGAAACATTATTGATTTTGGGGTGTTGATCTTGTACCCTGCCACTTTGCTGAATTCATTTATTAGCTCTAGGGGCTTTGTTGTAGATTTTTCAGGATTTTTTGTTTATAGAATCATATTGTCTGCAAATAGGGAAAGTTTTACTTCTTTCTTTCCAGTTTGGGTGCCTTTTATTTCTTTTCCTTGCCTAATTGCTCTAGCAAGAATTTCCAGTACATTATTGAATATCAGTGGTGGCAGTGGGCATACTTGCCTTGTTCCTGATCTTAGAGGGAAAGTGTTCAGCCTTTCACCATTAAGTAGGATGTTAGCTGTGGACTTTTCACATATGCCCTTTATCATGTTGAGGAAGTTTCCTTCTATTCCTAGTGTTCTAAGTGTTTTTATCAAGAAGGGGGGCTGGATTTTTGCCTTTTCTCCATCAATTGAGACGATCACGTGGTTTTTCTCCTTTCATTCTGTTAATGTGGTGTATTACATTAATTGATTTTCTTACGTTGAACCAACCTTGCACACTAAGGAAAAATCCTGTTTGATCATGATGTATAATCTTTTAATACACTGTTATATTTGGTTTGCTAGTATTTTCTTGAGGATGTTTGTGTTCATAAGAGATACTGGTCTGTATCTTTTCTTGTGGTGTCTTTATCTGGTTTTGGTAGGAGGGTGATATTGGCCTCGTAGAATGAATTAAGGAGTTTCTCCTCCTCTTCGATATTTTGGAAAAGTTTGGGTAGAATTGTAGTTAAGTCTTCCTGGAATGTTCGATGGAATTCCCCTGTGAAGTCATCTGGTCCTGGGCTTTCCTTTGTTGGGAGGCTCCTACCATTTTTAAGTAGCCTTTTTCTTGGCACTTGCCCTGTTACGCAGTTTTCTAACTGATTTCTAGAGCTTTGAGAAAGATGTTTCTGCCCATTCTTGCTGGTTGTTCAAAGCTTCTGTGTGGGAGCAGAACCCTGAGGCTTCTCATTCTGCCATCTTGATCAGGGAAGGCTTACTTTTTTTTTTTTAATTAATCAAACTTTTTCAATATGGTTTGTACTAGAACTTTATGCAGGTCTAGGTCTCATCCTATCTTAGTTTCATTGTCACCATTTTCAAATCTTCCAACCACACCCAATTTCAATTCTAGCATTATCACTTTTCTTTTTTTTGTTGTTGTACTTTCATCTTTTTTGGCCAATTCTCTATCCATTTTTGTAAAATATCACATGAATTTATTATCAGGAGACAAAGAGGAAACACAACTACACTTTGTTATCTTTGCATGAATTGAATAACGGATATGTAATGACCAATCACTAATAGATTTTGAAAGAAGTGATGTGGTTGATCATTGACCATGGTGCACTTCTGTTATTTGCAAAGTTACCTGTGGACTGAAGAGGTAGTGTTAGGTTTGTACTTTGGGCAATTGCTCATATTTAATATAATGTGGTAACTGAAGTTAGAACTGCATTGTTGGGGACTAGTGTAATTGAACAATTCCATTGTTTTATATACCACATTTTGTTTTTCCATCCATCTGTTGGTGGAAACTTGTGTTGTTTTCACTTTTTTTGGATATAGTAAATAATGCTGCTATGAACATCAGTGTACAACCTGCAAATTTTAAAGTATTTAAATCATTTGGATTATTTCCACTGACCATAATGGAATTAAGTTTAAAATCAATAATAGAAAGATTAACTAGAAAATTCCTGTATATTGGAAAAATTTAAATACACTTCTATATAATCCATAGATGAAACAAGAACTCCCAATGGAAATGAGAAAATATTTTGAATTAAATAACATAAATATGATATGTCAAAGCTTATGGAATGTAACTGAATCTATGCTAAAGCAAATTTTATAGTCTTAAATGTACATATTAGAAAAGAAGAAAGGCTAAAAATCAGTGTTTGGAGCAGCCATGTCTATTTCAATGACAAACTAAGTCCAAAGAAAATGGAAGAAGAAATAATTAAGATAAGAGCTGAAATTAATGAAGTAGAGGTAAACATACAATATGGAAGATTAATAAAGAAAAATATTGGTATTTCAAAAAGACTAATTCCTAAACACCTGGCAGAACTGATCAAGAAGAAGAAGAAAAAAGGCTTAAGTAAGGAGTGAAAAAAAAGGCGATATCACTATAGGGTCAACAAATATTTTTAAATGATTTTACAAACAACTTTATTCAACAAATTTCTACATTTTGTTTGAAATGGGCAAATTCCAAGAAATGTTAAACTTATGAAAACAGACACAAGAATTGGAAAATCTGAATTGTTTAACATCTATTAAAGAAATTAAATCCATACTTAAAAGCTTCCCCCAAAAGTAACTCTAGGCCCAGATGGCTTTATCACTGAATTCTACTAAATATTTAAGGGAGATATAAAACTAACTTTACATTAACTTCCTCTCTGGGTCTCAGTTTCCTCATCTGTAAAGGAGGTGCTGAACCAGCTGAGCTCAAATGTCTCTTCCAGTAACAGTCCTTGATGTCTCTTTTGGCTCTCCTTCTGGCAGGCTCCAGTCCAAAGGCAAAGTTGAGGACAGTTGTCTTTGATGGGAAAAAAGTTTTAATTCTGTGGTTTGTTACCCACTGCCCACCAGTGGAGGAATGGGAGCTGCCTGGATCCTTTTCTCTGTGGTCTGTTATCTGCTATGGATGTTGCCATCGGCACTGAGGTGGGCCCTCCGCCAGTGGCCCTGGAATCTCCACCACTACCTTTTATCCCCAGTGGGGAACAGGATGCTTAAAAAGCACCCTTCATTGACCAAAAGGGGGATACAAAATGAAACAAAATAAAGCTTCAGTGGCTGAGAGATTTCATATGGAGTCGAGAGGTCACTCTGGTGGACAATCGTATGCACTATAATAATAACACTTTTTAGGTTTTAATGTATTGGAATAGCTAGAAGTAAATACCTGAAACTACCAAACTCCAACCCAGTAGCCTTGACTCTTGAAGATGATTGTATAACAATGTAGCTTACAAGGGGTGACAGTGTGATTGTGAAAACCTTGTGGATCGCTTTCCCTTTATCCAGCATATTGGATGGATGAGTAGATAAATGGGGACAAAACCTAAATGAAAAATAGAGTGGGATGGGGGGGATGATTTGGGTGTTCTTTTCTTATTTTTATTTTTTATTCTTATTCTGATTCTTTCTGGTTAAGGAAAATGTTCAAACATAGATTGGGGTGATGAATGCACAACTCTATGATGCTACTGTGAGCAGTTGATTATACATCATGGATGATTGTATGGTATGTGAATGTATCTCAATAAAACTGAATTAAAAAAAAAAAGTGCCCTCCAAGAAGAACCCGGGGTTATTGGGCTTGGGGTCCTGGGCATGATGTCATAGATGCAAAACCTCACCTCTTCAGAACCTGCAGATTTGCCCCTTTTAAACACCAAAACTTTATTTTAACCATTTTGCTTGGAAACTATGCTAAATATATTATTCCTCTCCCTTCTTCCTTAAGTATAGGTTACTAAGCATACATTCTTTAGCTTTTTCTTTAGATTACAGGGTCATGGTGATGAGTATCAATTATTATAATCTCAGAGAAGCAACCAGGAAAATTAAAATTTATGGTTATTTGCTCCTGTCTAATTTTCTGAGTTTTTTTAATTCTTGTCTGCTTTTAAAAACTCCTCTTCCTCTGTTTTAGGCTGTTTGCAGTCACCTTAGGTATTATAAATGCGTTCTCATTAGCAGTTCCTGAACCCTTTTTCTAATCTGTTGCTCCTATTTTTCTGCGAATTAAGAAAAGAGATTATAAGGCTTGTTAGGATTATGTGTAAACCGGAGTAAACCCCAAAGAAGGTAGAGTAGAAAACTTTTGTTGAGCTATTAACCTATGCACACATTTTCTCTCTCCCGCTGCCCATTGCAGCAGATAATAGGCCTTGTGCTACTAGTCTCAGGGAAGATTTGTGGCTCCTAGGGACTGAGAAGTGATGGATTTACTCTGACTAGGGTTTCTTATGATCTGGAGGCCCTGAACTTGGATAGGAAAAAAATTACATCTTTATTTTCACTAAACTGTATCTGTAATGCAGCAGTTCCTTCAACTATAGTAGGCAACAAATCACTATCATATTAACAGTACCTATGCCTTTGTCATTAGCAGAAATCATATATTTTCACGTCATAGGATAATTGTTGCAAAATGTTGAAATATTGTTTACACTCATCACCACTACAAAAGTGTGAAATTATTACCTCCATCAATAGATCTTGGCATTTAATGTATCTTTTTTAAATCCATATATTACTATGTCATAATTCTGTTTTTAAAATAGTTTTTTATAATTTAATTGCACATCCATATTTCCCCCCAGGCTGATGGAAGGAAAGCTGGAAGGCACAGAGAGGGCTGTGAGGCTGAGGGAGCCCTGGGCCTGTGGGGAGGGAGTGGCTGCTCACCGCGTCTAGGGACCGGAGAGTCCCCTGCTGCCAAGTTGGGGATGGAAACAGGCAATGGAGTCACTGTGACCTGGGGGACCAATGTCTGAGAACCCAATGGGCCCCCCCGACATACGTCCTTCCCAAACTGGACACAGCACATGGGAATAGGGGACCCCCAAAACAAAGCCCTATTTCTTACTCAAGTGAGTTTGGGGGCTGAGGTGTTTGGCAGCCATGCAGGCTTCTCGTGACTGAAAGACAAGGTGTCAGTGCAGAGGGCTGTGGAAACCTCTGACTGGATTGCTCAGGGGGCTCCAAAGGACTCCCAAGTCGTGGTTATGTTTGCCTGGGTGCTGAAGTATTGCAGTCTCTGTGCCAGAGCTGGGAGAGGCTGTGTGCAGTCCTGGCCTCTGTATTTGCAACCTCACAGGTCAGGGGACCAAACTGGGGCAGCCAGACATCCTTGTACTGAGGCCAGCCTCCACTGCCTCCATTGGAGTCTGCACTGGCAGCCTCCTGACCAACTTGGCCCTCTGTCTCTCCTGCTCCCACTTCTTCACAGATAAACCTCAGCTCCTGGGATGAAAGAAGGACCAGGCCAAAAGCGTCCTCCTCCTCCTTTCTAATTTGTTCACAAATTCCTTCCTCAAAATAGAAGACTCCTCTGGGTGGTAAGGAGAAGGGCCTGTGTCTACTACTCTGGCCCCTCAACTCAGGCAGAAAGAGCTTGCTTTTTTACCTCTGTTTCCCCTCCTTAGTCAATCTTACCTTCAATCCCCCCAAACCTCTTCAGGGAGAGAGGGTAGGATCTGAGGGAGAGGTGGGGGTATTGCCACAGTTTTTGTTATTCTCTACACCTTGACTTTCCCCTGTACAGCTGGGCCTAGTGTGGGAAAAAGAGCCCCAGGCCTCAGCTTGCCAAGTTGTGCAATGGAGCAGCTGACAGGTGAGGCAGGCCCCTCCTGCCCCCACATAGTGTCAGCCTCATCAGCAGTTTCAATATCAGCATCTTCCAAGGGTCGAGTGACTTGGCCTTGGGTAGAGCAGGAGCAAGTCTAGGCTCATGGCTGTAGGTCTTCCTCCCTCACCTCTGTGTCTCAGCAACAAACCAGCCCCCAGAAGGAGAGACATCAGCAGCAGCAGGGAGGTAAGGTAATGGACAGACAGGAGTCCTGGGTTGTAGCCCAACATCTGCCACTAAAGAGTCAAGCGTCCCTGCCCAATCCCAGCCTCTTGCCCACCTGAGCTTGAGTTTATCCATCTTTAACACAAACTAGATTAACTTTCAGGTCTCTTCCACCTCTAAATGTTCTGTGCACATTATCAACATCCCGAAAGTCAAGAATCTCTCTATCTGCCAGGCCAACCAGTAGGCTCAGAGGGAAGAGGGGCTGCCTTAAGCCACACGACCAGGCAGGGGACAGAGGTGGTTTGGAACACACCTATCTTGACTCCTGGTCCACTGAATTACATTTTCACTCATTGCATTTCTAAGATTCATCCATGTTGAGGTGTGTATAGTGCATTCGTTGTTCTATGTATAGTATCCCATGGTGTGAATGTACCACAATCTGTTTATCTGTTCTCCTGCCAGTGGGCATATGGATCGGTTCTAGTTGTTTACTGTTTGTAACAATGCTGCTAAGAACATCCTCATTTATGATTCCTGGAGCCCATTCGCAAGAGTTTCTCTGGGGTATATACCCTGGAGTGGAACTATAGGGTCAAATTGTTTTTCAGAGTGGCTGGACCAGACCAACTTATGTTCCCACTAGCAGAGTTCCTGTTGCTCCATGTCCTCGCCAAGGCTGAGTATTTTTCTTCCTTTTCCAGCAGCATCCCTAACCCCGGGTATCACTGCTGCTGACCCTGGGGTGCTTCTCTTCCCAGCTAGAGCCAGTGGCCTTTCTCTTGTCCCAACAAATATGCCAAGATGTCTCTATGTGCCCCCTGTATCCTAACTGAATAACACTGAGCTGCAGGGAGAAAGGATATGCCAGGTTAGGGATAGACTAGAGGACTTGGGGTCTTTCTCTGTGACTATCAGAATCACTGGACCCTCTTAGTGACTGAAGGCCAGCTGGTAGATTTGTTAGCACAAATCCAAAAGCACACTGGAGCCTGGCTCCCAGGGGTTACTGAAGACACCTAATTGATTTTCTTCCCTGTCAGCCCTACAATGGCCTTTCCTATTTCTCAGGAGAACACTATTTAACTTCCTCCACGCTCTAAGTTAGTTCTCCGAGTGTGGTCCACAAGCCACCTGTTTAAAATACAAATTCTCGGACCCCTCCCCAGCCTGAATCAGACTCTCTGGAGTAGGCTTATGAACCCGCTGTTTAACAAGTTCCCCAGGTGATCCGTGTACACTTTGCACATTGAGATTTGAAAGCTCTAAGCACTGCCATCAGGGAGGCCAGGCCAAGGTCACCACCAGTCAGTTTACTCATCCAACAAAAAGCTCCTCCGTAAGGGACAAGTTGAATCCCATCTTCTCTTACCCTGCCCTTCCTCTCCTTCCACTGTCCCCCAGCTCAGCAGGGATAAAGAGATCATTTAAATTATAATATCTGTGTCTACAAGATGTGCATCCCAGTGTTGTTTCTAATAAAAACAAAAAAACTGAAAATAGCTGCCCACTAGTAGTAGCCTAGGAACATCTATAACGGTATAACTTTCCAGTGGAATACTATGCAAGTATTAAAAAGTGATTACGTATGTTTTTATTCATGGGATATCCATGTTTCATTTAATTTGAAGAACTTACTTTTAAATGCATGTTAAATTTTATTGTGTCCAGTATTGTTTGTGAGTTTTCTATGTAAGTGTGTATTATCTTTATAACAAGGAAAACACAATGAAGTTATTTTCATTTGGGAAATAAAACACACACACACAAACAGAAACATACAGAAGCATTTGCTGGATATTTATAAAGGAGCCCTGATGATAAAAATCTCTTTGGATTATCAAAGAATATACTACAAGAAAAATTTTGTACATCTAAGTAACTTGAAATTCCAGATTGAAAGCTCACTAAAAGCCTAACACAATAATAAAAAAGAAATGATGCACTTATTTGTCTACAATTTCAGAACATCAAGAATAAAGAGAAGATCCTAGGAGTTTCCAAAGAGGGAAAAGGAAAAACAAGTCAAAGAAAAAGAATCAAGAATCAGAGCGGTATTTGGGCCATATTAGAGGCATTGGCTATCAGAAGACAATGAAGTTTTGCCTTCAAAATTCTGAGGGAAAATGATTTCTTTTTCCATTCTAAACAGTCACTCTTGTGTGCACATAGAATAATGACATACTCAGATTTGCAAGGGTTCCAATATTTAATTTCCCATGCACTCAATCATAGGATATTCCTGGAGGGTGTATTTTAGCAAAATGAGGATGTACAATGTGAAAGAGGAAGCTGTGGGCCCAGGAACCCCAGTATGCAGAGGCCACAGCAGGTGCAGCTGGTCTAGATTGAGGCGGGAGGATGGGTTGCAAGATGGATACCTCAATATTCAAAACTCAAGTGGAACTAACAAAGAATTTCAAACTGTGTTAGAGTATATGGAAACAATATTGTCAGGCATGTGACAGCTCTTTTGTAACACTTGAGAAGTAGTGAAATATAGACAGGCACTCAGAAAATTATGCAATTGAAAATATGACAACTGATAATGTCAGGAAGTCCAAAAAGTTGTATAAGAAAAAAAACACGGTATTGGAAATCAGCATAAAGCCTAAAACTGATAAACTATGCAATTGTAGCAAGTGGATTATTCAGAAATATTGTGGAGTTGAGAGTTGATTGACTCTGGATAATGGGACAGGAATGGGTAAAGGACTTTTGTATTTTGCCCATAAGCCTTATAGTACTATTTGCTTTAAACAAACAAACAAACAAACAAACAAACTATATCCATGTATTGTTTTGATAGTAAAAATTAAAACCCTCATATATTACTGATAGAAATATAAAATGGTGCAGCCACTGTTTGGCAGATCTTCAAAAAGTTAAACATAGAGTTACCACATGAAACCAGTTACCATGTAAACCAGTCCTAGGTATATACCCAAGAAAACTGAAAACTCAAACAAATATTTGTACACTAATGTTCATGCAGCACTAGTCACAATACCAAAAGGTAGAAACAATGCAAATGTCCATCAACTGATGACTGGATAAATAAAATGCTGTATATCTATACAATAGAACATTTTCATCCATAAAAAGCAATGAAGTACTGATACATCTACAACATGGATGAATCTTAAAAATATGCCAGATACAAAAGGCCACATATTGTATGATTCCACTTACATGGAATGTCCAGAATGGGAAAATCCATAGGGACAGAAAATAGATTAGTGGTTACCAGGGGCAAGGGGAAGGGAGGCTGACTGCTAATGGGCAAGGGATTCTTTCTGGGGTTCTGAAAGTGTCCTGGAATTAAATAGTGGTGATGATTGCACAACATTGTGAATAGATTAAAAACCACTGAACTGTGATCAAAATGGTGAATTTTGTTATATGAATTTTATCTCGAATTTTTTAAAAAAGATACATTAGTTGGAAGTAACAGAAAGCTCAATTCAAGCTGCCTTAAGCAAAAGGAGCTTTGTTTTGAGTTGAGTAAAAACACCCCCAAATAACATTTGAACCACTTTGCAGTTTGAAAAGCTGTATCACAGACACTGAGTTAGTGAGATGTCTTGGGATCCTCCAAACAACAGGCCGACTGTTAGTATTTCCCCACATTAAAAGAAGAAACTGAAGCTCAGGAAGATTAAATTCTTCAAAGGCACAGAGGTTGAGAAACACTAAAAGTCATCATGGAGACGAGTGATGCTGGGGGATTAGTAAAGAGGAAAAAGTGAGAAGTGCCAGTCCTTTGGGAGGAGGGGGAGTTTGAGGGAGGCAATTACTTACTTGAGTGGGAATATTACCAGCGCTGACTGGGACTTTTTTTTTAAATTCAGTTTTATTGAGATATATTCACATATCATACAGTTATCCATGGTGTACAATCAACTGTTCACAGTACCATCATATAGTTGTATATTCATCATCCCAATCTATTTTTGAACATTTTCCTTACACTGGAAAGAATAAAAATAAGAATAAAAAATAAAAGTAAAAAAGAACAACCA
Source organism: Choloepus didactylus (assembly GCF_015220235.1). Classification (NCBI taxonomy): domain Eukaryota; kingdom Metazoa; phylum Chordata; class Mammalia; order Pilosa; family Megalonychidae; genus Choloepus; species Choloepus didactylus. Next base: position 20,453,301 of record NC_051324.1, read on the forward strand.
AATCACCCCCCCCCCATCCCACCCTATTTTTCATTTAGTTTTTGTCCCCATTTTTCTACTCATCCATCCATGCACTGGATAAAGGTAGTGTGATCCACAAGGTTTTCACAATCACACTGTCACACTACGTAAGCTACACAGTTATACAATCATCTTCAAGAATCAAGGCTATTGGGTTGCAGTTTGATAGTTTCAGGTATTTACTTCTAGCTGTTCGACTATACTGAAACCTAGAATGGGATATTTATATAGTGCGTAAGAAAGCCCACCAGAGTGAACTCTCGACTCCATTTGAAATCTCTCAGCCACTGAAACTTTCTTTTGTTTCATTTCACTTCCCCCTTTTGGTCAAGCAGATGTTCTCAATCCCACAATGCCGGGTTCAGGCTCATCTCCCGGAGTCATATCCTGCATTGCCAGGGAGATTCACACCCCTGGGAGTCAGGTCTCACGTAGTGGGGAGGGCAGTGGGTTCACCTGCCGAGTTGGCTTAGCTAAAGAGAGAGGGCCACATCTGAGCAACAAAGATGTACTCAGGGGGAGACTCTTAGGCACAATTACAAGCATGCTTAGCTTCTCCTTTGCAGTAACAAGCTTCACAAGGGCAAGCCCCAAGATAGCCAGTCCTCAATGTTTGTGAGAACATCAGCAACAACCCAGGTGGGGGAAGACCAACATTTCCGCATTTCCCCCCAGCTCCTCAAGGGGGCTCTGCATATATAGTTTTATTCTCTGCCCAAATTATTTTGGGATGTATCACTATTTCACACTAACCTGTACAAACATACAAGATCTCACTTCCTATTCAAAGTTCCATGTAATTATGGTGTTTGAATAAACTGACCATACAAGTTAAATTATTTAGTGTGCTATAGAAAAGGCAGATCCTGTACCAAATAAACATCTCTTCCCTTGGTCTCACATGGAAGTTGAAGTTTTAAAACAGTCAATATCGTCCTTTACCCTTTGGTCTGATTTGGCTGGCTGGGACTTTTGGCCTGGTCTGGTGCTATGTGTGGGCTTGTCTGCAGCTAGACCCATTCAGAGGCTCAGGCGTTTTCCCTCTATACTCTTCCATGGCCTAAAATCCACTGCTCCTCGAGACCCTCTGCACACAGGGCCCTGGGAGTAATCTGAGCACCCATTCTGCAGAACGGCTGGCAAGGGCAGTACATGATAGTGGTACAGTGGCACCTGAGAGCCTGGTAGTCCTGGCTGGAGTTCTAGTTCTGCCACTTACTGGCTGCAAGTCCATGTGTGTTAATCTCTCAAATCTGTTTCCTTATCAGTAAAATGGGACAATAACAGTGCTTATCTCATCCCAGGGTTGTGCAGATTAGAAGAGAGAACGTTTGTAAAGCCCCAGGGCACAGCTCTGACCCGTAGTAAACACGTAGATCAGCCATTTAATATTAGGATTAGCCAACTCTGCAAGCACGGACACTTTGGGAATGCCTCTCCCTGCGCCCACAGTGAGCAGCATAATTAAGCACAACGGAGCAGAGCAGGTAGAAGGATTTCAGGAAAAAGCAGTGCTATCTAACACTTTTTGAGTGCTTACTCGTGACGAGCCCTGTTCTAAGGCATTTCCGTGTATTCGCTGGTTTCCCCAGGCTGCCCTGCCTGCCCTCCCGCCCGCCCCTGACCTAGGGAGAGATGCCTTTGGGGTCCGAGATGCGGGCAGCACCAGGGCGAAATTTCGGGGCTGTGCTCTGCAGACACGCCGGCTTGCTCGGGGCATATGGGCGAGGAAAGGCTCCAGGGCCAGATTCATCCTGAAGAGGGCTGCCGGGCGGGGATCGTACCCGGCTCTGCAGCGCGGCGCTGCCCTTAATTGGTGACTTGTAGAAGGAACATGGGGCGCGGGGAATCTGGGTGAGGCGGGGCACGGAGGCCGGAGGAGGCGGGGACCGCAGGGAGCAGGGCTGTAACTGGGGCGGGGAGCGAGAGACGCAGGGGAGGCGGGCCCTGGAGTTGAAGGGGGCGCCGAGGGGCGCGGAGACTGGAGGGGAAGCAGGCCCGGGGCCGGGGGCGCGGGAGTGGGAGAGGCTTAGTAATCCGTAGGTTCCCGCCCACTCGAGGCTTGTTTTGACCGCGCCCCTCCCTTTACGCTCAGAGCCCACTCTGCGGGTTTGCTGAGAGCCTTTCCGGTTACCCCGGCTCTGTTTACTTTATTTCCTCCTTTAGCCTGAGGATGGAGGCGGTTTTGTAATCCCAAACGGCTTTGTCTGCGGAGTTACATTTTCTTCGTTTAAAACAATGGATAAAGGTTCCGCACTGTGTCCCTCTCTTTGGCTCCGAAAGACCTCTGGGCACCTTGAAAGCAGACTGGCCTTCTTTCTTTGTATCCCCAGTGCCAGGCGCAAGGTAGTCTCCATAGGTGGTGACTGAATAAATGACTGAATGGCTGAGTGAGCTACCTTTTCTTGGGGACACAGATTTCAACCTTTGGGACTCTACAAGCAGAGGTAGAGGGCTGTGTTGGGGGCTCTTGGCCCAGAGGTAATGTGCTGGTTTGTATATATTATGTCCCCCAGAAAAAGCCATATTCTTTAACACAATATTGTGGGGGCAGATGGTGAATTAGGTTGAAACCTAGTGGTTCATACTTCCATGGAGTTGTGGCCACACCCATTCAGCGTGGGCCTTGATTAGTTTATTGGAGCTTTATATAAGCTCAGACATAAGGAGCTCACAGCTGTTGCTGAGACAGACATTTTTGAAGATGACCATTGGAAGATGATGCAGACATTTTGGAGAACGCCATTTTGAAAGGCATCCTGGGAGCAAGCAGACACCAGCCAAGTGCCTCCCCAGCTAACAGGTTTTCCAGACACCATTGGCCATCCTCCAGTGAAGGTACCCAATTGTCAATGCTTATCTTGGACACTTTATGGCCTTAAGCCTGTAACTGTGTAACCAAATAAACCTCCTTTATAAAAGCCAATCCAGCATTAGCAAACCAGAACAGGTAATAATACCCCACCAATCGCATTTACAGGAATTTTTCCCGTGAAGAAACTCAGGAGCTACTATAATCCCTCACGTGTATATTGGTGGGCAGTTTCATTGCTGTTTTCTCTTCTGTGCCTCATATTGTCCTTGGGAAATAGATATGGCTAATGCTGTTATTCTTATTTTACAGCTGAGGAACCTGAGCCGCCGAAGAGTAACCCAGCTAGATATCACGGAGAACCCCATCTTGCCTTGCACCAGGCTGGTAGCTAGGAATGAGTGTAGGACTGACATTTCTCCTGTTTTTTTCCCTTGGCCACTGCAGTATTCGGGGCTGCTGGGTGCAAAGGGAGGGTCCTGGGCTGGGGACTACAGCCCAGGTTGTGTGGCAGTAAAGGTATTGAAACAGGATGGGCAACATTGTCATTAATGCCAGTCCAGGTTTGATTCAATGCCCGTTTGCTTTCCAAACCTTCTCTGGGCTAGGTATTCAGAGTGCAACAATCAATAAGACACAGGCCTTGCATTCAGGGAGCCAAAACTTGGTGTGATAATAGCTTTATATATATATGGTATTCAGGAGCTCATGAGGTTTATCTAGAATAGTGGTTCTCAACCAGAGGGTCACAGAATACCTATGGAGATTTTTAAGAATACACATGCAAAGTATAGATATGGGAGCCCCACCTGAGGCCTACTGAATCAATTTCCTGGAATGGGATCCAAGCATGTGGGCTCTGCTGTGCATTCCTAGTCAAGACCCCTCACTCTAATGCAAAATTGTTTTTAATTGTGGTACAATAAGAGAAGCACACAAATAATTATAACAGAGGTCTCACCTAAGAGAGTGAGACACCAATTGCTATGGGGTTTCAAAGGAGGGAGAGGTCACATCTGGATGGAGAAATCAGGAAGGCTTTTTGGGAAAGTGGCAATTTGAGATGGGAGATGTAAAGGCTGTGTAGGATATGGGCTAGTAGATATTGTGGGAAGGAGAGGAGACCATTTCTGGAAAAGAGAACAGCTTGAGCAAAGAGGCAGGCAGAAAAGAACCTTGAAAGTGTTCAGGGGTCAGATCAAGTGAGTTTGGCTGAAGGCTAGGGTGAAGTCTTATTAAAAGTAAATGAAAAGGTCAATATTGTAGAGATGCTGATCCTCTCAAGATTGATATATATATATTTAATGTAATAATTAAAAAAACACAAGAGGATTTTTCTAGAAAACTTAAAATGATTATAGAATTTATTTGGAAACATGAATATGTGAGAAGAGTCAGGTAAATTCTGAAAAGCAAGATTATATATCTGTGTTATGTGATGTTATGTATAGTAATAGAAAGCTACTTTAATGAAAACAAATATGTACATGTGTAGAAACAGATCAATGAAACTCAAGCTTATATGGGAACTTTGTAAATTATCAAGGGGGCAATTCAAATGGTTGCATTAAAAATGGCATTCAAACATCCAGCTAGGCATTTGGAAAAGACCCAAATCTCACTGCATTCTAGACTGATAACAAGAGTAAGCAGTAGGAAAACCCTCTATAGGGCACAGAGGCATTACCTGAGGAGGGCCCTTATTTACTCAGAAAGGTCCATAAAGATTTAAAATTCAGTATGGTCTTTGGATTATGATTTGGCAGGCAGTTTTTGGAAGGAAGCAACCAAAAGCCCTCAACTTCAGGAAATGAATCTCTAGTAGGTAACTGTGGAAAGAAATAGGATTTGTGTCTCAAAAGTAAACTGGAACCATTTTATTATGTTCACTAACTTACATAAAAAAGTGATTAATTCTTTGAAATTTTTCGAGTATTTCATTTAACGTAATTTCTGATATGTTGGGATTTATTCCTGCTGTCTTTTTTTGTTTTCAATTTAATATGCATTGTACCTTTCTTTTTCTTGTCATTCTCTAGATTGGTTAGATTTTGTTTCTATTTCCCTCCATTAGTTTGGGGTAAACATCCTATTTTTATACCCCTAAAAGCTATTTATAGCATTCATATTTAAAATTGCATTTTCTATAAAAGTCTTGAATTAATCAGTATTTATGTCTTTTTCCTAAAAAGCAAGGATTTTAGCGTTCCTCTACTTACTGCCCCCAACCCCAGCCTCTCAAGTAGATCATTTGGGATTTTAGTTCTAGATTTTTTTTAACTGTACATCAATGTTTATTTAGATTTTATCTGTAAATTTTATTAACTTTGTTCACCATTGCTTCTGCATTCCATGTCTCTCTCTCTCTCTCTCTTTTTTTTTTTTTGTTTTGTTTTGGCAGACTACATCTTCAGAAACTCTTTATGAAAGAGGCTATGAGTGGTACATATTTTTAGTACTTGCTTGTTTAAAAACGTATTTATCTTGCCTTAACACTTACATAATAATTTACCCTGGCAAAGAATCCTAAATAAAAATAATTTTCCCTTTGAACTTTGAAGACTCATTCCATTGTTTTCCAACACATATTTTTGACCCTGAGAAATCTGATGAAATTTGATTTTGTTTACTTGTAAGTAAGCACTTTTTTTTTTTTTTTCCTCCCTGAGAGCATCTGGATGTTTCTCTTTATCCTTGGTGGTCTGAAATTCCATTATGATGTGACTTGGTGTGGGTTTTTAATGAAGTCATTCAGTTTGGTAACCCAGTGAACTCCTTCAATTTGAAGATTTGTATCTTTCTCTGCTGTTAGAAGGTTTTTGCCGTCAAAGTTTTTGCCATCATTCTTTATTCTCCATTCTCACCTTCTGGAATCCTGTTAGACGGGTGCTGAAGTTTCTGAAAATATCTTCTAAATCTCTCTTTCTCCCCCTGTTATCCAATTCTTTGCCCTTATGTGCAGGTTCTGTTTATTTATTTATTTTTATTTTTGCCCTTCATTGTGCCATTCTACTTTTCAGCTCATTTGTTGAGCTTTCAGGTTCAACTATTTTATTTTTAATTTCCAAAATCTCTACTTGGTTTTTTTTTCACACTGACCTTCTTGTTTTATGCTCTCCCAAGATAGTATTTATTATCTATTTTAAAGTCCTCTTTGCCTTATTAATTCCTTTTTAGGGTGTACATTTTTTTTTTTTAATTTGATGCTGTCGTGGACATTTGAGGCAGCTGGTTATGTTTTGAATGATTTTTCTATATTAGGGAGAAATCATCATGTTACACATGCCACTTTACCACTGTAGAAGGCAGAAATCCAATTCACAGCTTTCTTACAGTGAGGACGAAGAAGGTGTGTTACCTAGACTCCACCAATCAGAAACACTCAAGCAGGATTTTTATTTACAAGGGAGCCACATGAGAAAATAGGGGATTCCTGTTCTTCCAGTGTAGGCTGGGACTCAAGACATCTTTTTGAGGGCAGCAAGCATTGAAAATACAGATACAGGCTGTCTGATAAGAATCTCATGGGTGCTGACAGCAGTAGCCGCAACCATGAAGACAAGTCCCTGGCATTTAGTGCTCAGTGGCAGTGTCCGTGGCAGCAGCAGCAGCAATATTTTTCTCATCAGGCCAGTTCTGCAGCATGGTTTTGGGCACTGTTCCACCCCTTCCCACGGTCCTACGAGCTAATATCTTCTGATGAATTCCTTTTGTGCTCTCATGTGACCGATACAAGTGCCTACCTTTCATGGTGCTGGCTTTCTTTATATTTTTGGTGATTCTTGGATATTTTGTCATGTGTAAACTTACCCTCTCTTCATCTATATGCTGATTCTGTTTCCCTCTGTCTCTGGTGCTCTGGTGATCATGGATGAGGTGTGTGCAGTGAGCAATACCCAGTTCTTCGTTTCTGGGCACGTGGAAGGAGTATATTCACCACCCACTCCCCCTACACACAGTGGGGGGGGCATGCGATTTCCTTTGGCCAATGAAATGTGAGTAGAAGTGATGTGTCACTTCTAAGTTGAAACACTAGAAAGCCACACTCTTCCCTGGCGATGGTGGTCACAGAAGCACATGTTGACGTGCAGGTGCCACAAAGTTGTGGCCGCCTAGATCACTGAGTCCTCATGTGGAGGCGGGCTGTCCTGGACCGCTGCCCAGGCCACAGTGGACTTGGCTCCTCCTCCAATCTGTCTTCTCCTGCATGAATTGTACAAATATGTTACCATGTTCTTGCTGTAAAACACTCAAATGATAGAAAAAAAAATTAAAGTCTCTCATGCCCCCACTTTGACATTCCAACTTGCTTCCTCTGAGGTAACCACTATTATTGGTTTAGGATTTTTCTTTTCAGATCTTTTCCTATGGCTCCTTTTTTTTTAATCATATTTTTTTAATGTTGAATATAACATATATACATAGAAGTGATAACTTTCCAAGTGCAATTTAACAGGTAGAGAGCAGATTTCAAAAAATATTATAGGTTACAGTTCCACAGTTTCAGTTATTTCTTTATTAGGAAATATAACATATATACAAAAAGGCAATATCTTTCAAAAGTATGATTTAACAAGTAGACATATAGGAAGTTTCCAAAGTTGTTATGAGTTATGGTACCATAGTTTCAATTATTTCCTTATTTTGAAATATATATATATAAAGGTTATAACTTTCAAATTATAATTTAACAAGTAGCTATAGAACAAAATTTCATGGATGCTATGGGTTACAGCTCCATCATTTCATTTTTTCGTTCTAGCTATTCTAATACCCTAGCAACTAAGAAAAAGAAAGTTATATAAAGATTTAAAGATTCAGTATTGATAATCCTTTATTAAATCCCATCTTGTCTGTTGCTATGCCTTCCTCTAGTTTAATCACTTTCCCAATCTTCAGGGATGTCTAGGCAGTGACCACCCTAACGTGTTCATGTTGAAAGGGGTGTCAACTTTATGAGCAAAGGGGACACATCTAGTTGTTGTTCTTGAAGAGGCTATTGCCTCTTGGTTTTGGGACTTAGCTGGCATAGGAGCTCTCTAAAGGATTTAAATCTCTGAAGAATAAACTTGTGAGTGAAACTTTTATAGAGTCCTAGATAGGGATCCGGGTTTTCATTAAGGTTTTTGGGACTACTGATGACTTGGGCTTATCATATTGTGGTCATTTGGCATATCTAGGTGAAGCTTGAGTAGGAATAACCTCCAGGACAGACTCTTGACTCTATTTGAACTCTCTTAGCCACTGATACCTTATTTTGTTGCCTTTATTTCCCCCCTTTTGGTCAAAAAGGCACAATCAATCCCTTGATACCAGGGTCAGGCTCATTCCCGGAATCCATGTCCCACATCACTTGGAAGGCTCATTCATCTTCCGGGTCCTGTTCCACGTTGGGAGGAGGGTGATGAATTTATTTGCTTAGGCTTAGAGAGAGAAAATCCACATCTAAGCAACAAAAGAGGCTCTCCTGAGGTGACTCCCAGGCACAACCATAGGTGAGCTTAGCCTCCCCTTTACAAACATAAGTTTCACTGGAGAAAGCCTCAAAATCGAGGACTTGACTTATAAAGCAGGGGGTTCCCAAGTTCACATAGCATAGTTATATCCACAGTAATCCAACCATATCTTACATTATCATCACTTAGCTGTACAATCTTCATCACTCTCCATTTTAAACAATTCTCATGACCTAAAACATCTCTTGGCTCATATCCTCTCTCAATTAATTGTCCCAAGTATTTGTGTAATACTAGTATGGTATTCCTATTAATTATAGTCTCTAGTATGCAATATGTAGATTTTTCCCATATAACCTTCTGTTGTCAACTCTCTGAGCTAGTGTCATACCTTAGAAGTATGTCATGCAAGCACCTATCTATATTTGTGGTGCTGATCTGTGGGAAACATGCCTATGGCTACTTTTATAACAGTTATATTTTCATATTGAAATATGCGCTTTGTGGGTTTTTTTTCCTGTATATCAATGATATCAAACTGAACTTACTGTTTTATAATTTGCTTTTTTTTTAAAGTAGGTTGTGTTTTTTAGTAGCTTGTTTTAATTTTCTGCAGTAACAGACAAACACCAAACAAAACAAGTAGGCTTTGAGTGCCCAAGGGCCAGTACAGGCAAAAACTTAAGTCCCCCAATAACAAAGTGGCTTTGGCTTCAGAAATCAATGCCCAGGGGAAGAATGTATTGCCTAGGAGAGGACACAAAGATAGGCCTCTGCCCCCTTTCCCCGCCTGAGGCTTAGCAAAAAATGCTGGGGCAAAGCACTGCACGGTGAGCACCAACAGGGAAAGGTGGCCAATGCCCGCCATGATGGAGACACCGGGTTGGCCAAGGTCAGCAATAGATAGACCACCAGGATATTGCTGATTGCTGTGTGTACCTTCTGCACAGGCGCTCAGGGGTGGGCATTTTGGAGCCAGGGACCCGCGGGTGTTCTCTGCCTCCAGAGGGCACAGTAAAGGCACAGTAAGGGAGAACCGGAGCAGTTGGCTTCCTGGCCCTCTGGCTGCGGTCACAGTGCCTCCAGCGCCACTGGAGTCCCTGGGCCTCCTGGGGTCCTTGGCTGCCAAGAGCACCCCTGTCGCGCTGGCCATCAGCATGACCCCTGCATGGTCTACACCTGCGGCTTAGGTGTCTGGAGCTCCTCTACCTTTGTTTCTACCTGCAGAGACCAGGTGGAACCCGTGCACCAGGCTGATGGCTGACTTAAATTTCTTCCTATATTTTGGATATTTTCCATGTCAGTGTATTTGGATTTACTTTTTTTTTTTTAACTACATAGCATGTGTATTATAAATGTACTATAATTTATTTATTACTATATATATATAATCCTTCCCCTACTGAGGGACATTTAGGTTGTTCCCACTTTTTTCTTTTTTATAAACAATGTAGCAATAAGCATCTTTGTATCTATCTCACTGTAAATATGTATTTCTCTGGGATATTTATTATACATTTTTATTAATATTAAAAATGAGATTACTGGTTAGAAGAACATGTACATTTCCTTTATTTATTTTTCACCCCACATACCTTGGTACAAAATCCAAAAGATACATAATCCATCATCTTGAAAAGCAAGCCTCCTTCATACTCCTGTCTCCCAGCCACCAGTTCTTGCCTCCAGAAGCCAATCACTATCATCAGTTTATTCCTTCCACAGATATTCTAGGAATGGATGGTTTAGATTCTATTATATATTGAGCCTTAAAAAGACAGTTTCTACTTACTATGGTAGCTTGCAAATGGCCACAAATTGTTTGCAGCTGCTCCCATCCAGAGGGGACGTGTAGTTCCTCACCCCTGGCACCTGGGTTGGCCTAGTGACTTGCTTTGACGAACAGAATGCAGAGGAAGTGATTGATGTCTTGAGGGTTGTGAACTTAGACCTTAAGAGCTATTGCAGATTATGTTCTCAATAAACCCAGTCTACCCTACCGGAAGATGAGAAACAGTGTGGAGCGGAGACAAGCACTCACAGCTAAGGTCCCTTAGATTGGGGGTGGGCAAACTTTTTTTTTTTGGTAAAGGGCCAAATAGTAAATATTTTCAGCTTTGTGGGCTATATGGCCTCTGCAGAAATTGCACAACTGTGCTGTTGTATTGTAAAAGTAGCCATACACAAGGCATAAACAAATTGGCGTGGAGAGATTTGGCCCACAGGGAGTAGTTTGCTGACTCTTTCTCTAGACTAATCAGCCTGCCAACTGCCAGACATATGAGTGAGGCCATTGGAGACCATCTAAGCCCTAGCAGAGCCTCCAGCAGACTACAGAGATCAGCTAAAGCCCAGACCAGAATAACAGCCCAGCTCAGCCATAAAATTGTGGGTAATGTCTGTTGTTTTAAGCCCCCAAGTTTTAGGATAGTTTGTTACATGGCACTAACTAACCAATACATGTGCCTTTACCATCCCTGGATACTATAATTTCATTAACTTGATGTGTTTTTAAAAAATGGTGTGTGTGTATATATATATATATATATATATAAAATCAAGGTATTAATTAATAGGGTGGTATATGCAAATCCTGTATTTTATGCATAATTGTTCTGTAAACTCACAACCTCTGTAATGAAACAAACAGGTATATCATAGTTATTTTAACATAAATTTCCATGAGTACTAATGAGTTTGAGATCATTTTTTCTTATATTTTTTGGTAAATTATACATGCTCTTTTGTGAGTTTCCTTTCATATCCTTTGTTCATTTTAATGTTGGATTGTTTTCTTACTGATTTGTCATTGTTTAATAATATATCCTGGATATTAATTTTTTTGTTATATATGTCGCACATATTTTTCCCTCTTTGTTGTCTATTATTTACAGTGCCGTTTATTATATTAAAATTTTGAAATTTTATATAATCAAATTTAGCATTCTTTTTCTTTTAGGTTTTGAGTTTTGTGTCTTTAGAAGACCCTTCCTATTCTAAGTTTATAAAAATATTCTAAAGTTCTCAAAAACTTTTTTTTTATTTTAAATAAAAAGTTTATTTAAAAAAAAAATGGATGGGACAAGATGCATCTCAATTGCCAAAGGTAGGCCCTGAAAAGTTAGTTCAATCACAAGTTTTAAAAGTCATAATACCTCTATTTTGACTTAAAAAGTTATCAGTAGCTTATTTTCATTTATCAGCTCTAGACTCTTCTAAAACTTTTATAGCTGATTTTATTTGTTTTTATGGTTGTTTTGTTTGTTAATTCATGAGAGATTTATTTTCTATATGCTGGTAATTTTAATTTTTTCCAAGTAGACAAACAGTTTTTGCACATTTAATTTACTGATATATTTTGTAATCATCTTAAGTTCCCTAGAAAACCTTTTGACATTTTAATCACTATTCCTATTTGCTTCCTATTTTTTTCAGATTATCCTTAAGTTTTCTGATCTGTTGATGCACTATTTCTTGGTTTTCAGCCCTATTTGAAATTTAGTGTTTTATTTTTTAAAATAATATTTTCTGCTCCATGGGACTTGGGACAAGAGGGAGAGTACATGTGCACATTTAGATCCAATCCTTCCACCAGCTATTCATTTTTGAAATTTACTTTTCAAGTTTTTTGAAAGAATTCAGCATTATTTATAATAATGAAAAATGATGTCCTAAGTATAAAGGGTTACTTTACTTGCTCTCTCAGTTATGTAAATGTAGACTGAGAAACAGTCATTATTCTGGGACTTACTTAAAGTGGCCATTAGATCTCTGGTATGTTAACTTGGTCCCTAAGAATGAGATGGATAAATTTACACAAGGACAGGGTATTCTGGGCTAAAAAGAATTGATACCCAACCATGGCTCCCTGAGACATGAAGTTAGAGACCTGTAGGTGTTGACTGGCTGGCCGTGGCCAAAGCACAGTGGCAGAGAAGAGCAACAAGGTCCTTGAAATTATTAAGTAAAGTGGGAGTCCAGGCTGATACCCCAAGGGTTGATTTCAGTCCAGTAGGTGGTTGATGATGACAGCAGCTCTGGCATCAGCTATGCAACATTTCAGAATAAAGCAGTATTAACTTATGAATATGCAGAATCAGTTTCCTACTACAACACAAGTGGCAGCAAGAAGCAAAGGACGTAATTGACTAATCAGACATCATACTGTCCTTGCTGGGGTGTGGAAGTTGGACAGACCTCTCTGATTAGATTAAATCCTTGTGGGATTTGAGGGCAAGTCATGAAGAGAAGCCCAAAGAGGGAGATGAATATCTCATTAATCTATTTTGTGGAGGTGCCAGACAATTTCCATTTTATATATAAAAAATTTACGGAGATATATTTATTCATTGTATCACAAGTTTTGGAAGTAGGTCATACCAGTTACATTAGAAACAACCTCATGTCTATCCATAGGGGAACTAGTAAAAAAAAAAATTGTGGCACATCCACACAAGGGAATACTATACACCCATCACAAAGGATGATATAGAACAATATTAATTGAAGGAGGAGAATCTCCAAGACTTATATTTGAGTAAAATATGTATAATATATATGTACCAGTTTGAATGTACTGTGTCCCCCAAAACACCATTATCTTTGATGCAATCTTGTGTGGGCAGACTTATTAGTGTTGATTAGATTGTAATTCTTTGAGTGTTTCCATGGAGATGTGACCCACCCAACTGATAACTCTGATTGGATGATTTCCATGGAGGTGTGGCCCTGCCCATTCAGTATGGGCCTTGATTAGTTTACTAGAGCACTATATAAGCTTAGACAGAAGGCGTGAGCTTGCTACAGTCAAGAGGGACACTTTGAAGAACATACAGGAGCTGAGAGAGGAGCTGCAACTTACAGAGACATTTTGAAGATGGCCGTTGAAAGCAAAATTTTACTGATGCTTTGGAGGTACTAGCCCAGTTTGCCCCAAGAAGCTGCAGCCTAGAGAGGAACATCCTGGGAGAAAGCCATTTTGAAACCAGAACTCCGGACCAGGCGCCAGCCACGTGCGTTCGCAGCTAACAGGTTTTCCAGACACCATTGGCCATCCTCCAGTGAAGGTACCTGATTGTTGACACCTTATCTTGGACACTTTATGGCCTTAAGACTATAACTTTGTAACCAAATAAACCCCCTTTATAAAAGTCAATGAGGAGAGCGTTTATTCCCTTACAGGTACCACTTTATTTCCGACAACTTGGGGGCTCGTCTGGGATCCAAAGCTTCGGAGGGGGACCCCCGAGGTGGACAAAGGGAAGGCGCGCCCCGCTGATTGAGCGGTCTCGGACTCCGCCATTGGGGGCCCATCTCCGGCAGCTAAAGGGCCCGAGACCAGATGCTTGGATCTGCCGGTTGTGGATGAGAAAAGGGGGAAAAGAAAAGGCCTGCCTCTGGTTAACCAGGCAACTCCGTGCACGGACCAAAGCGGCTATGAGAGAAAGAGAGAGACTGCATCCACCTAAAATAAAATTGGCTGTACCCATATCCCCAAAGAACGATGAAAGTTGAGGTTTGAAGTCAAGTGGTCTCAGGCTGGGAGAGTGGAGTGGCCCACATGCATGAAAAGGGCACCGTGGACTGCTGGCTCAGACCCCGCCTCTTGAATTTGCTGCCCATCGACATCAGCCTGGCAGCTGGGTTCTGATCCAGTCATGGAAAGAATCCAAACTTCAACCGATCTGGGAAGGACCCTATCAAGTCTTGCTGACAACTGAGATGGCAGTCCGAATGGCAGAAAGAGGCTGGACTCATTACACACAAGTGAAGGGACCGGTGCCTGAACCAGACGATAAGTATCCAGCAACTCAACCTGAATCCTGGAAAGTGACTCCTACCTCAGATCCCCTAAGGATCACTTTAAATAGGCAACAGTTAAAGGAACATATTAGAAGGGAGAAAGGGCTGGATTAAACCCTATGTTTGCATTGCGCTCTGTGTATAGCTTAATGATGAAATTGCTTATGTTGATCATAATGTTCTATATTCAAGGAGTAACAGGTTCTGCTAAGCTGGTTATAAGTGTAGTCAAAGGCTTAAAGTCTCAAACTGTACAATTTGATGTTTGTCAAGTAATGAGCTGTAAAAATCTAAAACATCAGCAACAACTGAGGGAGGAATATAAGCATTTATGTAAGCAGACTGTTCAAATAGAAAGCAAGATTGTTGGGGGGCGAACATTTGAGAGTATAACTTATGAGACACCTAACCCCTGTTATTCTTGGAACACTGCTTGGTGGACCACACAGTATGAGGGATGGGTCTTACCCAGGTTGGAGGAAAAACCATTAAGGGAAACTTGGCTGGAATTTAACTCTCCAGTACAAATTGACCCCAAGGTCATTAGAATACTTAAGACCAAAGACTTAAAGCAAACCACAGAAATAGAGACAGGTTATGGAAATACAAATGCCTGGGTAGAATGGGGCAAACATACCATCCAGAGTCTAAACAGAAGTGACTGTTATGCTTGTACAACCAAACAACCCACTGTTCAGATTATGCCCTTCTCCTTGGGGATGAAAAAGCATGAAAGGGAGTTTAAATGTATAACACTCCTCTTTCAAAATGCTACTCCTGGTGAAAGTTGTAGTACGTTGTCCTCCCTTTTCCCTCCAGTCCAGGAGGGAAGTGTCAAAGCCATACCAGCGTCTCACCTTGGTCCCGGAAACCACTCTGCCTGTCTCTCCAGATGGGAAGAAGGGCTCCAGGATCTTGGTACCATGGCTTTGTGTACACAGGTGTGGAATGTGAGCAAGGATAGTACTGGCAACTTCTCCAGCCTAACTATACCCCGAGCAGACCTCTGGTGGTACTGTGGGAAGGGCATCCTCTGGCCAACACTACCTGAAAGGTGGGGAGGAACCTGTGCTCTGGTTCAACTGGCTATCTCATTTACCCTGGCATTTGAAAGTAATAAAGTACCAACCCAAGGCAAAGGAGAAAAGAAAAATGTACAAAGTGTACCTAGTTCCTTCAATAAAAAATGTTTGTAGATAGTATAGGGGTTCCCCAGAAAGTTCCTAATGAGTTTAAAGCTAAAAATCAATTAGCTGCAAAATTTAAATCGTCCTTATTCTGGTGGGTCACCATCAATAAAAATGTCAATCATCAGCTAAAATTTATCAACTATACCAGGAATGTCATTAAAGAAATAGCAGAACAGTTAGATGCCACTAGCTGAATGGCATGGGAAAACAGAATGGCCCTAGACATGATGCTAGCTGAAAAAGGAGGCGTCTGTGCTATAGTTGGGGGAAATTGTCGCGCATTCATCCCCAATAATACCGCACCTAATGGAACTATCACCAAAGCCCTACAAGGCTTAACAGCCTTATTTCAGAAACTAGAAAAGAATTCTAGCATTAACAACCCACTCATAGAATGGTTGGAAAATTGGTTCGAGAAATGGAAAGGAATTGCAACATCTATTTTAATTTTCCTTATCATTCCAGCCAAAATGTTTATAACAGCTGGGTGCTACATAATCCCGTGTGCTCAAAGGCTAGTTCAAAAAGCCATCAAAACCACTAGAATCAAAAATAAGAAAGATCCCTATAATGAGGAATGTAAAAAAGCCCTTAGAAAATTTGAGAATCTAAAATGTGAAAACTAAAAGTGTTTAAAAAAAAAGAGGAGGGAATCTGTAAGAAAGGAATAAGTTTCGTTTTCACATAGAGACAGCATGGAATAAGGGAAATGGAGGCAAAACCAGTTTAAACAAGCCCCAGACAAAGAGAAGAGAGAATCTGCCTGATGTAAAGAGACATGAGGTAGTATCAGAGGCGGGAACTCACAGCAAAAAAAATAAAAATTTGGGGGGGCATTGGCTAATCAGTTCAAAATCTCAATAATGAGCTAGTTGGCTCTCTGGGATTGGCGGTACAAATTAAAATCTCAAAAGAGGAATTAGTTAGTGTTCTCGGATAGGCTGTAACCTCTGTAGTACCCAGTCAATGGGGAAACGGGAGGGACTTGCGAATTAGGAGTAGGAGATTTAAAGATCGCCATTCTCTTCCTCTGGCGCGCCAGCCTTCCGCGTGTTTGGCTGGACGCCCCATCTTGCAAGATCGTAAATAAATTCTTTTCTCCTCCAAAAAAAAAAAAAAAAAAAAAAAAAAAAAGTCAATGCATTTCTGGTATTCTGCTTAACAGCAGCATTGGCAAACTAGAACAATATACTATCTGCATAAATATTATAGAGTTATTTATCCTTATGAGCATATATTCACAGAGATCTAGAAGTAAGGTTATCAAAATTTGATGGTGGTTTGCTCTGGTGATGAGATTTAGGTAAGTTTTTCTTTGTTTTTCATATCTTTCTGTATATTTTGTTACAAATGTTCTATAATGAATGTTTTTATCTTTATTAAATATATTTTTAAAATGGAAACTGATCAGACAAATTTTAAGGAATAATTAGAATATTAAGAACATAATATGTGCCAGATGCTATTCTAAGTGCTTTACATGCATTATCTTATTTAATTCTCACAACAAAGCTATGAGATTATCATCCAGTTTTGCAATATTGAACAAACTGAGGCTTGAAGAGTTTAATTAATTGCCAGTAATCACAGGATTAGTACCAGTGGTGGGGCCAGAATTAAAGCCCAAGGTTGCCTGACTATAGGGCTAGGGTAGCTCTAGTTCAATCCATAGTGGAGCTGGATGCCTGTCTGGAACTTTCAGAGAAATTCACCAGTGTCTTAAATACAACTCACTTTCATCCCCACCAGTCATATTTCCAGGGCCATTTTCTCTTTCACCTTTCTAGAAACAGTGCTAAATAATGGTAAAAATAACTAGTACCAAAGTTGCCATCATCTAAAGACAGAGAAGTTTCTTTGGTAACCTGTTATATTGATGGCCCCAATGAATCTTGCCTTCTGGTATTGACCAGGCATATCCCCTTCCCTTGAATCCAGGCTGGTCCTGTGATTTGTTTCAACCAATAGAACATGGTAGAAGTGATCTTGCTGCAGTTCTGGGCCTAAGTCTTAAGAAGATCTGCCAGCTTCTACTTTTGCCTTTTTGGGAGCCCTGAGCCACCACGTAAGAAGTCTGGCTACTCTGCTGGAGAGAGATCACTTAGAAAGTCCACATGGAGGAGAGGACCTGAGAAGACAGGGAGAGAGGCCCATCCAACCCAGAACCCAGTTGATCCACAAGCTCAATGCAGCCACACAAATGACCACTAGGAAGACCATATGAACAGTGGAGCTAATCTGAACCTAAATTACAGAACTGTGAGCAAGAAGAGTTGGCTGTTGTTTCAAGCCACACATTTATACAATAGATAATGGAAACACCTCAGCTTTTCTTGAAGACCGGCACACTCAGTTCTGCATATAACTGAAGTCTCCATCCCTTCCTCCCTGCTATCTCTCAAATTTATGGCAATACTTTGTCATAACTTTTCATGTTAGTTACTAGGAAGCAACCTTTTTAAATGAAGAGATAGTAGATAGGGGTCCAGAGGCTCAGAATTTAGCTCTAGCTTTGTTATTATCTCTACGTCTCTTGAAAATCATTTGTCTCAATTGTAAAACGGGGCGACTAATGATCACACTGTTTATCAGAGAATAAAAACGAGTATAACCAAGTTGAAAAGAAAAATGAAGTGCATTAATGGCGCTTCCAGCTAGAGAGGGAGGTGATAAAATAGAACATGGATTTGATGTCATCTGGTTTTAAGATCTTGAGTAAGTGTAACTCCTCTACCGCACAGGATCTACGATTAAATGTGACATCGCCTGAGGAAAGACTTGTTGCTCAATAAACGCTAACAGCCCACCATCAAACCCCAAAGCCTCCATTCGTCATCCTCGAATTCCGCGCCCACCATCCAGACAATATGATTTAGTAAGTCTGGTCGGTCCAGAAATTTCCATTTTTATAAACAAGCTCCCTATTGGAATGTAACCCAGGTCCTCCTCAAACCACACTTCAAAACAACGCCGCAAACGCCTCCGCTTCCTACCACGACCCCTCCCTTGTCGCCAGGAGCTGCAAAGTCCAGGTATCGCGACAGTTTCCTCTTTCTTCAGGCTCGGCCTACAAGTCTCACGAGAGTAACTCGTCCAATCACGAGGCTAAACGGCAGCAGAAGATGGCGGCGCGCCGGTTGCGTAACTTCTGTGTTTCTAGGAGCTCACGCAGCGGGTAGCTTGACTCGGCGTTTATACCCGCCCTCTCCAAACAGGTGGTCTGGCAGGAACTTCTGCCTTCGAGGTGGGTCACTTAACGTCTCTCACGCGTGTTGCGAATTACTTAACTCCTGGGTCACACGGGTTTCTCTTCCGCGGGTTCTGGGCCCGTGAGATGCTGACTTGGGTCTAGGGAAGGAGACCTCGCGGGTGAACGTGTGTACGCTCGGGGGATTGGTGGGTGGGAGGAGTTGGCGAATAAAATAGAGACTAGAATTGAAGTCGGAAAGACCGGTTGGGCTGAGGAGATGAGATTTAGAGAGATCTGGAACTAAAGTGGAACTGAGTGGGGAAGAGGAGAGCGTGAAGTAGTGGAAGCGATGGAGAACTGGCAGTGGCGGCAGTTGTGGAAAAAGTCGGATATATGAAGGAAGACGAGAAGAGAAAACTGATGTGGTAGTTAAGGCGGGAGAATCTGTGCAGAAGGAAGTCAAAGTTTTGAAAGAATTTAGACTGTTATACAGGCTTTTGTGTTAAGAGACATGGTGGTTGAAGAGGGCCAAGGGTGAAGAAGAATCGAGGAAAAAATATGGATATGAGAAAGAAAAGTAGAGGCGTCAGCCTCAAAGGTTCACTCTTCTGGCTTTCTGGACCGACTCAGATAATCCGGAAGAAAACGCTCCAGCCTACGGGGTGACTTTTTGAGATTCAAGATGGGGACTGCCTACCCATAATTAGGGTATAACGTTTCGGTGGCATGGACAATGAAAAGAGTTCCATCGTGCTTTCAGTCAACAAGTGTTTATCGGGTGTCAAATATGTCGAGCCCTATTTTAGGTTCTGGGATATGGCAGTCAATAATACAGGCAAAAAATCTTTTCCCTCGTGAACTACCGACAGAGAAGGTTAAAAAAAAGTAGAATATATGGAATATCAGATGGGTAGGTTCTATGTAGAAGACTAAAGCAGGGGAAAGAGACAGGGAGCACATGTTTAACTAGAGTAACCAAAAAGCCTTCATTGAAAAGGTGACATTTGATCAAAGACCTGAAGAAGAGAGTGCCTTGCCTGTATGTATTTGTGGGGGAAGAGAATTCCATGCAGAGGGGACAGCAAAGTGCAGAAGCACTAGCAGGAGTGTGCCAGACTTGAGAAACAGCAGTGGGAGGCTAGTGTGACTAGAACAGAATGAGCCAGGAAGAGGAAGGTAGGAGTTCAGGTTAGAGAGAAGAGGAAAAATGACAGCGCTGGTACCAGGTCAGAGTTGATGCCACAGTTAAACTGAAGAATTGTTTATATTTAGCTAAGTACCGGTTACCTGTATTAGGACTTTGGTTAGCAAAGGAATGGCTTTAATCACTCTTTCTACATCTGTTCTTCTGACCAGAAAGATTGAGTAATGTAGAAAATAAACTGATTTTGCCATATTTGTAATTTAATTTGTTTCACGTATGTGCCTAGTGTTAGGTTGTGTGTGTCCTGCTGACAGCTATGTAGTCTTTAGAATCTTTCTTAATGTGTTGCAGAGCCCTAATATGCAAGAGTCTTTTTAAATTACTGTACCTTTCTTTTTTGTTGCTTGCCAAAATCATATAAAATGAAAGCATTTTCCTTTTCAACTTTTTCTTGGGATCTGAGACCTATTCTAATTTTTTGCTCACCTGTCTCCTAATGACCTGTAAAGTGTATGTCGGTGTTAGGAAATTAAAACTGGTGTATAGTGAATGTCAGTGATCATTTTGGTGATAGTGTGAGGAACCAAAGGTGGTAACTTAGTGTGCTGGAAATCCTTCCAGTTCTGAATTGGTTCATTCATTCACTCAACAAATAATTTAGTGTATGCCAGTTGCTGGAAGTACAGTGAAGAATAAGATGGACTTGGCTACAGCCTGTGTGTGTGTGTCTGTGTTTGTGTGTGTGTGTGTGTGGAGGCAGGGAGAGACAAATGTAAACTAATTGCACACATGATGGCAAACTAAAGAGCTGTGAGGAAAGAGCCCAGGATGCTTTAAAAGCATATGGAGTGGTTGCCTGATAGGATCTGTGGTGTCAGAGAAACCCTACGTGAGAAAATGATGTTTAGGGTGGGATTTGAAGTACTAGTGGGCGTTGAAGAGATGAAAGGGTATGGTTGCTGGTTGAGAATCAAGAAGTAAGAGTAGCAGATAGTGGGAGCATGATGCAGCTAAGAACATAAAAGAAGACTAATATGTCTGGAGCATAGTGTGGGTAGACGAAACTGGTGACAAAATAGGAGGTGTAGGCAAGGCTTAAATCATGCATTCCTTTTTAATGATTTTGAGCTTCAGCCTAATGGTGTTGGGAAGCCACTAAAGGAATTTAGCAAGAGAATGTTCAGATTTGAACTGAGGGAGAACAAGACAGACGGAGATAGAAAGACTTGTCTGCTGGGCAAAAAATGGATTCCAGAATGGCTAGACTGGTTAAGAGAGACTAGTTAGAGGCTATTATAGTAATCAAAGAAAGATGATAACAATCTGGACTAGAGAGGTGCGATTGTGAATGATAAAAATTGGGTAGGGTGAAGAAATAATTAGAAGACCTAAAATATTCAGGACACAGTGTGTATTTTTGGAATGGGGGAGGCAGGGAGGAAAAGATGCTAAAGGTTTCTGGCTTGTACACTACAAAGATAGTAGTGCCCAAGTGAGATAGGGAAGATTAGAAGAGGACCAGTTTGGGGTGGGTGGAAATGATTTTACTTTTGAGCCATTCAAGATGAAAAGTTTGGTAGGCAATTGGATATGTGATCCTGTTGCTCAGAAGAAAGATCTGGAGTAAAGACATTCTTTTTTGAAACTGGTTGTTATATTTTGAGTGTAGAAAGCTGTCAAAAAAAATCTTCTGAAATAGAGTGCTGACAGACTTATTATTATGTAAAATAACATCTCTAACAGAGGCTGTGAAGGAAAGGTGTTTGTTGCTCAGAGTTTATAGTAGGGGCAAATGGCTTAATTGGGGAGAATAGGGAAGTCAGGACCTTCCTGAAGAATACTTGAACTATGATTGGAAAGATGTGCGGGAATTCACCAGGTGAAAAGGGTGCAGAAAGGATATTATAGACAAAAGGAGTAGCCTTTGGAAGGCCCTATGGCAAGAGTGGAGGGACAGAAAAAATGTGGACGGACAGAAAGAAATGTGGCCAGAAAGGGAAGAGCAAGGGGGTGTGTGGTTTAAACTGAAGGTGAAAAGATAGGCAGGGCAAGGCCTTATATGTATGCTAGATTAATGATTTTTTTTTTATCCTAAGATTAAGGTTTTGAGCAAGTGAACATAGGAGGAGGACACAGTAGATTTGTGTTCAGAAATGCATTGTGACTGCAAGGTGCAAAAAGGAATGGAGACAACGAGTGGATGCAGGGAAACCAATTAAGAGGCTGTTGTAACGGAATAGTCTAAGTAGCTTTTTCTAGGATGATGGCGGTGGAGATAGAGTGAAACAGATGGATTTGAAAGGTATTTAGTAGGTAAAATGCACAGCACTAGTAACTTCTTGGATATGAGAGGGAGAGAAAACTATCAGGTGACTCCTAGGTTTCTGGCCTATATGATACTTACAGATAAATGTTCATTTTAGAAAAAGCTTGGAAAATACAGAAAGATAATAAAGAAGAAAATAAAAATCACCACCCAGGGATATACACAGAAATATTCTAAAAATTGCCTATACCTAAAGGTATTTACTAAACCACTAGTAGTGGTTTTTCTTCCAGTTTTTATTTTTTGCTGTGACTGTGTTAACTGTTTCATCTTTGTAATTTGGAAGAAGTCAAAATTATGTTTGGTTTGGTTTTTAGCTACTGGTAAACAATGATACTGAAATTTGTAAAAAAAAAAAAGTTAGAATAACAAATGTTTTTTTCAAACTCTAGTGACTTTGTGGTGTGCTACCAGATACTCAGTCCTTTAAGTCCACTGTAAAAACCAACCACTAACTAGAATGTTCTTGGCTGTAGATTATAGTACATTTTGTCACTTTGACACTCTTAAAGGAAGAATAACTTTCAATTTTTCTTCCTTTGGTTTAAAATAAAATGATTTATCATATGTTATATACATTTTAAAGATAAAAATTCTACTTTCTTATTGATTGGCAAAGATATATTGGCTGAATCTGTTGACTTGGTAACTGTGGCTTTTCTCCTGTTCTGAGTAAGGTGAAGGAGGGACTGTGTAATAAGACAGCCTTCCACCGAACTCTGAGGGGTATGACAGACCAACGAATGACTCGGACAAGTCCAGTTGGCAAGTAAGATAGAGTGTTTATTGGGGGCTTTCAGAGGGTCCTCATCCTTGTCAGTGGGAGGAGAAACAGCAGTTCCTTGCTATGATGGTTTGCACTGACCAGAGGACAGGGCAAGGTTTTATAAGATTTGAACAAAAGGAAGTGTGGTTGAGGCACTGGCACAGTGTGGTTGGCTGTGTGTGCATTCAAATTAAGGATTACAAGTTGGCCTGTCAAGCTTCTACAACACTAGACATTTTTCTTCTAGGCATAACTTCTGATGGTGGTGCTGTTTAACTTACTGGGCATAGATTTGATAACACTACTGTTTTCCTCAAGCTAAGATTTACTGTTTTACTGAATATCTGTTCTCTAGGGCCCGTGGGAAAGGGAAGAGTTGGGGGGGGGGGGTAATGCAAAAGTTCATGTATGTTACATCCCCATTC
The DNA here is from genome assembly GCF_015220235.1 of Choloepus didactylus. Lineage (NCBI taxonomy): Eukaryota > Metazoa > Chordata > Mammalia > Pilosa > Megalonychidae > Choloepus > Choloepus didactylus. The sequence goes on from NC_051324.1 coordinate 20,476,433, forward strand.
ATGATTTTTTAAAAATTTTCCCAAGTTCATTTTATCAACAAAAAGTACAAACTGTTTTGAACAAAGGTAAACCATGAATCACAGTATTCTGCAAGACATTAGACATGAAAAAGTGAACAGTTCTCATAAGTAAAATATAAGCAGATGAGTTGTCTCTCACGTGTATGTATTCATGCTTTTTCAATATTCTCTTAGACAACTTTCAGTGTAATTTTCACAAACAGGTGTAGCAGCTTAAATGCCAATGCAGAAGCACAATTGCAAAGTTGGGCAGTTATTTTGGGCAAGTTATGAGTATGAAAGACAGGTTTATACCACAGTTTCATCTTCATGCAAGCAGCTGTGTAATATGCATGACTCTTTTGAAATCAGTAAGGAAACTTCCACTGTTTTCATCAGTATTGAAGCTGAGATCTTCAGGGCCTGTTTGTTCACCATCAGGAAAACTGGAATATGTGTCTTCATCTGGAAGGTGTGCCATGAAGAAGTCGTTAAATCCACCCATGCTGCTGTGCCTCTTAATGATTTTTAACTAAATATGATGATTTTTTTCCTTTTTTTTTTTTAAGGATGGCTCTGAATAAATCTATGCATGCAAGAAATAGATACAAGGACAAACCTCCTGACTTTGGTTATCTGGCATCCAAATATCCAGATTTTAAGCAACATGTTCAGATAAATCTGAATGGAAGAGTGAGGTAGGTATCAGATGAAGGATTCTTGATACCATATCATTCTAGCATAGTCTGAATGGACACAGTGTAGTGAGAAGTGTGCTGGACTGATACTGGCCCTGAATGCTGGTCCTAGGTATTTCATTAAAGTTCCTATCTGACTCAGACAAATTATAGCCCTCTCTCAGTCTCAGCCTTTTAATCTATAAAATGAGAAGATTGGACCAAGTGCTTTTACATTTCCTTTTGGCTTTAAAACAAAACCTGTTGGTGTCTAAATTGTTGCTTACTTGGCAGAGTTCCCACAGTAGCTGTAGAGATTTTAGGTTTGTGCTCTGCATGATTTGAAACTTGGTGATCAGTGAAGGTCTAAAGTCATTATTTTAGTAAGTGTATGTTTATTTTGATGAGAGGTAAGAAAGATATCAGGATATCTAAGGTATGATTTCCCAGATAGTATTACTTAAGATGCTGCTAAATTTAAGTTTAAAGGGTTGATTTTTTTTTAAAATTAGGAAAATAGTAGTACAATTGCTTCAGGAAATGGCAAGAATTATTATAATGGTGTAGGAATGAAGTATGTTATACCCATGAGAAGAAACCATTCCTAAACTCTGTGGATGTTACAGAGGTGATTGGAAATTGCCAACCTGCGGATAGACAGGTATGATGATTCAGCTGTGGGGAGGAGGAGCAGGGTTTGAGGAGAAGAGGAAAGGTAAGGAATAGGATTTTGAGGCTTTAGACATTTTGCCAACCTCTTTTTCCTTTCTCCCAGCAGTCTTCTTATGGCTTTTTCTAGAAATGAAGGCCCTAGGTTAGGTGTTCTTAACCTGGGTTTCAACACCCTTTAAATAACATACAGCAGTTTTTAAAATATATATATATAATGTAAATATAACATTCACTTTTCCAGGATATAGTCCTTAGCTTTCATTAGATTCCCAAAGGGATCTGTGACCCACCATCTTCTGCCCCAACAAAAGTTAAGATCCAGTCCCCAGAATTACGGTTTCTAAGCATTTTTGTTTGTTTCTAAGCATTTTGATTATTTACTCCACTCAGTAAAAAAAGTTGAACATACCCTATATAGGAATGCATATATCATTACTTAAGTACATTAAAAACCTACTTCAAAGTAGAAATGAAAAATGTATTTAAATAGGAGTTTTAATAGTCTCATTGTATACCCTAAAGAATCATCTTTGGATATCACCCTTAAGAGATTGAATTGGTATTTTTCTTTGTTTATAATATCCCTGTTGTTCTTAAATCTTTGTTCCGTAGTTATGCATGTGGGTGACTATTTATCCTAGGAGCTTTAAAGTAGATACAGTTTTTTGTTTTTTTTTTTAAATCTTCATTTTATTGAGATATATTCACATACCACGCAGTCATACAAAACAGATACAGTTTTGTTATTCTTTTTTCCTCTACTATATCTGCCATTGTACTTAATCAGCTAATTTACAGATATCTGTTGATTAACCAATTTATGCTAGGTTCTAGGAAAGCCATAATAAACAAGAAAAACACTCTTGCTGCCATATTTGGAACTTATATTCTAGTAGGGGAAGTGGACAATAAACAAGCAGTTCAGTATTCATTGTGACAAAATCTGTGGTTGTGCAGTGGGATCACATGAAAGGGAGAATGACCTGACTTTGGGACTTAGAGAATGATCTGAAGTGGAAGTGGTGTCTTGAGTGTGTTCTGAAGAATAAGTAGGAGTTAGCCTGGGATAAAGAAGAATGCTCCAGGCAGAGGGAACAGCATATGCAGAAAACACTGAATAGTAGGGGAACTGAAAAAGTTGAACGTGTAGTAGACAAACGACAGGAGAGGAGGGTGAGGAGGCTTAAGCTTGCTATTTGATAAAGCCATTTAAGGAGTTTAGAATTTATCTTAAGGCCATGGCAGGGGGGCCTCTTGTGACCTCAGGGCTATACACTCTATCCTTATCCCCTAAAGTTTTGAAGCAGGGGAGTAACATGTTCAGAATTGTGTTTTAGACAGATTTATTGTGGGAGCAGTGTGGAGAATGGATTGCAGGAGCTTTAAGACTGGGGCATAGAAGGTAGGTAGGAAATGGTTTCAGTAAACCAGCTTGGATACGTTGGAGGCTTCAGTAGGTAGAGACAGGTCTAGAGAACACTGGATGAATTTGAGAGAAATTCTGAGATAGGATTAACAGGGCTTGCTGGAAGTTAAGGAGAACAGAAAAGCTAAGTATGTCACTTAAGGTTTCGAATTAGGCAAGAGGATAGACGATAGTACCATTTACTGAAGGAGGGAACAATGGAGAATGAGCAGGTTTGGGGGCAGAGGGTATTTTCATTTAGGGAATATCAAATCTTGAGAAGTCCATGTGATATCTAAGTGGAGGTATTTAGTAGGCAGTTGAAAATACAAATCTGAAGAGACATACATAAGGCAGTGATGGTGGGGGTAGTGTTTGTGAAGGCCCCAGGCCTTTGAGCTGGATACTGAAGGATGAAATCAAAGGGTGAAAGAATACTTAGTATGGAGGGCAGATACTGTGAGCTGCATGTTAAGCTTTGAGAACTGCATGTAGGTGGGCTAAAGTGGATGTATGATAGCTGGTGGGAGAATTACAGAAGATGAGATTGAAAGGAAAACCAAGAACTGATCACAAAGAGCCTTTCATAGCACGCAAGTTAGAGTGGATTTGACAACTAACGGTAGGAAGCTAGTTATTTTTCTCATAGAAATGAATACTGATTAAAGTAAAGAATAATAAATAAAAAAGTTAGGATGATCTCGATTACTCAGACATTTGGGAACCAGAGGAGGATTTTAAGATGGTTAGTGACTTGGACAGTTTGACATTTGTAAAAAAATAAATCACTCTGAGAGCAGACCAAACAAATTTTTCACAACATATCAAAATGGATTGAAGGTGCCTGGCAAGTAATAGACATTCAGTAAATAATTGTTCAATGTATGAGAATAATTCCTCTATAAAATCTGGCTGATGCTGTTTATAAGTGGCATACCTAAAATGGCAGAAAAATTAAAAGTAAAGGGATGGGCAAAAATATACTAGGCAAAATCAGTCATGATACTAATATGAGATAAAATAGAAGGCAAAAAAAAAGCATCAAATTGGAAAAAGAGCTAGTTTATATTGGTAAAAGAAATAGTTCTCAAAGATTTTTTTAAAATGAACACTTTCAGCATTTCAAAAAATATAACGTAGAAATATCTTTTAAAAAGAATTTGACATAATTTGGGGACATTTTTCCTTGTATTTTAGACTGCTGTGGGAAAGCTTAGTGACTGCCTTCTTCACACTGGGCAGGTTCTGGTACAGCAAGTCTCTCAGGCCACTACCAGACAGACTGGGCCAGACATATATGGGCATATTTATAATTGGCCCATATAATTGGCTTAGAGGGGACCATGATAGATGTAGGAGAGAGGTACTTTCCTTTAGTGTAAAAGACCTGGCTGCTCCCAGACATCACATGCCTTCCTGTTTGTTTATGTGGGAGTTGCTGAAGAGCATCTGCATTGGTAGAATATTCTGTTTATTATTATTATTATTATATTATTGTGGTGGCATGTAAATAACATAAACTTTACCACTGTAAGCATTTTAAAATGTACTATTCAGTGGCATTAAGTATATCACAGTGCTGTGCACCCATCACTGCTATCTAATTCCAGAACTTTTTCATCACCTCAGACAGAAACTCTGTACACATTAAGCTGTCGCTCCCCATTCCCTCCAGCCCCCAACGCCAGGCAACCATTAATCTACCTTCTGTTTTATGGATTTGCATATTCTGTATATTTCATATAAATGGTATTATACAATATGTGATCTTTATGTCTAGCTTTTTTAACTTAGGATAATGTTTTCAAGGTTCATCCAAGTTGCAGTATATTAGTACTTCATCCTTTTTTATAGCTGAATAATATTTCAGTGTATGAAACATTTTGTTTACTTATCCGTTGGTGGACACTTGTTGTTTTCACCTTTTGGCTACTGTGACTAATGCTGCTGTGAACATTGGTATAAAAATACCTGTTTGAATCCCTGCTTTCAGTTCTTTGGGGTATACCTGGGAGTGTAATGCTGGGTCATCTGGTAATTCTGTGTTTAACTTTTTGAGGAACTGCCACACTGTTTTCCACAGTGGTTATTCCATTTTACATTCCTGCCAACAATGTACTAGCGTTCGTGTTTCTCGTATTTCTTCAGCACTTGTTATTTTCCTTTTTTTTTTTTAATAATAGCTATCATAGTGGGTATGAGGTAGTGTCTTGTGGTTTTGATTTGCATTTCCCTAAAATGTTGAACAACTTTTCATGTACTTATTGACCATTTGTATATTTTCTTTGGAAAAATGTCTGTTGAAATCTTTTGCCCATTTTTAATGGGTTGGTCTTTTTGTTGTTGAGTTGTAGGAGTTCTTTATATATTCTGGGTATTAAACTTATATTAGATGTATGATTTTCAACTGTAGGTTGCAACTGTAGGTTGATCTGTAGGTTCTCTTTTCACTTTCTTGATGATGTCCTTAGATATACAACAGTTTTTAATTTTAATGAAGTCCAGTTTATCTATTTTTCCTTTTGTTGCTTCTGCTTTTGGTGTCATATCGAAGAATCCATCACCAAATCCAAGGTCATAAGATTTTCCCCAATTTTTCTTGTAAGGGTTTTATGGTTTTAGCTTTTATAAGTTGGTTTTTATGTGTGGTGTGTAGTAAGGTTCCAATTTCTTTCTGCATATGGATATCCAGTTTTCTCAGCACAGCTTGTTGAAATATTTTATTCTTTTTGATGCTTTTCTAAATGGAGTTCTCTTTATTACCTTTTTAGATTGTTTGTTGCTAGTGTATAAAAATACAACTGATTTTTTTGTGTTGGTTGTGTATCCTGCAACTTTATATATTAGCTCTAACAGCTTTTTGGTGGATATTTAAGGTTTTCTACATATAAGACCATGCCAGTGCTCTTTATTTTATAATGGCTTTTTATTTAACTCCATGAGATGTATGAAAAAATAATTTCCAAAATATAAACCCAGCAATGATGGAAAAGGAATATCATACAAAACATTAGACCTGTGATGTTTTGGAGTGTCATTGATCTCCTTAACTCTTAAGTGCCTTTTTAAAGAAAACAGGGTGTTGTGGAAAGAATCATTTGTCCTAAGTACTGGTCTTAAGGGTGCCAAATTTTAGGTAATTTCCTTAGCTTCAGTGGAACTGAATTTCCTCATGTTAAAATGTGTGTGTGTGTGTGGGAGGTGTAAAAGGAAATACTTTGGATGATAAAGTTTAGCAACAATGTATGTAAAGTGACTGGCACATTGTAGATATTTAGTAAATGATAGGTGATCTTACTGTTACTAAGCCTAGTATAAATGATAAGGAGATGAAGATTGCTGCTGTGATCTCTCTGTTTTTTCTTCCCTGCACTTTTTGTTACTGTTATAATCATGTTTGACCACTGAAATTAGATTATTTTAGTTTGTGCTTTTTCATAACTGATTTTTTTTTTTTAAACCAAAGATCTAGCATTGAGGGGCTCTGTCATACTGTGTGACTGTACCATTTTTAGCACCTTATTGACTGTCTAATAAATAGAAACCAATGCTAGGGCAAGGTTGGGGGGTTTCAGCTTTTGTTGTTAAATCAGGTGCATCCTCTACAGTATTAGAACTATTACTATTTCAACTATGGATTTCAGAGTATCCTTCCAAACTCCCATTTATAATGATACTACTTTTTTCATAAGTAGTAAAGCAGGACTCGTTCTGGGAAATGTGACATGCCTGTTGAAACAGGCTATTTTGTGAAGCTGGATATGTAAAACAAACAACAAAGACTGATGAAATAAATTGTTAATTTCCACACAATAGCTGATTTTAGTTCCTGTGCCTCCTGTAATCTCAGAAATGAGAATGAAAAAAGATCTTGCCTATGTTCAGGAGTATTTTAATGTCCCAGGGTGTTAAAGTGACCTAGATACTTAACTAGTGAATTTGGATGACTAGACATTGTCCTATAAAAGAATTTTCAACCCTCAGATAAGTGTTTCTGTTTTCTTAGAAGTAGAAGTGACTATGTCTTGCCAACAAAGTCTAAGAATCAGCTGTTCATTAACTTTCAGTTTATTTTCTTCAGTTAGGCCTATGCTTGATATTCTGTATTTTTTGGTGATTAGGATCTAGTTCTTTGTTAATAAATTGTGTGCTCTAGTCTATCATGCTGAATATGTATGTATGTACTTTTTTTTAAAAATTCAGTTTTACTGAGATATATTCACACATCTTACAGTCATCCATGGTGTACAATCAACTGTTGACAGTACCGTCATATACTTGTTCCTCCATCACCCCAATGTATTTTTGAACATTTTCCTTATACCAGAAAGAATCAGAAAAAGAATAAAAAATAAAAATAAAAAAGAACAACCAAATCATCCCCTCATCCCACCCTATTTTTCATTTAGTTTTTGTCCCCATTTTTCTACCCATCCATCCATACACTGGATAAAGGGAGTGCGATCCACAGGGTTTTCACAATCACACTCTCACCCCTTGTAAGCTACATTGCTATACAATCATCTTCAAGAGTCAAGGCTGCTGGGTTGGAGTTTGGTAGTTTCAGGTATTTACTTCTAGCTGTTCCAGTGTATTAAAACCTGAAAGGTGTTGTCTATATAGTGCGTAAGAATGTCCACCAGAGTGACCTCTTGACTCCATTTGAAATCTGTCAGCTACTGGAGCTTTATTTCGTTTCATTTTGCATCCCCGTTTTGGTCAAGAAGGTGTTCTCAATCCCATAATACCGGGTCCAGATTCATCTCTGGGAGTCATATCCTGTGTTGCCAGGGAGATTTATACCCCTGGGAGTCCGGTCCCACATAGGGGAGAGGGCAGTGAGATCAGCTGCCAAGGTGGCTTAGTTAGAGAGAGAGGGCCACATCTGAGCAACAAAGAGGCATTCAGGGGCTTAGGCACAATTATAAGCAGGTATAGGCTCTCTTTTGCAGTAACAAGCTTCATAGGGGTGAGCCCCAAGATAGAGTGCTCAGCATGTCAAGCCTTCAGTCCCCAATGTTTGTGAGAACATCAGCAACAATCCAGGCGAGGAAGTCCAACACCTCCGCATCCTCCCCCAGCTCCTCAGGGGGGCCCTGAAAATATATTTTTATTCTCTGCTGAAATTACTTTGGGATGTGTTGCTATTTCACCCTAACTTATACAGGCCTGCCATATCTCACTTCCTATTCAAAGTTCCATGTAATTGTGGTGTTTGAACAAACTGACTGTAGAAGCTGTATTGTTTAGAAAATATAGAACCTACACGAAATAAACATTTCTTCACTTGGTCTTACATGGAATTTGAAGTTTTAACACATGGTCAGTTTCATCCTTTACCCTTTGGCCCAATTTGCCCTAGTCTTAACCAGATCTGCTTCATTCATATCTCTAATTGAAGTCTGGGCTTTTTTTTTTTTTCAAACGGTTGCTGTATTCTTTAATACTGACATTCATACCTGCCGAGCTTCTAGCTCTGAGTTTCAGGTGTCACATGGATACCCAGTGTTCCAGAGACCAATCAGGTTTATAGGGATCAACATCTCAGAATTTGGAGATAGCCATTACAATTCAGGAATAGATTTGACTGCTGTAAGAGCTTACAATCTAGGGACCATTACAATAATCATTGCCCTGTTATTCCACATTATAGTAGTTGTAGTTAGTCCACATTATAGTGTTTGCCTTTGTTTCTGGTGTACTTCACTCAAAATGCTGTCTACAGGATCCGTTCGCCTCCTTGTGTGTCTCACAACTTCACTCCTTCTCGTAGTTGCTCAGTATTCCATTGCTTGCATACACCACAGTTCACCATTCTATTCTTTAGTCAGTGTACCCTTAGGCCACCTCCACCCACTGCAGATCATGAATACTCCTCCATAAACACCAATGTACAAATGTCCATTCATGTCTCTGTCTTAGATCTTCCAAGTACATACCCCATAGTGAGGTTGCCTGACCTTATGGCCGTCGCGTACTTAGCTTCTTGTGGAACCACCACAGCGACCTCCAGAAAGGCTACCATTCTGCCTCCTCATCAACAGTAAATAGGTACATCCCTCTTTCCATGATTTCTCCAGCACTTTTACAACCCTATTTGTATTTTTTCCTACAATTTTATAGAGATACATTCACATACCATGCAATTATCCACAGTGTACAATCAGTTGTTCACGGTATCATCATATAGTTGTACATTTATCACCCTAGTCAGCACTTGAACATATTGATTACTATGAAAAAGTCTTTTTTTGTGTGTGTGAATAATAAGAAAGATAATAATAAAAAGAAAAATAAAGTGTCATGCAATATATTAGTAAGGACAGAAAACAACACGACTACCAAGAGTCCCATATCCCTCCCTTTTATCCCCCTCTCATACACATTTAACTTCGGTATATTGCCTTTGTTACATTTAATGGAAGCATATTACAATGTTACTGTTGACCATAGACTCCAGTTTGCTTTGGTTATGTTTTTTCCCAAATACCATCCCTTTTTCAATACTCGGCATAGTTGACATTCATTTGTTCTCCCACATGTGAGAACATTTTTATATTTGTACATTTAGTAACAGTCATTGGCCACTCCAGTTTTTGCCATGTTATACAGTCCCAGTCTTCATCATCTGTCTTTCTTTCTGGTGTCATACATTCCCCTATCCCACCTCTTTCAGCCTTAGTCACAGACATCTTTGTTCAGTGTACTTCCAGCATTGTGCCACCATCACACAGTATTTTGCTATTTCTGGATCTATACAATTAACCCTGCTGAACATTCTGTAGTCCTTCAGCATCAAATGCCTGATCTCTACCCTCTTTCTATCTCCTGGTAGACTGTGTTATTAGCTTTTAACTCTCAATGTTTGCTCACTAATGTTAGTTCATATTAATGAGACTGTACAGTATTTGTCCTTTTGTTTCTGGCTAACTTCACTCAATATAATGTCCTCAAGGTTCATCCACATTATTATTTGTTCCATGTCTTTGTTCTGTCTTACAGCTGCATAATATTCTATCATGGGTATATACCACAATTTGTTTATCCACTCATCTGTTGATGGACATTTGTTCTGCTTCCATCTCTTGGTAATTGTGAATAATGCTGCTATAAACATTGGTTTACAAATGTCCATTTGTGTCTTAACTTTCAGTTCCTTTGAGTGTATACCTAGCAATGGAATAGCTAGGTCATATGACAGATCTATACTTAGCTTCCTGAGGAACTCCACGCTGTCTTCCAGAGTGGTTGCATCATTCTACATTCCCAGCAGTAATGAATAAGTGTGCCACTTTTTCCATATCTCTCCAGCACTTGTAATTTTCTCTTTTTTGGATAATGGCCATTCTGGTAAGTGTGAGATGATCTCTCATTGTGGTTTTGATTTGCATTTCCCTAATAACCAATGAAGTTGAGCATTTTTACATATGTTTTTGAGCCATTTGTATTTCCTCTTCAGAAAACTATCTGTCCATGTCTTTTGCCCGTTTTTTGTTTGGGTTCTTTGTCTTTCTGTTGTTGAGTTGTAGAATTGCTTTATATATTCGGGATATTAAACCCTTATCTGATATGTGGTTTCCAAATATTGTCTCCAATTTTGTAGGCTGCCTTTTTACTTTTTTAACAGAGTTCTTTGATGTACAAAAGTGTTTGATTTTGAGGAAATCCTGTTTGTCTATTTGTTCTTTGGTTGCTTGCGCTTTGGGTGTAAGGTGTAGGAAACCACCTCCTATCACAAGATCTTTAAGATATTGCCCTACATTTTCTTCTAAGAGTCTTATGGTCTTAGCACTTATGTTTAGGTCTTTGATCTGTTTGGAGTTAATTTTTGTATAAGGTGTGAGGTAGGAGGCCTCTTTCATTCTTTTGAAATGGATATCCAGTCCTCCATTCACCATTTGTTGAAGAGGCTGCTCTGTCCCAGTTGCTTTGGCTTGACTGCCTTATCAAAGATCAGTTGTCCGTAGATGCGAGAGTCTATATCTGAACACTCAATTCAATTCCATTGGTCAGTATCTCTGTCCTTAAGCCAGTACCATGCTATTTTGAGTACTGTAGCTTTGTAATATGCTTCAAAGTCAGGTAGTGTGTCACCTCCCACTTCAGTCCTCTTTCTCAAGATATTTTTGGCTATTCAGGGCACCTTGCCCTTCCAAATAAATTTGGTTATTGGTTTTACTGTTTCTGCAAAGTAAGTTTTTGGGATTTTAATTGGTTTTGCATTGAATCTATAAATCAGTTTAGGTAGAGTTGACATCTTAATTATGTTTAGTCTTCCAATCCATGAACACAGTATGTTCTTCCATTGTTTGAGGTCCTGTTGGATTTCTTTTAGCAGCTCCTTGTAGTTTTTTTTTGTATAGGTCTTTTGTGGCCTTCGTTAAATTTATTCTTAAATACTTGATTCTTTTGGTTGCTATTGTAAATGGAATTTTTTTTTATTATTTTTTTCTCTTGTTGCACACTGCTTGTGTATAAGAACACTACAGATTTTTGCATGTTGATCTTGTGGCCTGCCACTTTTCTGTATTCACTGATTAGCTCTAATAGCTTTGCTGGAGATTTTTCTGGATTTTCTACATGTGGAATCATGTCATCTGCACACAGTGAAAGTTTTACTACTTCTCCAATCTGGATGCCGTTTATTTATTTTTCTTGCCTTATTGCTCTAGCTGGAACCAGCACAATGTTGAATAACAGTGGTGACAGTGAGCATCCCTGTCTTGTTCCAGATCTTAGAGGGAAAGCTTTCAATCTCTCCCCATTGAGTTTGATGTTATCTATGGGTTTTTCATATATTGCCTTTATCATATTGGGAAAATTCCTTTCTATTCCTATACTTTGAAGTGTTTTCATCAAGAAAGATGTGAATTTTGTCAAATGCCTTTTCTGCATCAATCAAGATGATCATGTGTTTCTTTTGCTTTGCTTGATTGATGTGGTGTATTACATTAATTGATTTTCTTGTGTTGAACCAGCATTACATACCTGGAATAAACCCCACTCAGTTGTGGTGTATAATTCTTTTAATGTGCTGCTGGATTCTATTTGCGAGTATTTTGTTCAGGATTTTTGCATCTATATTCGTTAAAGAGATTGGTCTGTAATTTTCTTTTTTTGTGGTAACTTTGTCTGATTTCGTTGTTAGGGTGATGTTGGCTTCATAGAATGAGTTGGGTTGCTTTCCCTCCTCTTCAGTTTTTTTGAATAGTTTGAACAGGATTGGTATTAATTCTTTCTTGAATGCTTGGTAGAATTTACATGTGAAGCCATCTGGTCCTGGGCTTTTCTTTTTTTGGGAGCTTTTTGATGACCGACTCAGTCTCTTTGCTTGTGTTTGGTTTGTTGAGGTCATCTATTTCTTCTCAGGTCAGTGTTGGTTGTTTATGCTTTTCTAGGAAGTTTTCCATTTCATGTAAGTTTTCCAGTTTTCTAGCATATAGTTGCTCATAGTATCTTCTCATTATCTCCTTTATTTCTGCAGGGTCAGTAGTTATGTTTCCTTTCCTGTTTCTGATTGCATTTATTTGCATCCGCCTTCTCTCTCTCTTTTTTTCTTTGTTAGCCTAGCGAGGGGTCCATCAATTTTGTTCATTTTTTTGAAGAATCAGCTTCTGGATTTGTTGACTATTGTTTTCCTGTTCTCAGTTTCATTTATTTCTGCTCGAATCTTTGTCATTTCTTTCCTTCTGTTTGCTTTGGGGTTTATTTGCTGTTCTTTCTCTAGTTCCTCCAGGTGGACAGTTAATTCCTCAATTTTTGCTCCCTCCTCTCTTTTAATATAGGCATTTAGGGCAATAAATTTCCCTCTCAGCACCGCCTTTGCTGCACCCCATAAGTTCTGATATGTTGTGTTTTCATTGTTATTTGCCTTGAGGTATTTACTAATTTCTCTTGTAATTTCTTCCTTTACCCACTGGTTTTCTGAGAGTGTGTTGTTTAGTCTCCATATATTTGTGAATTTTACAATCTTCTGCCTGTTATTTATTTCCAACTTCATTCCAGTATGATCTAAGATAGTGTTTTTTATAATATCAATATTTTTAAATTTGTTGAGACTTGCTTTGTGACCCAGCATGTAGTCTATCCTAGAAAATGTTCCATGAGCACTTGAGAAAAATGTGTATCCTGCTTTTGTGGGGTGTAGTGTTCTATAAATATCTGTCAAGTCTAGTTCATTTATCATACAATTCAACATCTCTGTTTCCTTGTTGATGCTCTGTCTAGATGTTCTATCCATTGATGAGAGTGGTATATTGAAGTCTCCAACTATTACTGTGGAGTTATCTATTTCTCCTTTCAGTGTTCTCAGTGTTTGCCTCATGAATTTTGGCCACTCTGGCTTGGTGCATAAATATTTATGATTGTTGTTTTCTTGATGAATCGACCCTTTTATTAATATAGTGTCCTTTGTCTCTTGTAACTGTTTTACTTTTGAAGTCTACATTGTCTGATATTAATATAGCTACTCCCACTTTTTTCTGGTTGTTGTTTGCATGAAATATCTTTTTCCAACCTTTCACTTTCAGCCTATTTTTGTCCTTGTGTCTAAGGTGAGTTTCTTGTAGACAGCGTATTGATGGGTCCTGTTTTTTAATCTATTCTGCCAGTCTGTGTCTTTTTATTGGGGAGTTTAATCCATTAACATTTAGTGTTATTACTATAAGGGCAGTACTTCTCTCATTTTGTCTTTTGGATTTTATACATCATGTCTTATTTTTTCCTGTCTCTCTTTTTACCCTTCCTGATAATCTTCATTTCTACACTCTTTTCCAAACCTCTTTCTCCTGTCTTTTCCTATCAGCCTGTAGCACTCCCTTTAGTATTTCTTGTAGTGCCAGTCTCTTATTCACAAACTCTCTCAGTGTCTGTTTGTCTGGAAATATTTTAATCTCTCCCTCATTTTTGAGGGACAGTTTTGCCGATTATAGAATTCTTGGTTGGCAGTTCTTCTCTTTCAGTATCTTAAATATATCATACCACTGTCTTCTCGCCTCCATGGTTTCTTTGGAGAAATCTGTACATAGGCTTATTGAGCTTCCCTTGTATGTGATGGATTGCTTTTCTCTTGCTGCTTTCAGAATTCTCTCTTTGTCTTTGATATTGGACAGTCTAACCAATAAGTGTCTTGGAGTAGGTCTGTTGGGGTCTGTTCTGTCTGGGGTGCGTTGTACTTCTTGAATCTCTAATTTTCTGTCTTTCATAAGAGTTGGGAAATTTTCAGTGATTATTTCTTCTTCTATTCTTTCTGCCCCCTTCCCCTCTCTTCTCCCTCTGGGACACCCATAACACATATATTTGTGTGTTTCATGTTGTCACTCAGCTCCGTAAGACCCTGCTCTTATTTTTTCATTCTTTTCACCATCTGTTCTTTTTGTGTGTGAATTCAGATATCTGGTCTTCCATTTCACTGATCTTTCTTCTCCCTGTTCAAATCTGTTGTATCCTCCATTGTCTTTTTCATCTTCTCCATTATGCCTTTCATTCCCGTAAGTTCGGTCATTTGCTTTTTCAAGTGTATGAATTCTTCCTTATAGTCATTCAGTTTCCTCCTTATATCCTTCATCTCTTTTGCTATGTCTTCCCTCAGTTCATTGACTTGATTTTTGAATTGATTTAGCTTTGTTTGAACATCTCCAATTAGTTCTTCCTTCAGTTCATTGAATTGATTTAGCATTAATTGCTTGAACGCCTGTGTCTCAGTTGAACTATTAGTTTGTTCCTTTGGCTGGTCCATATTTTCCTGTTTCCTAGTATGGCTCATTGTCTTAAGCTGTCTAGGCATCTGACTTTCTTGATTAGTTTATTCTGGAGCTTGTTTTTATTCTTTTACCTGGGGTTTTCTTGTTGGTTGGCTTTGTTCTTTAACCCTTGGTGTTCAGTTCAGCCTATTCTAGACCTTTAACTTAGATTCTGTTTAGTTGATCAGAGTTTTTCACCTCTTGTGTTTCTATTTCTTGCCCTGCCTCTATGTAGCCTTCTTGTGTGATGGTCTCTGATGCCTGCTGAGTAGTCACTACTTAGTCTTATGTTGTTTCCCTTGTATGTGGTAAATTACATCTCTCTTGCTACTTTCAGGACTTTGATGGTCTGATCAGAATATGTCTTGGAGTGGGTTTATTTGGATTTATCCTATTTGGAGTTTGTTGGGCATCTCTGATTTGCATATGTATGTCATTTTAGAAGGGTTGAGAAGTTTTCCCCAATAATGTCTTCGAATACTCTTCATAGCCCTTTACTCTTCTCTTTACCTTCTGGAGCACCAGTGATTCTTATATTTGTGTGCTTCATGTTGTTCATCATTTCCCTGTGATCCATTTTACATTTTTTGATTTTTTTCACCATTCATTCTTTTGTGCTTTTTCCTTCCATCGTTCTGTCCTCTAGTTCGCTTATTCTTTTCTCTGCCTCTTCAGATCTGCTGTTGTGTGTCTCAAGTATATTTTTAATTTGTTCAGTAGTATCTTTTATTTCCATAAGGTCTGCTTTTTTTTAATTTACTCTTTCAAATTTTTCTTTATGCTCTTCTAGGGTCTTGCTGTCCTTTATGTCCTTAGCTATCTCATTGCAATTGTTTGGAGATTTGTTTGTACTTCTTTGATTAATTGCTCCCACTCATGTGTCTTCTCCAGCTTTTTAATTTGGTTGTTTGGGTTGTCTATATCTTCATATGCTTTATGATTTTCTGTTGTTGGCCTGGTGGCATTTGCTTATCTTGATAAGGTTATTTTAGGTTATGCAAGATTATTTGAACATTTATCTGTAACTTGGCAGAGCTACAGCTTGGTGGTGTGCACTTCCCCTGTCCTACCAACAGTTAGCACTCTTAAGCCACCTCTTACTCTCAAGCCAGCTGTACCCCTACCTTGTCTGTGTGCTGGGCGGTGTCCAAACCGGGTTGAAATCCAATCAGCGCACCAGTTTTCTGTGTGCACTTGGGACTGCCAGCCCTGAGGGAGGGGAGTGGTTTCTGTGCAGTTTGGCAGGGTGTCCGCTCCAGGGCACAGTGGTGCCGGCAATTCCAAGGCTGTGAGTGGACCACTCAGGCTATGAAAGTGCGTGTCTCACCTTCCAGCTTAAATGTACTGCAGTCCCTGTCCACCGTGTGTCCTCTTGTCCCTAGTGCTGTGGTGGGCCTCCTGGCACTTCCGTGTGGTGCCTTTCCCTCTTGGCTTTGCACATCACAGGCTTTCATGGAGTAAGAGTGGCTGTGGTCACAAGCCTGTTGAATCCTGAGTTCCCTCACAGTGGCTTTCAGCTGTGGGGCTGTGAAGGATTATCTCCCCGGCCAATTGCTGAGATGGGTGCACAGGACGTGGAAAACTGCTCCCTTCCGTGTTTGTCTGCCAGCTCCAACTGCCAGTTCTCAGCACTAGAGCTCTCATTCACGGGGCTGCTAAGGGTTATCGCCTCCAGCCAACTGCTAAGAAGGGTGCACAGGGCGTGGAAGGCTGCTCCCTTCCACACTCGTTAGCCGGCTCCACCTGCCCCTCCCCGGCAGTGTTCCAGGCTGAACTCTTACACCCTTTCTAAACTCAGTTTCTCTGACTCTCCAGCCATGTCCTCACTATGTGTTGTAGAAGTCTCTGCCCAGTTGGTGGCAACCTGGAACTGCTGTTCTGGAGCATTTTCTGTCTTTTATCTAATGTTTTTCATGGAGGAGAATTTTCCTCTCCCTCTCCCAATCCACCATCTTCCCGGAAGCCTCATTGACTTTTAAACATGTTGAAATCTTTCATTAAAAAAAATTAATAATGCATCTATCTGACAGACGTGGATCAGTTTATGTCTGCTTCTAAGGTTTCCATTATAGATGCAAGAAAAAAGATCCTCACACTTACTGTCTGTCGGTTTGGGCAGTCAAGATTGAATGGGGGAATACAGGAAGTACAAAAAACGAGGTAGAGGAGATAATTTTTACAACTCAGAAATAACCTTGTAAACAGCAAAGAGTCTTTTTCTACCCTAAAGGAATCTTAAAGTTTGACTTTACATGAAAAAAAAAAAATAAAACCCCTTCTTCAACCCCACACTTCTGCTCCACTTCTCTTCTCCCTTGCACAACCCAGCTTCTTGAAAGAATTGTCTATTTTTGCTGTGTCCTTTTTCTCCCATCGTACTTAATCTTTAACTTTCTCCAGGGTGGTTTCTAATTCTGTTACCAGAGTAGCTCTTGAAAATGTCTCCTCTGATATCGTGTCACTATTTCCAGTCTTCACCTCTTAGTGGACTCTGAGTTACTCTTCTCCTACATAAACACCTTTTTTATCTTGGTTCCTTTGCCAAAACTATTCTGGTTTTCCTTCTTCCTCTCTGGCTCCCCTCTCTGTCGCTTTGTGTAACTTCCTTTGTAATGAATGATGTGTATACAAGTGTTAAAGGATTCTTCAAAGCTTATTTTTAAGTTCTTCTCACTTTGTATTTTCTCCTTAAGCAGTCTCATCTATGCTGGGGCTTTATTTGTTTGTTTGTAGATGACATAGATATTTATTTCACCAAACCTCTTATCTGGGTACCATACCTTAAAATCACTGCTTACCTAATATCTCCAGTTGGATGTCTCAAATACAGCTCAAATTTATGGTGTTTCTTCTCAAAATGGTTGTCTACCAGACTTCTCAACTTCAGTGAATGGCAGTGTCTATTCTGTTGAACAAGCCAGAATCTTAGGGGACAACTGTGAAGCACATCCCTTCCCTCACCTGTCAGTCCATCGCCAAATCTTGTAACTTTTCCCTCCTCAATATCTCTTAATTCCTTTCACTTTTCCCTATTTCTGCCATTGCCGCTCCCCTCTTTTTAGAAAGCAGTTTTATTGAGATAAATTCATATACAATACAATCTTTTAGTATATTCAAAGTTGTGCAGTCATTACCACATTATATTCTAGAATATTTTCACCCACAGGAGAGCTCACTATGTTACACAGTCCATGTTTCACCCCCTGGCTTTCCTTCTAGTGACATACATGACCCTAAACTTTCCCTTTCAACTACAATCAGATCCACATATCATCGCTGTTAATTACACTCAATATAATGTGCTACTGTTACCTTTATCCATTTCCAAACATTTACAACCAGCCTTATTACATATTCCCAAATTAAGCATCAGCTCCCCTTTCTCTGCCTTCACTCTATCTTCTAGTGACCTATGTTTTCGGTATTAACACCATGAGTTTGCTAGTTATATTTAGTTCATATTAGTGAGGTCATACAATATTTGTCCTTTTGTGTTTTTTCACTCAACATAATGTCCTCAAGCTTCATCCATGTAGTCACATGTGTCATGACTTCATTTCTTCTTACAGCTGCATAATATTCCACTGTATGTATATTCCACATTTTGTTTATCCATTTATTGGTGGATGGACATCTGGGTTGTTTCCATCTTTTGGCATTTGTGAATAATGCCACTGTGAACATCAGTGTGAAAATGTCTGTTTGCATCCCCAGTTTCAGTTCTTCTGAGTATATACCTAGTAGCGGGATTGCCAGATGATATGGCAATTATATACTTATCTTCCTGAAGAACTGCTAGACTGTCTTCCACAGTGGCTGTGCTATTCTACATTCCCACCAACAGTGAATGTGTGTTCTATTTCTCCACATCCTCTCCAACACATAAAGTTTTCTGTTTTTCTAATAGTGACCATTCTAATCGGTGTGAAATGATATCTCATTGAAGTTTTGATTTGCATTTCCCTAATAAATATTCACCATTGAGGAGGTTCTATTTATCTGTTTTTCCTTTTGTTGCTCCTGCTTTGGGTGTAAGGTCTAAGAAACCACCTCCTACCATAAGACCTTGAAGATGCTTCCCTATATTTTCTTCTAGGAGTTCATGATTCTGGCTTTTATATTTAGGTCTTTGATTCATTTTGAGTTAACTTTTGTATAAGGGGTGAGATAGGGGTCCTCTTTCATTCTTTGGATGTGGATATCCAGTTTTTCCAGCACCATTTATTGAAGAGACTGCTCTGTTCCAGTTGGGTGGATTTGGTAGCCTTGTCAAAAATCAGTTAACCATAGATGTGACGGTCTGGTTCTAAACTCTCAATTCAATTCCGTTGGTCAATATGTCTATCTTTATGCCACTACCATGTTGTTTTTACCATTGGAACTTTGTAAATATTCTTTCAACTTTGTTTTTCTTTTCCAAGATTATTTTGGCTATTTGGGGCCCCTTACCATTCTGCAGAAATTTGGGAATTGGCTTTTCCAGTTCCACAAAATAGGCTGTTAGAATTTTGATTGGGATTGTGTTGAATCTGGAAATCAATTTGGGTAGAATTGACATCTTAATATTTAGTCTTCCAATCCATGAACATGGAATTTCCTCCCATTTATTTAGGTCGTCTTTGATTTCTTTTAGCAATGCTTTGTAGTTTTCTGGATACAGGTCCTTACATCCTTGGTTCTTCTGTCAGTAAGATTTAGATTGTACTCTATTGTAGTTCATTGATTCTTTCTTCTTCCTGTTCAGATCTGCTGTTGTTTGCCTCTAGTGTGTTTTTGATCTCTTGTATTCTTCCTTCATCACCTTAAGTTCTGTTATGTTTCTTTTCACACTTTCACATTCTTCTTTATGCTCAGCCACGATCTTCTTAATATCCTTTATCTCTTTAGCCATATTTTTCTTCATCTCCTTGAATTGATTTAGGAGGTTTATTTGAACATCTTTGATTAGTTGTTCCAAATTCTGTGTCTCCTCTGAATTTTTAATTTGTTCCTTTGACTGGGCCATATATTCTTGTAATTTTTTCTGATGTCTAGGCATCTGATTATCTTGATGAGTTTTCTCTGAAGGTCTTTTCAGTCCCACTATTCATAATAGAGGATGCAGCCTTTTAGTCTGGGAATTGTATAAGGCTTGCATTTATTGTTTATTGTGTGCATTGTATTTTAAGAATTGAAGAAAATTCATATTAAAATATGGATTCCTGGTTTAATTTGAAAAGTTTAGAGATCTGGCAATACTGTGCTGGCAAGCCCACTTGATATTAATTGCCTAGGGCTGAGTGGTGGCCATACTCTTTGAAATGATCGTTTGTGTCATCTGGCATACAGCTACTAAAACTGTGATCAATGGACTGGTTGCTGGGCCACAATTTGTTACTGTCCACAGAGATAAGGACCTTGTGTCAGGATGTAAATCAACAGTGTCAGTAAGCGTTATGTTTAATTCAGCTGACATTTCTTTGGTTGCATGACTTTCTTTAGTGTGTTGATTTACCTTCTGACACAAGCTCCTTAGCTTGTCAAGGGCGGGCATTTTGAGTAGCACTGATAGCTATTCCTTGTAAATATTTGAATTTGCAACCCCTGATTGTCACAGTTTCTTTGAAATGCTAGTGCAAAATAATATTCAGAAATTCTAAGACAATATTTATTATAATATGTACTGCTCTTAGGAATACTGTTCATTAGGTTTATTTTTGATAAAGTACCTAGGCTATTAAGTTTGATACAAGAATTCTGCTATTTTACATTTGAGATTTTAAGGCTTTGGACATAGACATCGTATTGGGATAGTTTCCTTTTGTGTGTTTAGCAATGAAGTTTTTTTAATAGATTGGGCTGTCACTGTAGAGGAAAAGAAAAGAATTTATTCGAATACCTCAGTGTTGTAATCAGATGTTAACTTCTTTCTGTGTATAAAAATTGTCTCTCTTTGCTTTGTCATTGAAGAAAATGATTGTGGCTCATCTTTTTCACATACTTGATGGATTTTACAGGAGTAAAATACAGTATTCTTATTAGAATGGAAACTGAAGTTTTTATAATTTTCATTCCTTTTTATTGCTACTTCATTTATCTTATTGAACCTGAGTTTGTCCTGCTTTTAACTGAGGAGGAAATACTAAGGTGGTGTGATTTTACTGTTTTTTTTTAATGTGAAAATTTGTTGAGGCAGTTGCTATTGATTAAGTGAAACACAGATGTGTTCATGCTTGTTTGCCCACAGAGTAACTGTTTTATCAGCCCCCACAAATGAAAGAAGTAATATATATCTAGATCTGATATATAGGAATAGACTTATAATCTTTTTAAATAGGCTTATTATATTTAATGAGACTTTTTATGCTAGCATATATTTGCACAATCAACTTCCCCTTCTACTGTGCTGTAGGAACTGTTCTTTAAAAGCTCACCAATTCCCTCCTAACTATAAAGTCAATGACTTCTAAAAGTCATCCTCCTTGACCTCCAGTGGTTTGAATTTTTGTCTCTTCTTCAGCAGTTGCTTTCTCTTTCTACCCCACCTCCTTTTTTTCTTGAGTAGGTTACCTAATTCTTTTTTGGGGAAAAACAATAAAACAACTTTTACATTTAATTCCACTGTATTCTTTTTCTAATACATTAATTTCTGCTTTGGTCTTTAATAATTTGTTCCTTCTGCTATCCTCAGGTTTATTTTGTTTTTTTCATTCTTCTTTTGAGTCAGATTCTTTGTTTCCATTTTTTCTTGTTTACTAAGGTAAGTATTTAAGATTTTTAATGTTCCTTGATGGAACTTTAGTTCTATCCAAGATGATTCTGAATTTCCAAGTTGTGTCTCGGAGCATCTGTTTTCTAGATTGGATAATACTATGAAGTTTTACCACATTTGTGATCAGAGAATTTTTCATACCTTTTCTACTTACTGAGATTTTCTGTATGGGCAAATGGTTGATTTTTTACAAGTTCACGGGAACTGAAAAGATGTATTCTCTGTTTTCAGGATTTAGAGTTTTGATATGTCTTATTAGATCAGACTTATTAATTATGCTATTTAGTTCTTCCATATCCTTTCTTATTTTTATTTGGTTTATGTCTTGTCTTGAGAGGCTACATTAAGGTCTCTTACTACTAATATATTTACATCTGTTTTTCCTTACATTTCCTTTAGTTCTTATTTTATGAATTCTAATGCTCTTTTAGGGGAAGTGTAATATATATTTATGATTATTAAATCTTTGTGGTTTCCACCCTTTATAGAGGGCATTTTTTGTTTCATTTGCTTTTGTCCATAATTTAAGGTTGTCTATTATAAGATCGTGACCTCCTGCTTTCCTTTTATTTGCGATTGTCTGGTATGTTTTTGCTTAAGCTTTCACTTTGAACCTTTTAGTTACTTTATTTTAGGCATGGTTTTTGTCTACAGTATAGTTCATTGCAGTAAGTTGGTTTTGGCTTTGCGATCTGATTGAAAGTCTTTCTTACTGTTTACATTTATTTGTATGTTTCACATTTGTTTTGTGTGTGTGTGTTTTTTTTTTTTTACCTTATATAGTGTAAAATCTGGGTTTGATTCTTTTCCCCCATTCTTATTTGAGTTCCTTTTGATAAATTTAAGGTTGTGTTATGTTTTTAGATCTTCTGTTGGTTATTTTTATAAATGTATCTAAGTCTTTAAAGAGTACCAACTGATTACAACTACAGCAATAAAATTATTATACTTCCACTTCCTTTCACTTTCCCTTCCTTTACTACCTGATTTTGATTGCGTTATTTTCTTCATTCTTCTTGTGTTTATATTCCTAAATGTATACTTATCAGCTTTTTTTAATTTTTTTTTCTTTTTTTAAATAGTTTTATTGAGATATATTCACATACCCTACAATCATCCAGTGTACAATCAACTACTCTCAGTACCATCATACAGTTATGCAGTCATCACCAGAATCCAGTTTTTCAAGATTCATTTTATTGAGATATATTCACATGCCATGCAGTCATACAAAACAACGTGTACATTCAGTTGTTTACAGTACCATTATATAGTTGTGCATTCATCACCAAAATTAATTTTTGACATTTTCATTAGCACACAAAATAATAAGAATACAAATTAAAGTGACAAAGAACAATTAAAGTAAAAAAGAACACTAGGTGCCTTTGTTTTGTTTTGTTTTGTTTTGTTTCTTTCCTCCTTCCCCCATTTTTATACACATCCATCAATAAACTAGACAAAGGGGTGTGTGGTCCTTATGCCTTTCCCAATCACATTGTCACCCCCCATAAGCTACATTTTTGTACTGTTGTCTTCAGGATTTATGGGTTCTGGGTTGTAGTTTGATAGTTTCAGGTATTTACTGCTAGCTATTCCAATTCATTAGAACCTGAAAAGGGTTGTCTATATTGTGCATAAGAGTGCCCACCAGAGTGACCTTTCGGTTCCTTTTGGAATCTCTCTGCCACTGAAGCTTATTTCATTTCCTTTCACATCCCCCTTTTGGTCAAGAAGTTGTTTTCCATCCCACGATGCCGGGTCTAGCTTCCTCCCCAGGAGTCATATTCCACATTGCCAGGGAGATTCACTACCCTGGGTGTCAGATCCCACGTAGAGGGGAGAGCAGTAATTTCACCTGCCAAGCTGGCTTAGCTAGAGAGAGAGGGCCACATCTGAGCAACAAACAAAGAGGCATTCAGGAGGAGGCTCTTAGGCACAATTATAGGGAGGCCTAGTCTCTCCTTTGCAGCAACAGTCTTCCCAAAGGCAAGTCCTGTGGTAGTAGAGGGCTCAGCCCATCAAACCACCAGTCCCCTATGTCTGTGAGCACATCAGCAACCGTTGCGGTGGGGCAGGCCAATACCCCTGCATTCTCCACCAGCTCCTCAAGGGGGCTCTGCGTATATTTCATTGCTTTTTTTATTTATTTTTTATTTTATTTTTATTTTTTATTTTTTTTGAGATTGTTCAGATACCATACAATTATCCAAAGATCCAAAGTGTACAATCACTTGCCCCTGGGTACCCTCATACAGCTGTGCATCCATCACACTTAATTTTTGTTCAATTTTTAGAAACTTTTCATTACTCCAGACAAGAAATAAAGTGAAAGATGAAAAAAGAAAAAAAGAAAAGGAAACTCTAATCCTCCCCTATCCCTAACCAACCCCCCTCAATTGTTGACTCGTAGTATTGATATAGTAGATTTGTTACTGTTTATGAAAAAATGTTGAAATATTACTAACTGTAGTATATAGTTTGTAATAGGTATATATTTCTTCCCTATATGCCCCTCTATTATTAACTTCTAATTGTATTGTCATACATTTGTTCTGGTTCATGGAAGTGATTTCTAGTATTTGTACAGTTGATCATGGACCTTGCCCACCATAGGATTCAGTTTTCTACATTTCCATCTTTTGACCTCCAACTTTCCTTCTGGTGACATATATGACTCTGAGCTTCCCCTTTCCACCTTATTCACACACCATTCGGCGCTGTTAGTTGTTCTCACATCTTGCTACCAACACCCCTGTTCGTTTCTAAACATTTAAGTTCATCCTAATTGAACATTCTGCTCATACTAAGCAACCACTCCCCATTCTTAAGCCTCGTCCTATATCTTGGTACCTTATATTTCATGTCTATGAGTTTACATATTGTAATTAGTTCCTATCAGTGAGACCCTGCAATAATTGTCCTAACGTGTCTGGCTTATTTCACTCAGTATATTGCCCTTGAGGTTTTGTCATCAACCCATTTTTTTTAATATGGTTTTGTTCACTCACCATACATTCCATCCCAAGTAAATAATTGATGGTTTTCTGCATGGTCATACATTTATGTGTTCACCACCTTCACCACTATCTATATAAGAGCATCTACATTTCTTCTCCAAGGCAGGAGGGAGAGTCAAAGAAGGTAGAGAGGCAAAAGAAAGAGGAAAAAAAAATGACAGCTAGGAAGCAGCAAAAGGAAAAATAACCTTAAATCAAAGTAGAATAAAGAATCAGACAATACCACCAATCTTTTTTTTAAAAATCAACTATTTAAAAAAAAATTAAAAAAAACAATTAAAAAAATTTCAAACAAACCATAACAAGGGAGTAATAAAAAAACAACTAACCTGAGATAACTACTTCCAACATGTACTCTACCCCAAGAAAATAACCGAATATAGCAACATTTCTGTCAGCTTTAATTGAAATCTTTTGACCACATGTACAATGCACTTCTCCCTTTCCTGTTTCTCCTCCTGAATATTAATTTATGTGTACATATAATGGCTTGTAAACACATTCTGTTAGCCAAGAAATTGTGTTAGCCACAATTTATAGGTGTTTTAGGTTTAGCTGTTTGTCAAAAAAGCTCTTTCTGCCTTTACTTTGTTCATAGTCCATCCCCTATACTGGCTTTCTGCTCTCCCTTCTCCTACTTGCCCCATTTGTAATAAGGTCTAAGATTTTCAGCATAGCAGCTTTTTAACATCAAAATAGTTACATTGGCACGAGTTTTTTATTAAGAAGTCAAACATAAATTTAACCTAGACCAGCAATTCCTCTCCTAGATATCTACCTGAGAGAGATGAAAACATGTCTCCACAAAAAAACTTGTACATGAATATTCTAGTTGCATTAGTCATAGTAACCAAAAAGTAGAAACAATCCAAAATCTCCATCAACTGGTGAATGGATAAACAAAATATGGTATAGCCATACAATGGAATACTTTTCAGCAATAAAAAGGAACTAGTGACACATACTACAACATGGATGAACATTACAAACATTGACCTAAGTGAAAGAATCCAGGCACAGAAGACCATATATTGTATGATTCCATTTATATGAATTGTCCAGAAAAGGCAAATAAATCTATAGAGACAGAAAGTAGGTTAGTGGTTGCCTAGGGCTGAGGGTGGAAATAAGGAATGACTTGCAAATAGGGATGAGATTTCTTTTTGGAGTGGTGGAAATGTTTTAAAATGGGATTGTAATGGTGGATGGACAGCTTTCTGAATACATTAAATGCCATTGAATTGTACATTTACAGGTGAATTTTATAGTAGGTAAATTAAGCCTACTATAGCTGTTAACAGTAGGTACATTTTAATTGTGATATCTGTGATATTCGTTAGATTTACATGTTTTATGCTGTTTTTATTATTAAACCCTTTAATACTGCTTTATTTCTACTTTTATGTATGGTTTTCAAAGAACTCTAATGTCAAATAATATTAACGATAATAGAAAAAATAGCCAGCATTTACAAAACAGTTACTATGTACCAGGCATTACGCTAAGTACTTCTCACAATTATCTCACAGCAGCATGATGATACAGGTACTGTTATCTCCGTTTTACAGATGAAATGGGCTCAGAAAGGTTAACTTGTCCAAGGTCATAAAGCAGTAAGCAGTAAGGAAGCAAGCAGGGAGGAATTAGAACATTGGCACTGTTAACCTCTATGCTCCATGTATGGAAGTTTAATGTTTTTGGTAAAAAATTATACTGCCTTTTATATATTGTGATGGTGCTAAATACCCATGTGTGTACACCACTGTCTGAATGTTCTAAGTAGCTATTTATTTGTGATATTGCTAGAAAATTCAAGTGGCTGTTTGCTATCACCTGACTGCCGTAGAGCTAATACAACATAATTAATCTTACTAATCAGTTTTACTTCTTTTTCTCCACCCCCTAGTCTTAATTTTAAAGACCCTGAGGCAGTCAGAGCACTGACTTGTACTCTTCTAAGGGAAGATTTTGGACTTTCTATTGATATCCCGTTGGAGAGGCTAATTCCCACAGTTCCCTTGAGACTCAACTATATTCATTGGGTAGAAGATCTGATTGGTCATCAGGACTCTCACAAAAGTACTCTCCGAAGAGGAATTGACATAGGTATATGGTTTTAAATTTTTTCTTGGCTAAACATAAGTTTTATAAACTTTGCAACATCAAAGTCTTTGTAAACTTCTCTACAGGGTATTTGTTTTGAAAGAAACTGGCTATAGATATTACTATTCTTATTTGCTGTACTTAGGCTTTACTTCACTGATTTCTCTTGAGAAGGGATTGTGAGTTCCAAACAAGGAGCAGGGGGCGGAAAGAGGTGTGAAATGAAAAGGAGACTGCTGTTTTCTTTGATTTTCTATTACCATATTGATGTCTGTGCTTATTGGACGTTATTTTCACTCTGAATTATTTGATGATAATACAGTAGTCTCCATATTGTGATTTTGTGGTGATGGCCATTTAATATAAGATCATGTGGCCCTGAATACTTTAAGGAATCTCTTGGTGATTATTAGTAGAGGGAATTTTTAACCAAAATTAAAAGGAGGAAAAAGTCATTGAGTTAAAGTAAGATGTTCTCTTAATTGTAAAATTTTGTGATGAGGAATGCTGTCCACTTTTATTCATTTGGGAGAGTAAATGGAGGAGATACAGAAGGTAATGGAGCTAGGGTATGTTTTGTAGTTATAAATGTGTTGTAGTTTATCATAGCCAGTGTTTTTCATTTAATTTTTTTTTTTTAATCCTTTGGCTTTTGCAAGTTCTTTATAGGAAAGATTGAATTATAAAGGTCTGTGACTATTTCTAAATATAACTAATAGCTAGTAGTAAATGTTTAACTTTTATAGTTGCATGCATTTTCAGTGAAGATTTTTAGTCATCACCTTTTGTAACCTTTTCAGCAGCATTTATGGATCATTCCTTTTTCCTTCTTGCACTCTCCTCCATTGGCTTCTGTGACACCAGGCTCCTCTAGTTTTTCTTTCGTTTCTCGTCACTTCTCCTTTTCAGGCTTGCCTTCCTGTATCTGACAATTAGATGTTGAGAATCCTTCTTTAAAGCTCAGACTTGAGTCCTTTTCTCATTCAGTACCCTAGTTGTAGGCAATTTCATTTACATCTCTGACTTTATTTTCCACCTCTGTGCAAATAAAACACTACTTTTTATATTCCTCTATATAGTAAGGAATTTGGCCTCCGTAAAGAGGTCTGGCCTTTGTTTCTGCTCCTAGGGCTGCTAAATCTTTGGAATCTCCCATGATCTGAGTGTCTTTTTTTTTTATGGTGCCCCCCATCTGGTAGTTTATTGTAATGAGGTGATTCAGCCTTGGACCAGCTGCACCCATAGTCTTAGGATGGTCCAGAAGGATCAGCCAGCCATGTGATTAGGGAATTGGAGCTATGAGCCATATCATATCAGTCTGACACCTGAGGAGGGGAAGGGGCTGGAGGTTGAGTTCAACCACATAGTCATTGATTCCATCAATCGTGCCTACATAATGAAACCCCAATAAAAATTCTGGACACTGAAACTCAAGTGATTTTCCCTGATTGCTAATATACATTGATGTGCTAGAAGGGTGATACATCCTGATTCCATGGGGAGAGGACATGGGAGCTATGCATTTGTGGACCCCCCCCCCGACCCTGCCTATGTGTCTCTTATTTCTATCCTTTTCACTATAATAACACTGTAACTGTAAGTAGAGTGCTCTCTTGAGTTCTTTGTCATGCTAGCAAATTATTGAACCTGAGGAGGTAGTGGGAATCCCCAATTTGTAACCATTTGGTTAGAAGTGGGGTGTTCTGGGAACCCCAAACTTGTAGTTGATGTTGGAAATGAGAACAGTCCTGTTAAGGGTTGTGCTCTTAACCTGGGATTGTGCTCTTAACCTGTAGACTGTAACCCAGCTTTGGGTAGAGCCAGAATTGCGTTTTGTAATTGGTGTTGGAAATTACTGTACCTCTGTATTAGTTATGGTTCTCTAGGGAAACAGAATCAACAAGATATATAAATATAAGATTTTATAAAAGCGTCTCACACAACTGTGGGTATGCACGAGTCCAAATTCTGTAGGGCAGGCAGCAGGCTGGCAACTCCAGTGAAGGCATTCAATGAACTCCTCAGGCAGCGAACTGGCAACTCCAATGAAAGTATTCAGGAAATGCTTCTCTGGCTAGCTGAAGAAGAAGTGAAGGTCCTTTACCTGTCTCACTTAAAAGTCTTCAACTGATTAGATTAAATCCAGATGATTGAATTCTGTCACTGAAAGACAGGCCCTTTGTTGATGTAATCAGTCAGAGCTGCAGCCAATTGACTGATGATTTAATAAACCAACCTTCTGGTTTATTAACCAGCCACACTTGTTCTTGCAGTAATAGTTAGGCCAGTGCTTGCTTGACCTGGGCACCATCACCTGGCCAAGTTCACATATGAACCTAACCATCACAGTCCACCCCTTGTCAACTTGGCAGTTATACACATCGCCTTAAACCATACTTTAACTCTAAGTGCATAACAATAACAGACATATTTTTCACCTAATGATACTCTGCTGTCCTGCATACAACTGGAAATGCACTAAATTTCTCCAGAATAGGGTGCAAGTCCTTGGGTGATATTAACTCTTAAAATTGATTTCCTTTAACTTAAATACTGCAAAATGAACAATACAGCTTATGTCATATAAGGGCATAAGATAGAGAAGAAAACAAAGATATTTGCTTTATAGGCAAATACATACTCATAACAAAACAAGGAGGAAATATTCTTGCCATCATAGTCCTCGTTTCTGTAACTGGTCATGTGGTTGTAGTTCATATATGTATGTATTTTTACACATAGGTATTTCAGTATATAGCTTTAGCAGTATATATCTTTAATATAACCACAGTAGCATTATGACATCCAACAAAATTAACAGTAGTACTTTAAAGCCATCTGATAGATGGTCTCTGGTATTTAATTTCCCCAACTGACTAAAAAATGTCTTTTTACAGTTTGTTCAAAATCAAGCTCCAAACAGGTCTACGGATCTCATTTGGTTAATATATCCCTTAATAATCTTTTGAACTGTAAAAGTTTCCACTTCCATTTATTCTCCCTTTACATTTTTTAAAATTCAATTCCGCTGAGATATATTCACATACCATGCAGCCACACAAAGTGTACATTCAACTATGCACGGCACCACCACGCAGCTGCATGCCCATCACCAAAATCAATCCCTGGACACCTTCACCACCACACACACAAAAATAACAAGAATAAAAATTAAAGTGAAAAAGAGCAACGAAAGCAAAAAAGAACATTGGGTGTCCATTTTTTTTTTTTGCCCCTATTCCTCCACTCATCCATCTACACACCAGACAAAGGGGAGCGCAGTCCACATGGCTCTCCCAATCACACCGCCACCCCCCACAAGCCACACTTTTACACAATTGTCTTCAAGATTCAAGAGCTCTGGGCTTCCACTGACAGACGGTTCCTGGCATTTGTAAGTTCATATTTATCACTACTTTCTTCCACTACCCATTCCATGTTCCCTTTACCCTCAGCAAGCACTTCAGCTGGCCGTGGTTCTTTGTCTGGTGGAGTAACCCAAACCTTCATTCCTGAAGTTTCTTGGCAGTTGATAGTCCTGCCTGGATTGGGTTGTTGCAGTTTTCCATTGGCTTTAATCATAGGACATGGTAGTACTAAGAGATGCCCTAGGGCATCTCCTGTGTTCCAGGAAAACTCATCTTTACCTCCATTGTGTAGTTGCAGTGCTCTTTTCTCTTGATAGTCAGGATCAATCATCCCAGCCAGTACAGAAATCCCAAAATGGCCATGTGGCAGTGTTAACTTCCAGTTCAGTGGAATTATTGTTATGTTTCCTGGTGGGAGCACTCCTTTTGAAACTAAGACTTGTAGACCAGCAGAGGTTAAGCTTGCGGGGAGAGGAAGCAAAATGTTCCTAGTGGATCACTAGGAGTGATAGTGAGTGGTGCCACTCCTGTTTCCACCCATTGATTCCTGGACCCATGAATCTTAACTATGGGAGAAACAGCACCATAGAGTTGACACTGATTCAGAGCACACACAGCCTCCTGGAGAACACTGTCCCAGCCCTGCAAGGTATTGCCACCTAGTTGACACTGTAATTGAGTCTTCAACAGGCCATTCCACTGTTCTGTCAACCCAGCTGCCTCTGGATGGTGGGGAACATGGTAAGACCAGAGAATTCCATGAGCATGTGCCCATTCCCTCACTTCATTTGCTGTGAAGTGGGTTCCTTGGTCAGAAGCAATGCTGTGTGGAATACCATGACGGTGGATAAAGCATTCCATAAGTCCATGGATGATAGTTTTGGCAGAACCATTGCATGCAGGGAAGGCAAACCCATATCTGGAGTATGAGTCTGTTCCAGTGAACAAATTGCTGCCCCTTCCGTGATGGAAGTGGTCCAGTGTAATCAACCTGCCACCAGATAGCAGGCTGATCACCTTGGGGAATGATGCCATATCGGGGACTGAGTGTGGGTCTCTGCTGCTGGCAGATTGGGCACTCACAAGTGACTGTGGCCAGGTCTTGACCTTGGTCAGTGGAAGTCCATGTTGCTGAGCCCATGCATAACCTCCATCCGTACCACCATGTCCACTTTGTTCATGAGCCCACTGGGCAGTGACAGGAGTGGCTGGGGAAAGAGGCTGATTGGTATCCACCAAATAGGTCATCTTATCCACTTGATTATTAAAATTTTCTTATGCTGAAGTCACCTCTGATGAGCATTCACATGGGACACAAATATCTTCATGGTTTTTGCCCACTCAGAAAGGTCTATCCACATACCTCTTCCCCAGACTTCTTTGTCACCAATCTTCCAATCATATTCCTTCCAAGTCCCTGACCATCCAGCCAAACCATTAGCAAAAGCTCATGAATCAGTATACAGACACACCTCTGGCCAGTTCTCCTTCCAAGCAAAATGAACAACCAGGTGCACTGCTCAAAGTTCCAACCACTGGGAGGATTTCCCCTCACCACTGTCCTTCAGGGACATCCCAGAAAGGGGCTGCAGTGTTGCACTTGTCCACTTTCGGGTGGTGCCTGCATATCGTGCAGAACCATCTATAAACAAGGCCCGTGTTTTCTCTTCTTCAGTCAACTGATTATAAGGAACTCCCCTGAGGTCATAGCTGTGGGCTGGGAAAGAGAAGGTGATGTGAGAGGAGTGGGGCCATGAGCATTTGGGCTACTTCCTCATGTAATTTACTTGTGCCTTCAGGACCCACTCGAGCTCTGTCTCATATATACCATTTCCATTTTATGATAGAGTGCTGCTGTGCATGCCCAGCTTTATGGCTTATCGGGTCCGATAGCACCCAGCTCATGATAAGTAACTCAGGTCTCATGGTAACTTGGTGGCCCATGGTTAAGCATTCTGTCTCTACTAAGGCCCAATAGCAGGCCAAAAGCTGTTTCTCAAATGGAGTGTAGTTATTTGGAGTAAAGCTTTACTCCAAAATGCTAAGGGCCTGTATTGTGATTCTCCTACAGGAGCCTGCCAAAGGCTCCAAACAGCATCTCTGTTTGCCACTGACACTTCCAGCAGCATTGGATCAGGTGGATCATATGGTCCAAGTGGCAGAGCAACTTGCACGGCAGCCTGGACCTGTTACAGAGCCTTATTTTGTTCAGGTCCCCACTCAAAACTAGAAACTTTTCTGGTCACTCAGTAAATGAGCCACAGTAGCACACCCAAATGAAGAATATATTGTCTCCAAAATCCAAAGAGGTCAACTAAGTGTTGTGCCTCTCTTTTGGTCGTAGGAGGGGCCAGATGCAACAGCTTATCCTTCACCTTAAGAGGGATATCTTGACATGCCCTACACCATTGGACACCTAGAAATTTTACTGAGGTGGAAGGACCCTGTATTTTTATTGGATTTATCTCCCCCATCTTCTGACACACAAATACCTTACCAACAAATCTAGAGTAGTTGGTACTTCTTGCTCATAGGTCCAAACAACATGATATCACCAATATAATGGACTAGTGTGATGTCTTGTGGGAGGGAGAAATGATCAAGATTCCTGCGGAAAATATTATGACATAGGGCTGGAGAGTTGATATACCCCTGTCGTAGCACAGTGAATGTATACTGCTGGCCTTGCCAGCTGAATGCAAACTGTTTCTGGTGGTTCTTACTAACAGCTATAGAGAAAAAAGCATTTGCCAGCTCAGTAGCTGAATACCAGGTACCAGAGGATGTGTTGATTTGCTCAAGCAGTGATACCACATCTGCAACAGCAGCTGCAATTGGATTCACCACCTGGTTAAGCTTACAATAATCCACTGTCATCCTTCAAGACCCACCTGTTTTCTGCACTGGCCAAATAGGAGAGTTGAATGGGGATGTGGTGGGAATCACCACCCTGCGTCCTTCAAGTCCTTAAGAGTGGCATTAATCTCTGCAATCCCTCCAGGAATCTGGTATTGCTCCTGGTTTACTATTTTGCTAGGCAGGGACAATTCCAGCAGCTTCCACTTGGCCTTTCCCACCATAATAGCCCTCATACCATAAGTCAGGGAACCAGTGTGAGGATTCTGCCAGTTGCTGAGTATGTCTATTCCAATTATGCATTCCAGAACTGGGGAAATAACCACAGAATGGGTCTGGGACCCACTGGACTTGCTGTGAGACGGAACTGAGCTAAAACTCCATTGATCACCTGACGTCCAGAAGCCCTAACTCTGACTGGTGGAACAGAGTGATGTGTTGGGTCTCCTGAAATTAATGTCACTTCTGAACCAGTGTCTAATAATCCCCCAAATATCTGATCATTTCCTTTTCCCCAATGCACAGTTACCCTTGTAAAAGGCTGTAGGTCCCTCTGGGGAAGGCTGGGAGGAAGAGTAACAGTATAAATTTTTGGCAGTGTAACAGGGTCGTTCCCCAAGGGTACCCAGCCTTCCCCTCATTCAAGGGGCTCTGGAACTATAAACTATCTCCAGTCTAGGAATTGACTAAGGGGCCGTGACTCTGTTTTTGTAGTTCAAGGTAGACTTTTGTTCACTTGACCTAGAATTCTGCTTATACAGCTCAAACAAGAATTTCATAGACTGCCCATTTATTTTACTGCTAGGTACTCCATGATCTACTAGACAAAGCCATAAGTCTCTGCAAGTCAGATTATTTTGACTGCTGCTTTGAGCCTGTTTTCCATTATGGTAGCCACGCCCACCATGTCTTTGATGATTAACTGCTGCCCTGTGGCTTCTGCCAACTCAGGATCTGATTATCCTCATTGTGTTTAAGGATTCCAGCTCAGTGACAGCAGTTCCCACAGTAGTATCTTACCTACAGAGAAGGGCAACTACAGAGCTCTTCAAGGATTTTGGAGCTAGTCTCACAAATTCATTCCTCACAGTCCTGGTAAAAGGTATGTCCTCTGGACATTGCAGGGGTGTGTGAGCAGGTCTTCCATGATAAATCCACTCTAACATTCCAATCTCTCTAAGCCTTTGACTCCCCTCCTCTACCTTATACCAGGGCAGTTCTGGCATTTTGATCTCAGGTAATGTCGGCCACCTTTTGATCCATGTTTCAGCCAACCACCCAAACAAACTAAGGCCCTTTCTAACCCCTTGAGCTACAACATGGAATGCAAAATCTCTACTTAGTGGGCCCATATCAGTAAATTCAGCCTGATCCAACTTTATATTCCTTCCACCATTACACCACATCCTAAATATCCATTCCCACACATATTCTCCTGATTTCTGTCTGTATAAATTGGAAAACTTATACATTTCTTTTGGAGTATAGCATACTTCCTCAATGGTCACACTGTACCTCACCCTTCAGGTCCTGTTAGGACTTTAGTCTAGTTTTCAGTCTTGAAGCAAAGACTGGTGGTAGGGGTGGGTCATGAAAGGAATTAGAAGTATCCCTCAAGCCATTTACCTCAGGACATTCTGTTTCGTGAAACACGATTAATCTCTCCAGACAGGGGAATGAGGGCTACTTCCTCAGGGTAGGTGATTACAGGTTTAGCAAGCACTGAAGGGTGATCTTTTTAGGTGGAGGTTGGATGGCAGGCTCCTCAGGGCAGACTGGAGGTTGGGAAGCTGTTTCCTCAAAGCAGGCTGGAGGTAGGAGGGCTGTTTCCTCAGGACAGACCACTACAGGCATATCTAACAAAGACTCAGCAGAATCCAGAGTTCCAGTGTCCTCACTGCTATTATTATCAATCCATATGTCCCCATCCCAAGTTTCAGCATCCCATTCTTTTCCAATCAATGCCTTTACTTTAACAGCAGACACCCTACGAGTTTGAGATTTCAGTTTACATTGTAAATCTACTTGCACAATGAGACTCTGGGTCTGGTTTTCAGAAATCTCAAGTCTGTGGCCACAGAAAATAAGATTTTCTTTCAGGGCACACATGGAGACCTTTACATCTGTCATACGGCACTTCAGTTTCAAATTTGAAGCCTTTAGCTCATCCCTTTCTCTTACACCTTTATCCAGCGTTTTTAAAAGCAACTAGCCAATGTCATTATACCTCTTAACTCTGCAAGACTCTGTTAAGGTGTCAAGAACACTGTCACCCAGAGCCTTGCTTCATACAAGAGTATGATTAGAAGAATCAAACGGTGATATTTTGCATATCTCCATTGCCAACTCACGCCATGGACTGTCAGTGCCATCTTGATTATTGGAAATGGAGTCATTAATGCCTTTGAATCTAATCAGAGTAGAAAAGCAATTGTAAAAGCCCATTTTAAGATTCTGTTTCTCGAGAACCACTTCCAGTACCGAGTTGTATTAGTTAGGGTTCTCTAGGGAAACAGCATCAACAAGAGATATCTATAAATATAAGATTTTATAAAAGTGTCTCATGCAACTGTGGATATGTACGAATCCAAATTCTGTGGGGCAGGCAGCAAGCTGGCAACTATAGTGAAGGTGTTTGATGAACTCCTCAGACGGCGAACTGGCAACTCCGATGAAAGTGTTTGATGAACTCCTCAGGAAACGCTTCGCTGGCTAGCCGAAGAAGACGTAAAAGTTCAGTATCTGCCTCCCTTAAAAGTCTTCAACTTGGATTAAATCCAGCTGATTGAATTCTCTCATTGTTGAAGACAGGTCCTTTGTTGATGTAATCAGTCACAGCTGCAGCCAATTGACTGATGGTTTAACAAACCAGCCTTCTGGTTTATTAACCAGCCACAAATGTCCTTGCAGTTACGGTTAAGCCGGTTCTTGCTTGACCAGACACCTGGGTACCATCACCTGGCCAAGTTCACACATGAACCTAACCATCACAACCTCCAACTCAGATTACGTTTCTTGAGATCTAGCCCCGTATATCTGAGAAACTTGAATATCTCAAAAATATCTCAGACTCACCATATCTAAGGCCATACTGATACTTTTTCTTCCTAATTCTGGTCCTTTTCTTTTGCTCTTTAGTTCATTGAAACCTACCACAGTCCACTATGGTATGCAAGCCAGAAGCGTCCTTGACATTTACTTATGCCCTATTCTCATTGTCTTGTCTATCACTATTTCCTGTTTATTTTCTCTCTTAAATCACCTACTTCTCTCCATTCCACTGTTGCCATCCCAGTCCAAGTCACCATTGTCTCTCACGTGGACCCCTGAGGGCTTTGTATGTTATTTACTCTGCCTTGAACTTCCCCACCTTAATGTCCTTCATTCTCATTTACTTTTTGGTTGTCAATTCCAGCCTTATTTTCTCAGGAAAGCCTTCTCTTAAGCTAAGTTCTTTTCTCAGGAAAGCCTTCTCATAAGCTAAGTTCTTTGGTTATGTTTTCAGAAAATCATGTTTCTTCCTTCATGTCATTTATTTCAGTTTTTAATTGCACACTCATTTGTTTGAATATTTGATTAATGTCTCTTTGCCACTAGATTGCACTAGACGGCTTTTTTTTTTTTCTTTTTAAGTGTAATATCCCAAGGCCCAACAAAATTTCTGTTACATAGTTAGCATCCAAAATAAATAATTTGTTGAATGTTGATGCATAAGTACATCATTCTTTCAGCATTTAAATTTCTGAGGACTCCATATGTGTTAAGCACTACATAAAAAATAATGGGCCTTAACAAAGCCTCTGTGCTTTTATGTTCATGGCAGAAGATTGGCTGATGGGTTGTAGAAAGTTTGAAAAGATCGAGAGCTTGTTTGGTATTTAATTGATGTTAATTTTGCCCAATAGCCTCCAAAATAACACTTGGGGATATAGGAGGTTAATGATTATAACATTTCATGAGGGGCATTCCTTGCTAGAATCACATCCATTCTAATTAGGGTTTTCTATAAATTCTTTCCCTAGACTCTATCATTTTGCTCTAATTCTATGATGATACACTTTCCTTTTTTACTTATGGTTATAAAAAGAGATTATTACCTATTTTAAAATGTCATTCAGCTTTCTGAGGGGATTAGGACGTTAGAATACAAGTCTTGTTTGGTCTTTGGAATTGAGTGGCTTGATTTATTTATTTACTATGTATTTACTTAGTCTTTTATCCACATTAATTCTGGAGGGCACTTTTTTTTCTTTTAAATGAAATTGAAGAATAAAGAGAGAGCCAGTTGTATGAGATCTAGAACCAGGACTCTGCTCTGGATATTTTTCCTGCAGAACTGAAAGTACTACTTAAATGTTCCTGTTTGGCTTACCAGAATAGCTAGTGGCTAAATAATTTTGGCCTCTGGGATGAGTTTGAGTGTCCTTTACCACCTCTCTCTCCATCACTTCACAAGTCCCCAAGGAAGTGTTTGCCCAGTAGCATGAGGGGCAGGATACTCATGGACAGTCATGGTAGGAAATGAAGCAATCACTGTGACTGTTTAAGAGCTTAAATGATCTGGTTATCAGTTGTGTCTTTCAATACCCTGTTCAAAATACTTAATGAAGAAGCAATAAGATGAGCCTTGGTTTCCTCTGAGTTAGGAGTATCTCCATCCTCTGCCTCTTTCTGTCAAATCCCTGGGAAGGCTAGACTGGAACCAAGATGTGGTCCAGGAGAAATCAGGCCTGGAATAGCTGACGGAGCCTGATTACTGTAGGCCATGGGAGAAACACTGGCTTTCCTTCTCTTGAATCTACTCTTTAGGACCTCATTGGCCATGATTAATCATTGGTCATAAAAGCAATTTTCGTGGTTAGTAATTAGTCCATTCCTTGAGTAGGAGTTCTACATAAAAGTTTAGGACCAAACCCTAGTTGTTAAAGTGATTTTTGTCTGGGTAGTTTGTCTCTGAATGTCTCGCTTGAAGCTATGGTGGAGCCAAGCAATTGGACCAATGATTCCACTGTTTTGGCTTCCAGGCAAAGATCTTTCCATCTTTCTTTATCTGAGAAATGAGTTCTCTCTTTAGGGTTTTTTTTTTTTTAATCTGGTTTCCTTCAGGTGACAACTTACAGAAATTTGGGGAACTGGGCAGGTTAATATTATACAAATTTTATACCCTATGTATTTTTCTGAAGTAAATTAAATTCAGTTTTGACCTTTTCAGTTAATTAGTCATATAGTCCTTAACTATCAATTATATGCCCTTCATTTTACATATGGCATACAAGAGAGGAGGAAAGCAAGGTTGGTATCTTCTAGAAAGTTTAAGTGTAATTGTGAGGTGTTAGAACTAACTTATATAAAATGACTAGAGAACCCTGTAGCCACAATGTATATGTAATCAGGTGATTTACATTAGTGTATGAAAATGATATTTTCCCTTTTTTATTCCCACCTCTCCCTCTGGTGGTTGGAATGGGTTTTCATTTTTCATTTTTTCTAGGTACTGGGGCATCCTGCATCTATCCTTTACTTGGAGCAACCTTAAATGGCTGGTATTTCCTTGCGACAGAAGTGGATGATATGTGCTTCAACTATGCAAAGAAAAATGTGGAACAGAATAACTTATCTGATCTCATAAAAGGTTAGTTCTACAGAATGAATATCCTTTTTAAACTTTATTAACCCATCTTTCTAATTTAACACATCTCATTATTAATTATTGTTTGCTTTAATGCACAAACTTTGGTAATATTTTTAAACCTGGTATGCTGCAGTTGGGTTGGCTGTTTTAATAGCAGAATTAACCCAGAAAGAAATATAGTAAATATATAAAGTAACCTAGGCATCAAAATTTAAAAGGAAGAAAACTCTATTGATTACACTGTGCTGTCTTTTTTTATCTCAGTAGATGGAACTATGCTAGAAATACTCAAATACCCTTAGTGATGGTTGCTTTGTTTTTGTGCCTTTTATATATATATAAAAGGGTATTATTTTTCTCTTCTCTTGTGAAAGGGACATCATGTCTCTTTAAGAAAGAAATAAGTCTTTTCTTTAGTGTTGTTAAACATATAATTGTAAGGGAGACACCGGTATCGTTAATACATTTGTTTTAGTTATCTGTTCCTGTGTAATAAAATTACTGCAAAACTTAGCAGTTTTAAGCAACAGACGTTTATTAGCTCATTGTTTCTGAGGGGCAGGAATTTGGGCATGGCTTAACCAGGTGGTTCAGGTTCAGTCTTGCTTGAGGTTGCAGCCATCTGAAGGTTTGCCTGGATATAGAGGTGTGTTTACAGATGGCTCACACACATGGTAGTGTTGGCAGGAGGCTCAGTTCATTGACATCTGGAGTTCTCCATGGGCAGCTAAGCATCCCCACATATCAGCCAACTTCTGGTACAACTAAGTCATTTCAGAGATAGAGAAAGGAGGAAGTGCAATGCTTTTGTTACTTAGCCTCAGAAGTGAGTCACTAAGTCCAGCCTCCCCTCAAGGCAAGGTATCTTAATCTTTACCTCTTGAAGGGAAGAGTGTCAAAGAATTTGTGGACATACATAAAAACTACCACAGCATTAATAGTTAATTAGTTGTTCCTTTTTTTTTTCCTATTAGTGGTAAAAGTACCACAGAAGACACTCCTGATGGATGCTCTTAAAGAGGAATCTGAGATAATCTATGACTTTTGCATGTGCAATCCTCCTTTTTTTGCCAATCAGTTGGAAGCCAAGGTAAAATATCTTCTGCTTTACAGTAATTGAATGTTTACCTAAATTTGCCTTGTTTGCAGAGATAAGAACAAAAAGCAGCTTTTACTTTGGAAATTGTATCAGTTAAGATGCTTTTGGTTCTGAGTACCTGAAAACAGTTTAGATTGACTTAAGTCTGAGTTTGTTGACTTACATATTTGAGTATGGACTTCAGGAATGATTTGATCCAGAAGTTCACAGTATTATCAAGACTGAGACTCTATTTTTCTAGGTTTCTTTTGGCTCTGACCTGATCCGTGGATTGTTTGTGTTCTCAGACAGATTTACTTGTGATAAAGTAATATCTAAGGGGAAGGAGCTCTTTTCTTCTCCAAATCATTCAACATTAGGTTTTCTTCTCATTGGACCATCTTAAATCTGGACCATCTTAGGTTACAGTCCACTCCTGGACTGGACTTAATGGCTTAGGGAGGAAGTACTGTTTCTACTGCTGCCTATCACTTGATAGTATACAAATGTCCAATTTGGTCTTTTCAACTTAAAATCAAAAAACATATTTGCCCGTGAATATAAAAAGATACACATTGGATAAAAAAGAACTCACCTAACAAGAAAATACCCAGTGCTGTAAAATACCATTAGTTTAACCTAATTTTTCCTTTGCCTAGTAAACCCTCTATTAACAGAGAATGAATAATATTAATCAGATAGACATGAGGGAGGTGTATGCTTAAAACTTTTGAGAGAAAGTTTTTAGAATCACTCAGATACCCTGTAAAAGTTAACACACCTCATAACAAAATAATTTCTAGGTGGATTAAATTGGGATTAAATAAATTTCTAGTTGGACTGAAATTTATTACCAATACCAGCTTTCCAGATTAGAACATAAAAGTGAAGCGGGATTTAAGAAATCTAAATTCTTGCCTTCATTGCAGATAGATAAATTTCAAGAACTAAAATTGCCTCATCCTGGAGTAGAGTTTCTTTAGAATGTTGAGGTATGACATAGAGACATAAAAGCACACGTTAAAAATGAAGACTGAATTTTCCAAAGTGAACACTAATATGGAACCAGAATCTAGACAAAAAAAAAAAAAAAAGAAAATCTAATATTACTAGCACTTCAGAGCAAAATAATTTTTTAGAATAGATTTATTGAGATATAATTCACATACAATTCACTTATTTAAAATGTACAGTTCAGTGGTTTTTAGTATATTCAGAGTTGTGCAACCATCACCACAGTTTTAGGACATTTTCATTATCCCGACAGGAAACCCTGCACCCATTAGCAGTCATTCCCTATTTCCACCCAAACTCTTTCAGCCCAGGCGAGCACCAGTCTACTTTCTGTCTCTATGGATTTGCCTGTTCTGGTCATTTCATACAAAGGGAATCATACAATTTGTCGTCCTTTGTAACTGGCTTATTTCAGTTAGCTGAATGTTTTCAAGGTTCATCCATGTTGTAGTATGTATGAGTACTTCATTTCTTTTTATTGCTGAAATAGTCCATTGAATGATAATCCATTATATAATAATCCCCATTATTCATGGATTCACTATTTACAAATTCACCTACTCTCTAAAATTTATTTGTAGCTCCTAAATCAGTACTCAACGGTGCTTTTGTGGTCATGTGCGGACTTGTACAGAGTAGTGAAAAACGGGTCGCCCAGTGTCCAAATTCCTAGGTGAGGTTAAAGATGATGCTCTGCCTTCTTGTTTTGGCTCTCATATTGTGAACAAGTGTCCTTATCACAGTATATTTAGAGCCACATTTTTTGCATTTTCATGGGTTTTTGTTGGTGATTTTGTTCTTTAAAATGGCTCCCAAGCAGAGTGAAATGCTACCTAGTGGTCTGAAGTACAAGAAGGCTATGATGCCTTCCTGAGAAAATATGTGTTTTAGATAAGCTTTGTTCAGGCATGAGTTACAGTGCTGTTGGTCATGAATTCAGTGTTAATGAGTCACTAATACATATTAAACAAAGTGTCTTTAAACAGAATCAAACCTAAAACAAGGTTATGTATTGATCACTTGATGAAAATATTGTGTGACCAGAGGTTCACAGGTGTCAACTCTACTATGTTTTAATTATCCATTCATCAGTTGATATAAATTTGGATTATTTCCACTTTCTGCCTGTTCATGAATAGTATACTTTCATGTACAGGTTTTTGTGTGGACATATTTTTTCATTTGTCTTGGGTATATAACCAAGTGGAGTTTTTGGGTCATATGGTAACTCTGTATTTAACCTTTTGAGGAATTGCCAGACTGTTTTCCAAAGTGGCTGAAC
Organism: Choloepus didactylus; assembly: GCF_015220235.1. Taxonomy (NCBI): domain Eukaryota; kingdom Metazoa; phylum Chordata; class Mammalia; order Pilosa; family Megalonychidae; genus Choloepus; species Choloepus didactylus. The sequence goes on from NC_051324.1 coordinate 20,518,032, forward strand.
CATTTTACATTTCCACCAACATTGTATGAGGATTCCAATTTCTTCACATCTTTGTCAACACTTGTTATTTCCTGATGTTTTAATAATAGTCATTCTAGTGAATGTGAAGTGGTATCTCAATGTGCTTTTTTATAAAAATTTAATTTTATTGAGATTGTTCGCATACCATACAATTATCCAAAGATCCAAAGTGCCCATTGTCAGTTGCCCAGAGTATCATCATACAGCTGTGCATCCATCACCACAATTAATATTTTTTTTCCAATTTTTTAGAACATTTTCATTACTCCAGAAAAGAAGTAAAGACAAAAAAAGGAAACTCAAATCCTCCTATACCCCTAACCACCCACCCTCCATTACTGACTTATGGTATTGGTATAAGTACATTTGTTACTGTTGATGGAAGAATGTTAAAACACTACTAACTGTAGTACATAGTTTGCATTAGGTACACTTTTTCCCTATATGTCCCCCCCTATTATTAACTTCTAGTTATAGTGTCATATATTTGTTCTAGTTCATGGAAGAGATTTCTAATATTTGTACAGTTAATCATGGACATTGCATACCACAAGATTCACTGTTTTATACAATTCCATCTTTTAACCTCCAACTTTCCTTCTGGTGACATACGTGACTCTGAGCTTCCCCTTTCCACCACATTCACACACCATTCAGCACTGTTAGTTATTCTCACAGTAATGTGTTACTGTCACCTCTGTCCACTTCCAAACACTTAAGTTAAACCTAGTTGAACATTCTCCTCATAATAAGCAACCGCTCCCCATTCTTTAGCCTCGTTGTATGTACTGGTAACTTATATTTCATGTCTATGAGTTTACATATTATAATTAATTCATATCAGTAAGGCCCTACAATATTTGTCCTTATGTGTCTGACTTATTTCACTCAATATAGTGCCCTCAAGGTTTCTTCATCCACTCGTTTTTGGTTTTTTTTTTAAAGGCGGTTTTGTTCACAGACCATACATTCTGTCCTAAGTAAACAATAGATGGTTCCCTGTATAGTCTCATATTTATGTAATCACCACCGTCACCACTGTCTATGTAAGGACATCTCCATTTCTTCCACAAAGAAGGTAGAGAGGCAAAAGAAAAAGAAAGAGAAAAGAAAAAAAGAAAAACAAACATGACAGCTAGGAAGCAACAAAAGGAAAGATAGCATTAAATAAAAAGTCAGACAACATCACCAATGCCAAGAGTCCCATACCTCTCCCTTATGTCCCCCTCTTATATGCATTTAGCTTTGGTATATTGCCTTTGTTACATTAAAGGAAGCATAATACAATGTTTCTGTTAACTATAGTCCCTAGTTTGCATTGATTGTATGTTTTCCCCAATAACACCCATTTTTAACACCTTGCAAGGTTGACAATCATTTGTTCTCCCTCATGTAAAGACATATTTGTGCATTTTATCACAATTGTTGAGCACTCTAGGTTTCACTGAGTTCTACAGTGCCAGTCTTTATCTTTCCTCTGTCCTTCTGGTGTCCCACATGCTCCTAACCTTCCTCTTTCAACCATACTCAGTTGACTATCTTTGTTCAGTGTACTTCCATTGCTGTGCTACCATCACCCAAAATAGTGTTCCAAACCCCTCACTCCTGTCTTTTCCTATCTGTCTGTAGTGCTCCCTTTAGTATTTCCTGTAGCGCAGGTATCTTATTCATAAACTGTCTCATTGTCTGTTTGTCAGAATATTTTAAACTCTCCCTCATATTTGAAGGACAGTTTTATCGGATATAGGATTCTTGGTTGGCGGTTTTTCTCTTTCAGTATCTTCAGTATATCACATAACTTCCTTCTTGCCTCCATGGTTTCTGCTGAGAAATCCACACATAGTCTTATCAAGATTCCTTTGTAAGTGATGGATCGCTTTTCTCTTGCTGCTTTCAGGATTCTCAATGTGGTTTTGATTTGCATTTCCCTAATGACTAATGATGATGAGCATCTTTTTATATGTTTGTTGGCCATTCATATATCTTCATTGGAGAAATGTTGGTGCAAATCCTTTGCCCATTTTTAAATTGGGTTGTTTTTCTTTTTGTGTTGAGTTGTAGAAATTCATTATATATTCTAAATACAAATCCCTTACTAGATATATATGATATGCAAAATTTAATTCTGTTGTTGTCTTTTTATTTCCTTGATGTTGTTCTTTGAAGCAAAAATGTATTTTTAATTTTGATGAAGTCCAGGTTATCTACTCTTTCGTTTGTTTATTGTGCTTTTGGCTTTGTATCTATGAAACTGTTTCCTAATCCAAGGCCACAAGGGTTTCATCCTAGGTTTCTTCTAAGAGTTTTGTAGTTTTAACTCTTAAATCTAGGTTTTTTGATCCATTTTGAGATAGATTTTATATATAATGTGAGGTGGGGTGGATTAAATATTTAAATGTTAAAAGTGAAACTATAAAAGTGTTAAAGGAAGACAGGAAAACACAAGTAAGTATTTGCATAATATTTGAGTGGAGGATTTTCTATGTATGATACCAAAAACAGAAAACCTAAAAAAATAAAATAATTAAAAGACTGGACTACATAAAAAGGTGAAAATTCTGTATATTTAATCAGAAAGATAGAAGAGACTATGAGAAGGAATATTTGCATGAATGCAGTGTTTAAAATAGAATATTGCGTGGCTATATGATTTTTAAATCCTAAACCTAACAATATTTGCAAAGTAAAATTACATGTAAGCATTATTACTTAGAGCTAGATTACATTCAAAGACTTTTGTTCTTATGGAGTAAGAATTTTTCACCAGGGTTTTTGTTGTTGTTGGTTTAGGGAGTAAACTCTCGAAATCCTCGAAGACCTCCACCTAGTTCTGTAAACACAGGAGGTATCACAGAGATCATGGCAGAAGGAGGTGAATTAGAGTTTGTCAAAAGAATCATCCATGACAGTTTACAACTTAAAAAAAGATTAAGGTAAGCTAATAACTTGTTTGTTACAGCATGGGAATATTGCCCCTTTTTTTCTTTCCCTATGCAATTCCAAAAGAAACCAAGTCACACAAAGGAAAGGTAATCACAGTGATCTGAAGAATAAACAGATAATGATGGAAAAGGTAGCAGATTCTACAGTCTGCAACGACTATGTTTCTAAGGCCGATCTCATGCCTTTAATTTATTTGCGTTTCCTCGAATCATTTATACTACATGGGTACAAAGGAAAATACCATATGATTGTATTGCTCCCATTAGTATGGTATTGTGATGGAATAAAACTGATTCAAATATGGCTTTTGATTAGAAAACAGATGGGTTCAGATCTGTCCCGTGAACCAGAATAAATTTGTTGCCTAGTCCTTGAAGCAAATTATGTTTTTGGAATCAATCTCCCAAACAATGACAGATGTGAGGACATTGAGCTATAATGAAGGGAAACTGAGATCTCTAACCAGTTCAAGAAGAGGCTGTTCCTTTTTAATAGCTAATTATTTTGGACAACATACCTGTCATTAAGTAGCATAAGGTGCTCAAGAAGAGCTATGTGTCTCGCCTGACTTCTCACCCTGCCATGTGTGGTAGAAATGATGGATAATGTAGTTCAAAACTAAAGGGACTTTCAACCCTAGTATTTAGCTTTGGGATACAGGGTAGATTTTTTTCTTTTTCTTTTTTTCCTTTTGGATTTACAGATGCTTAAACTGCTTGTTTTAGTAAAAGGACAATTCTAAAATCAACTGGACATCCTCATTTATTATATGTGAGTTCATTTAAGAAGTGTGGACAGCAACTTGATTATTGTATTCTCATTCTCAGAAGAATTATACATCATTGAAACCAAAGGTCAATACATTCTTACTTTAAGTTGGTTTTTTCAAAGGCATATTAGGATAGTTGAAGAAGAAAGAGAATTAAGTTACACTAAGCACTGAAAAGAGTCTGAGTGAGTAAACTTAAAGAAGGTACCGGAACACTGAAACTCATGTAAAGAGGTAACTAGGGCCATGAACATTTCAGTATGTCAGCTTTTGAGGGGACTGGAATCAACAGGAGAATGGGAACTGTCTTTTTGTAGGGGACACTTCAAGGCTACTGTACTCTGGAGTTTGGGGATGCTTTTTAACAGACAATATAATGAATTCCTATTATTTCAGAAGTCCTGTTTGAACTGCAGAAAATTCATTTTAAAGGAATAGAAATTGGTTTAGTATGTTTCAAGACTGCCTGTACTTGGCTCTATGGCAGCACTCAAATGAATGAAAGTTGTAAGTTTACTAGAAGGATAAATTGCTAGAGCCCATCATATGTCTCTAAAGAGCTGACTGTTTTGAACTTGTTATCATATATGGGAAAGGTTACCTAGTTATGATCAGCAGTTTTGTTTGCCCTGTTCAGACTCAGGCAGGTTGAGAGGGAAAATAAAGGAAGAAGGGAAGAAATGAAGTGATTTTTGTTGAAAAAAGAATAGCACTGGTTTTTTTTTTTTGAAATAAAATATTGCTCACAAATATTGTTCACAATTTCACATACTTTTTATTCATACATATTACCAGTTCATATCCTCATGTATATTTTTATAGTTGACGTCACAGTGTTTATACCACTATGAGACTCTGAAATTTTAGAAAGCTGTGAAAACTGCCCATGTTAAAACTCTAAAAAATAAGGGTTTAAAGACAAATATCTTAACCCAATCATCTATTTCATATCCCGCTAGAACTTTTTTCTTCCTTTCTCTGCAGAGGTATAGAAACTAAGCAGAATTTGCAACATTATGGGGCAAAATAAGCTACATTTGTTGAACTGATCTTGGTGATGACACTGAATATACCTCCCCTCCCCTTCAAGGTTCAGGTGTCAACTAAGGTTTATGTTTATTTAAAGGAATTTTGTAGCTGGAAGGAACATGGGAGGTAAAGTTATCCAGTCTGTTCATTTGACATACGAGAAAACTGGGACCCAGATCTCCTAACTTTGGTCCAGTGCTCTTTTCCACCACCCCACACAGCCTCTGCAGCCCCAAGCTGCAGGTGGACTTCTAAGCAGATAGCCTTTCTATTGTTGATGAAGTGCTTGTCACCTTTACTTTCACTTTTTACACCTTGTGGCCAGAGCTTACTTAATAGCATTCTCTTTTCTAGGAATTCACCCACCTAACTAACCTATAGATAAATTACTATACTCTCTATATGGAACCTCTCATGGCCTGAATTCTGCTTGCAGGTTTTAGCTCCACAGCTGGTGCCCTTGTGGCAATGATTTCATGGTTTTTCTGGGAACCAGAGATCTGTCTCTTATAAAGCACCAACTTAACACTGGCCTCACCCATTCTCCCTCTTTTTGCTTTTTCCTTTCTATTCCCTACCCCCTGCCAAGTGTTGGGATACTTTTATATATAATCCATATACTTGGGTAGGCAATAAAATTGAAAATCTGGGTCTTTTGAAAGACTTATCTTTGTAATTTTGTTTTCTTATTAGTAAGATGAGATAATAACTACTTCAAAGGGTGATCATATAATTGAACATATATTTGATATAATCACTAATAATAATAAGGATCAAATAGGGTCATTTTAATTCTTAACTGTTACAGGAATCCAAGCGACTTAATGCCATGGTCCACTGTATTGAAAGGAAATACTATGGGTACTTTGGTATTTTATTTAAAGGTAGAGCCCTCTTCCCCCTCCACCACCCCCATTTTTCTGTTTTTTAAAACTGGTTAATAGTATAATTAAGGGGTGCTATTAGTAATGGTTGCAGAGAGCAAATGTAGATTTTATAATTGAGCTTTTAGTGAACTCTGGTTGAAAGCTATGTTCAGTTCTAGGATGCCTTTTACTTACTTTTATAAAAGGGTAAGCCGCTTCAGTTTTCTTGTCTATAAAACTGGAATATTACCTTTTATTATGGTTGTTATGAGTGAAATTATGTATACTATGCGTTTGTAGACTGTGAGAAGTGCTCTGTAAATATTAGATAATATTACTATTATTCATAATTTTGCTGTCTCTTAAACAGTATAACCACAGTTACAGAAAATTAGAAAATGGAGAAAACATTGATCTCACCACTCAGACACAATTGGTAGCTTATTTTGGGTGCATTACCTTCTAGCTCCTCCCTTTCTAATTCACTTGGTTGTTATCATGAATACAAAGAATGTTGTCTTCTGCTGATGCTTTTATTTTTATTTTTTTAATTCATTTTTATTGAGAAATATTCACTTCCCATGCAGTCATACAAAACAAAGCGTACATTCATTTGTTTACAGTACCATTATATAGTTGTGCATTCATCACCAAAATTAATTTTTGACATTTTCATTACCACACACACAAAAATAATAAGAATAAAAATTAAAATGACAAAGAACAATTAAAGTAAAAAAGAACACTGGGTACCTTTTTTTTTTTTTTTCTTTTTTTCCCCCCATTTTTCTACTCTTCCATCCATAAACTGGACAGAGGGGGGTGTGGTCCTTATGGCTTTCCCAATCACATTGTCACCCCTCATAAGCTATATTTTTATACAATTGTCTACAAGATTCATGGGTTCTGGGTTGTAGTTCGATAGTTTCAGGTGTTCAGTGCTAGCTATTCCAATTCATTAGAACCTAAAAAGGGTTGTCTTTATTGTGCATAAGAGTGCCCACCAGAGTGACTTTTTGGCTCCTTTTGGAATCACTCTGCCACTGAAGCTTATTTCATTTCCTTTCACGTCCCCCTTTTGGTCAAGAAGATGTTCTCTATCCCATGATGCCGGGTCTAGATTCCTCCCCGGGAGTCATATTCCATGTTGCCAGGGAGATTTACTCCCCTGGGTGTCAGATGTAGTGGGGAGGGCAGTGATTTCACCTGCCAAGTTGGCTTAGCTAGAGAGAGAGGGCCACATCTGAGCAACAAAGAGGCATTCGGGAGGAGTCTCTTAGGCACAATTATAGGCAGGCCTATCTTCTCCTTTGCAGCAACAGTCTTGCCAGTGGCAAGTCCCATGGTAAAGGGCTCAGCCCATCAACCACCAGTCCCTTATGTCTGTAAGCACATCAGCAACCATCGAGGTGGGGAAGTCCAACACCCCTGCATTCTCCACCAGCTCCTCAAGAGGGCTCTGCATATTTTTTTCATTTTTTTTTAATTAACTTTTTTTTTAATTAACTTAATCAAAAAAAAATTAAAAAAAAGATATACAATAAAAAACATTTCAAACAAACCATAACAAGGGAGTAAGAAAAAGACAACTAACCTAAGATAACTACTTTACTTCCAACATGTTCCTACTCTACCCCAAGAAAGTAACCTAATATAGCAACATTTCTGTGAACTTGTTCCTACTATAGCCATCAGAAATTAACAGACCATAGTCATTCCTGGGCATTCCCAGAACGTTAAATTCACCCACGATAGCTTTTCTCTTCTTATTGGGTTATCCTTCCCCCTTCATTAATTGCCCTCTATTGCTAGTTCCCCTACATTCTACATTATAAACCATTTATTTTAGGAGTGTGTTGTTTAACCTCCCGATGTTTGTGAATGTTCTAAGTCTCTGATGCTTATTGACTTCTAATTGTATTCCATTGTGGTCAGAGAATGTGCTTTGCATAATTTCAACTTTTTAAAAATTTATTGAGGCTTGTTTTATGGCCCAGCCTATGGTCTGTTCTGGAGAAAGTTCCGTGTTCACTAGAGAAGAATGTGTATCCTGGTGATTTTGGATGTAATGTTCTGTATATGTCTGTTAAATCCAATTCATTTATCAGGTTGTTTAGGTTTTCAGTTTCTTTATTGGTCTTCTGTCTGGTTGATCTGTCTATAGGAGAGAGTGATGTGTTGGAGTCTCCCACAATTGTTTTGGAAACATCCATTGCTTCCTTTAGTTTTGCCAGTGTTTGCCTCATGTATTTTGTGGCACCATGATTGGGTGCATAAATTTGTATGATTGTTATTTCTTCTTGTTGAATTGCCCCTTTTATTAGTATGTAGTGGCCTTCTTTGTCTCTCGTAACATCCTTGCATTTAAAGTCTACTTTATCTGAGATTAATATTGCTACTGCTGCTTTTTTTTGGCTGTAGCTTGCATGAAATATTTTTTCCATCCTTTCACTTTCAATTTCTTTGTTTCCCTGTGTCTAAGATGAATCTCTTGTATGCAACATGTTGATGGTTCATATTTTTAAATCCATTCTGCCAATCTATATCTTTTAATTGGGGAGTTTAAGCCCTTTATATTCAACGTTATTACTGTGAAGGCATTTCTTGAATCAGCCATCCTATCCTTTGGTTTGTGTTTGTCAGATATATTTTTTTCCCTCTCTCTTTTATTGTCCTTTAATGAACCAATATTGAATCTTTAGTACTGAACCTTTCACCACATCTCTCTCTTCTTTCTTTGTTTCTCTGTTGGTAGGGCTCTCTTTAGTATCTGAAGTAGGGCAGGTCTTTTATTAGCAAAATCTCTCAGCATTTGTTTGTCTGTGAAAATTTTAAGCTCTCCCTCAAATTTGAAGGAGAGCTTTGCTGGATAAAGTATTCTTGGTTGGAAATTTTTCTCTCTCAGAATTTTAAATAAGTCATGCCATTGCCTTCCTGCCTCCATGGTGGCTGCTGAGTAGTCACTACTTCGTCTTTGCTTATGTTTTTAACTTTACTTTCTGTCATTCTTGTTTCTTTATGGCTGATAGTCTACATATCAGCATTTTAAATAGCTTCACAACAGTCCATAAGTAAGTAATTCCTTAACCTGACATTTAGATCTCTTTTTTCACTATTACAAAGAATGCCCCACCTTGTCTTGTTTGATTTTGAGCCATCGTAGATTTATCTGTGTGTTACGGATGGCCATCTTTGACCTCTGGTTTCATCTTTGACCTCTGGTTTCATCTTTGACTGAGATCCAATTAGGTTTTTGAGTCTAAAAAGAAATGTACCATTCAATTAATGACACAGATTTAGAAGGTAAAGATTTATTGGAGTACAGATGGCATACCAGCTTGTTCAAAAAGCTTCCCACAGAAAAATGCCCAGGGCCAGATGGCTCCACCCAGGAATTCTACCAAACTTTCCAAGAACTGCCACCAATCTACTTAAACTCTTTCAAAAATTGAAGAAAATGGAACACTACCTAACTCATTTTATGAAGCTAACACTACTCTAATAACAAAACCAGGTGAAGGTTATACAAGAAAGGAAAACTACGGGCCAATCTCCTTCATGAATATAGACACAGAAACTCTCAACAAAATACTTGGAAATCGAATCCAAAGATACATTAAAAAATCTACACCATGACCAAGTGGGGTTCATTCTAGTCATGCAAGGATGGTTCAACATAAGAAAATGAATCAATGTAATACAATACATTAACAAATCAAAAGGGAAAAATCAAATGATCATTTCAATAGATTCTAAAAAAGCATTTGACAAAATCCAGCATCCTTTTTTGAAAGTTTCCTTCAATTCTTACACCTCACAAGGTAGGACTTGAAGGAAACTTCCTCAGTATGATAAAGGGCATATATGAAAAAACCCACAGCCAGCATAGTACTCAATGGCAAGAGACTGAAAGCCTTCCCTCTAAGATCAGGAACAAGACAAGGATGCCAGCTGTTACCACTGTTATTCAACGTTGTGCTTAAAGTGCTAGTTGGAGTAGTTCGGCAGGACAAAGAGATAAAAGGCATCCAAATTGAAAAGGAAGAAGTAAAACTGTCATTATTTGCTGCTGATATGATCTTACATTTGGAAAATCCTGAGAAATCAACAACACAGCTGCTTGAGCTAATAAACAAATTTAGCAAAGTGGCGGGATACAAGATTAATGCACATAAGTCAGTAATGTTCCTATACACTAGAAGTGACCTAACTGAAGAGACACTCAAGAAAAAGATTCCATTCTCAATAGCAACTAAAAAAATCAAGTACCTAGGAAAAATTTAACCAAGGATGTAAAAGACCTATACATAGAAAATTACGTAACTTTACTAAAAGAAATAGAAGGGGACCTAAAAAGATGGTAAAATATTCCATGTTCATGGATAGGAAAGCTAAAAATTTTTAACATGTCAATTTCTACCCAAACTCATCTACAGATTCAATGCAATTCCAGTCAAAATTACAACAACCTACTTTGTAGACTTGGAAAAGCTAGACATCAAATATATTTGGAAGGGAAAGATGCCCCAAATTGCTAAAAACATTCTAAAAAAGAAAAATGAAGCAAGGGGCCTTAACACTTCCTGACTTTGAAGCTTACTATAAAGTCACAGTAGTCAAAACAGCATGGTACCAGCACAAATACAGACATATTGATCAATGGAATCGAATTGAAAATTCAGAGATAGAGCCCCAGATCTATGGTCAACTGATCTTTGATAAGGCCCCCAAAACCACTGAACTGGGACGTAACAGTTTCTTCAATGATTGGGGCTGGGAAGGCTGGATATATATATCCAAAAGAATGAAAGAGGACCCCTATCTCATACCCTACACAAAAATTAACTCAAAATGGATCAAAGACCTCAGTATAAGAGACAATACCATAAAACTCCTTGAAGATAATGCAGGGAAACATCTTCAAGACCTTGTATTAGGAGGTCGCTTCTTAGACCTTACACCCAAAGAAAGATAAAATAGATAAATGGGAACTCCTCAAAATTGAAAGCTTCTGTACCTTAGAGGAATTTGTCAAAAAGATGAAGAGGCAGCCCACTCAATGGAAAAAAATATTTGGAAACCCTGTATATGACAAAAGACTGATATCTTGCATATATAAAGAAATTCTGCAATTTAACAGTAGTACAGACAGCCCAATTATAAACAGACAAAAGATATGAAAAGACATTTCTGTGAAGAGGAAATACAAATGGCTAAAAAACACATGAAAAAATATTCATATTCCCTAGCTATTAGGGAGATGCATATCAAGACCACAGTGAGATATCATCTCACACCAATTAGAATGGCTACTATTAAACAAACAGGAAACTACAAATGCTGGAGAGGATATGTTGAAATTGGAACTCTTATTTACTGCTGGTGTGACTGTATAATGATACAGCCACTGTGGAAGACAGTTTGGTAATTCCTCAGAAAACTAGGTATCAAGTTACGCTAGGATCCAGCAATTTCACTTCTCGGTATGTACCCAGAAGATCTGAAAGCAGTGACACGAACAGATATTTGCACACCGGTATTCATAGTGGTATTATTCACAATTGCCAAGAAATGGAAACAATCTAAATGTCCTTCATCAGATGAGTAGATAAACAAAATGTGGTATATACACACGATGGAATACTACGTGGCAGTAGGAACGAACGAGGTCCTGAAACATATGACAACATGGATGAACCTTCAAGACATAATGCTGAGTGAAATAAGTCAGACACAAAAACTGATGTATGTTACCACCAATGTGAACTCTGTGAAAAATGTAAAATAAATATTTTATTTTGAAGAATGTCGGGGACCTAGAGATAGACACCAACTAGTGAAGGGGAAACAGTCATCTAATAAGAGCAGATAAGCTATTGAGTGTAGTCTCAGTGTTCCAGGAATGCTCAGGAACGATTAAGTTTTGTGAATTTTCTTGGGTATGATAGGAACATGTTGGAAGAAACGTAGTTATTTTAGGTTATTTGTTTTTCTTATTCCTTTGTTTTGTTTGAGGAACGGCTATGGTTTGTTAATTTTCTTGGGGTATGGTAGGAGCATGTTGGAAGCAAAGTAGTTATTTTAGGTTATTTGTTTTTCTTATTCCTTTGTTTTTGTTTTATTTGAAATGTTGATTTTGTTTTTTGATTTTTTGATAAATAAAGTTAAAAAATAATAAAAAATAATAAATATCATAGGCAGCAAAGTTTTGGCTCTATTAATAGAGAATGAGTTTTTAGAATAGGCTTGCAGTCCCTCTCATCCCAAACCTCTGTTTTTCTTTTCTATGTTACATTTTAGTTTAGGGTTTTAAGAAACTGTGTAGCCAGAGTTCTCTAGGGAGAAAAACTGAGAGGAAATATTTGTAAACATTATGAGATTTTTCTTAAAATTGTCTTACTTTACTGTGGGGATGCACAAATCCAAATTCTGTAGGTCAGGCTGCAAACTGGGAGCTCTGATGAAGGTTTTGAATGAATTTCCCAGGAGAAGCTGCCTGGCTGAAGTGGAGATGTTAATCTCTCTGCCAAAATCATAACTTCTTTTAAAGCCTTCGACTGATTGGGTGAGATGTCTCATTGTTGAAGGCAGTTGCCTCAGTTGATTGTAGATACAATCAGCCATGGATGCTGTCAACTTGTGATTTAAGTTCACGAAATATCCTCACAGTAACAATCAGGCCAGTGCTTGCTTGACCAAACAACTAGGCACCATCACCTGGGCCAAGTTGACACATGAATCTAACCATCATAAGTACCATTGCTTAAAAAAATGTTTCTTTATTGAAATGGTGGAACTGTAACCCATATCATCCTTTGAAATTTATTCTATAACTACTTGTTAAATTGCATTTGAAAGTTATCACCTTTTTGTATATGTATTTCACAATAAGGAAATAACTGAAACTGTGGAACTGTAACCCATAACATTCTTTGAAATTGCTCTAATTAGTTGTTAAATTGCACCTGGAAAGTTATCACCTCTATGTATATATGTTATATTCTACAATTTAAAAATATGAGTAAAAAAAGACAAAATACTAGAAATAAATAAATACAAAAACAACAAAAATGTTCCTTTATATCCATTCTCCACTAAAAAAAAACAAAACAAAACAAAAAAAAAAACAAAAAAAAAACAAACTGGGTCCTTTGGAGAAATGGTCGTTTCCAGGGCTGGGTCAGGATAAATGTAAGATGAGACTGGAATATCTCTCCCCACCCCCCAATTTTACTGAGATATATTCACACACCATTACAGTCCATCCGAAGTACACAATCATTGGCTCACAGTATCATCACATAGTTGTGCATTTATCACCACAATCAATTTTTGAACATTTTCTTTACTCCAGAAAAAGAAAGAAAAATGAAAAAGAAAACCCAAAACATCCCATACCCCTTATCCCTCCCTCCATTATTGACCCCTAGCATTGGTGTGGTACATTTGTTACTGTTGATGAAAGAATGTTAAGATATTACTGTTAACCGGAGTCCATAGTTTACCATATGTATGTTTTTTCCCATGTACTCTTCTATTATTAACTCCTTGTAACAGTGTTGTACTTTGTTCTAGTTCATGAAAGAAGTTTTTTATATTTGTAGAGTTAATCACAAATAATCACAGTTATTATCATCCAGAAGATTCACTGTGTTATACATTCCCATGTTTTCACCTCCAGGTTTCCTTCTGGTAACATACATGACTCTAAACTTCCCCTTTCCACCACATTCACCCTCAATTCAGCATGTTAATTTATGCTCACAATAATGTGCTTCTGACATCTTTATCCATTTCCAAATGTTTAAGTTTGACCTAGTTAAAAATTCTGTACATATTAAGGAACCGCTCCCCATTCTCAAGCCTTATTCTGTCCTCTGGTAACCTATATTCTAGATTTTGTGTCTATGAGTTTACGTATTATAATTAGTTCATATTAGTGAGATGATTGATTCATGGAAGAAATAACAATGGAAAATTTAAAAAGGAACAGGATATTTAGCGTTTCAAAGTTTCTCCCTGCAGATTACTTACTTAGTTATAAGGAAAAATATGGTAACTTTACAATGGAGAAACCTGAGGGGATACCACCTTGACCAGGTGATCATCTTCTGGTGTGTTGCACCCAGGACACAATAGCACCTCTGTGCTCGTCCTGCCAGAAATGTATAACCTGACTCTAATCATGAGGGAACTTCAGGCAAACCAAATTCAGGGATTTTATAAAGTAATTCTCCAAAAATGTCAAGATCATCAGAGTCACAAAAAAACTGAGGACTCATTCCACATTGAAGGAAAATAAAGACAGGTAAATGAAACGCTTGATCCTAGATTGGATCTTGCGTCAGTGGAATAAATCCATGTGAAGAGCATTACTGGTAAAATTTGAATATGGACTGTTTTTCAGTTAATAGATGTTAAATTTCCTTAATATGATAATTGTTCTGTGGTTATAACACCACATGTATATGCTGAAATATTTCGGGTTTAAAGAGCATGATGAGGTCTGCAGTGAACTCTCACATGGTTTAGAAAAAATGCACACGCACAGCAAGCAAATGGGGGAAAGTGTTAATTGATGCATCTAGGTGAAGGGTATACTGGAGTCATTTGTACTAATCTTGTAGGTTTGAAATTATTTCAAAGTAATTTTTCTTGGAACCTACTGTCTCAGAAGAATTGCTAAATGCTGTAATGAAAATGGGTTCAAAGCCTCTTGAGTACTAGATATTCTTTTTGCTCAATTTTTTGTACTTGTGCTTCCCTTAGTTGTCACAAGATGTCTGTCGAGAGTACCTGGGATCTAACAGGGAGACATTTTTTCAAGTGAAGCTAAAACAATGTTTTTAACACATCTAGTTACTTCTGCTTTTTCTATAAGAAATATAATTGTTGTAGAAAACAATATATTGATGAGGTTGAAACTTAAAGATTTACAATACAGTATTCAGCTTAGAATAAGAGTTAAAAGAAATATGAACTCTCCTAAGCTTATATTAAATACCAGTGACATGGTTAACTGTTATAAGCCATTGCTTATTGAAATATTTGCTCTCCTTCATCTCCTGAAGAAGGCCTTAGAGTATTTTTCTTTTGTCTTTGTCTAGGCCATATCGTGATTTCTGGTGGATTCAATCTAATCTGTTCAGGATGCTGATTTAAAAGAAAGGTGTTAATTAACCTATGTTGTGCTGATACTATGTGAGCACTAATTGCTCTTAATTTCTCTTCTTTCATCTTGTTCATAATGTACCCAAGGTTTTTAATTCCTGATCAATGATTTCTCCATTTTTAAAATGGCTTCTTAAAAGGAGCATATTGTTTTTATTCCAAACATTTTTAAATCACCAAATGAAATTGTTTTGTAAGTAAATTCACTCAGATATTTTTAAAGTAGTTTAGGTAGGACAGTTTATTTCTCTTAATACTTTAAAATTCACCATCATCGTAGTTATTTTGTATGTAAAAAATATATTGAATGCGTATCCCCTTTATCTGAAATTTCTCCTTAATGTACAATTAGATGAATTTTGAAAGACATGGGAATAATTTTGATGCTTAGTGAAAAAAGCAGGACACAAAATATGTATTGCTAGTGTGCACAAGCTATTGTAAAACAGAAAGGAAATATGCAAAACATTTTTATATGATTATTCTTTATACATTTTTGAAGGTATAAGATACATCAAATTTATACTGTTACATATTTAATTGTTTTATTGAGGTATTGTTTGCATATAGTACAATTATCCAATTTTAAGTATAAAATTCGATGAGTTTTGACAAATGCATACATGTTATTACCACCATAATCAAGATATAGAACATTTCTATCACCCTAAAAAGTTCACTAGTGCCCTTTTGCAGTCAGTCAGTACACCACCCCCAACCACTAGGGACCACTAATCTGCTTTCTGTTACAGCAGTTTAGCTTTTTTTTTTTAAGACTTTCATATACATGGAATCATACAAAATTTAGTATTTTCCATTTGGCTTCTTTCGTTGTAGCATATACACAATTTTTTTATATCAGTAGTTTGTCCCCTTTATTGCTAAATAGTATGCCATTGTATGGATATACCATAACTTTTAATCCATTCACTAGTTGATGGACATTTGGGTCATTTCCAGGTTTGGGCTAGTATGATTAAAATTCTTATGAATATTTGCATACAAGTTTTTGTATGAACAAAAGTTATTCTCTATCCTGAGTAAATACTTATGAGTAGGAATATTGAGTCCTATTGTAAGTATATGTTTAATTTTATAGGAAGTTGACAGACTGATTTACAATATGGCTATACCACTTTACATTCCCACTAGCAATGTATGAGCATTCCATACATTTGGTATTGTCATCCTTTAAAAATTTATTTATTCTAATGGGTATATAATGGTATCTCATGTGGTTTTAACTTGCATTTCCCTGATGACTACTGATATTAAGCATCTTTTCATGTGCTTGTTGGCCATGCCTATATCTCTCTTTATTGGATTATTATTAATCTTATTGAATTGCAGAATTTCCTTGTATATTCTGAATACAAGTCTTTTTCTAGATGTGTTTTGCAAGTATTTCCTCCCACTCTGTGGCTTGTCTTGGCATTTTTATAAAAATGTCTTTTGAAGAGCAAACCTTTTTAAATTTTAGTCAAGTGTATTTTATCGATTTTCTATTTTATGATTTGTGTTTTTCGTTTCTTAGGGAATCTTTGCCTAACCTCAGGTCACAGGGAATTTCTGTTATGTTTTCTTCAAGAAGTTAATCATTTTAGCTCTTATAGTTGATTTGTGATCCATTATGTTTAAATTTTTGCATATTACACCCAGGTTGAGTTATTTTCTTTCCGTATGGATATTCAGTTTTTCTACACCATTTGTTTAAAAGACTGTACTTTCCCCAAGGTGGTACCTTTGTTTAATGTCAATTTACTGTATAACTGAGTCTTTTTCTAGACCCTATTCTTTTCTCTTGATCTATCTATCTGTTTTTGTGCCAATGCCATATTGTATTGATTATTGTAGCCTTATGGGAAGACTTGAATTCAGGTAATGTTAAGTCCTTCAACTTTGTTCTTTTTTAAAATTATTTTGGTTATTCTGGGTCCTTTATATTTCTATATACATTTTAGAATCAGCTTGTAAATTTCTACAAAAAAGCCAACTGGGTTTTATTGGGATTGCTTGAAACTATGGGTCAAATTGGAGAGAATAGAGACCTTAACAATATTGAGTCCTCCATTCCAACATGGTAGATCTCCCCGTTGATTTAGGTCTTTATTTTTCTTACCCATATTATGTTAACTATATTCCTAAAGTATTTTGTGTATTTTGATTCTATTACAAATTGAATTTTCAGACTTTAATTTCTAATTGTTTAATGCTAGTATATGGAAATAGAATTGATTTTATATTGCCCTTGTGTTAATATACTTTGCTAAACTTACTTATTAGTTCTTGCAGCTTTTCTTACATTTAGTAGACTGTTCTACATAGATGACCATGACTTCTGTGAATAAAGAAAGTTTTACTTCTTTCTTTCCAATTTATATGCATTTTATTTCCTTTTCTTGCCTTATTGCACTGACTTGGTATCTCCAGTACAATTTTGAGTAGAAGTGGTGAGAGTATATTTTCCTCATTCCCAATCTCATGGGGAAAGTATTTAGCCTTTCACCAATAAGTATGATGTTGGCTATAGAGTTTGTTATATGTACTTTACTGGGTTGAACAAGTATCCTTCTATTCCTAGTTTGTTGAGGGTTGTTTCATGAATGGATGTTGAATTTTGTCAAATGCATTTTCTGCTTCTATTGTGACAATAACATGTTTTTCTCTTTTATTCTGTTAATATGGTCACTTATATTTATTTATTTTTTCTTTGATAGGTTTTTTAATTTTAGGCCAGTGGTGCATTTTTGGCATAAACCTCACTTGGTCACAATATATTCTTTGTATATGTTACTATATTAAATTTGCTTGAAATTTTAGTTTATTCCCTTGACTGAGCCATGTCTTCCTTTTTCTTAGTATGGCCTGTAATTTTTTCTGATGTCTAAGCATGTGATTATCTTGATAAGTTAGTCTGAAAGTCCATTTCACCCTCTTGTCCAGGGTTTTATTGTTGATTGTCTTTGTCTTTCACCATTGTGTGTGATGTGAGCTATGCATTTTTCGTAAAGGCTTTTTATCATGTTGAAGAAGTTCCTTTCTATGTCTAGTTGTCTGAGTATTTTTATCATGAAAACATGCTGGATTTTTTTCAGATGTCTTTTCTGCATTGGTTGAGATAATCATGTTGATTTTTTTCCTTTTTCTATTAATGTGATAAATTATATTCATTGATTTTCTTACGTTGAACTACCTTTGCATTCCTGTGTCTAATAGCTGTTTTAAAACCTTACTATTTGCTAATTCCATCATCTCTCTCATTTTTGGCTCTGTTTCTAATGATTGTTTTTTCTCTTGGATGTGGGGGGGCTCATATTTTCCTGCTTCTTCGAATGCCTGGTGATTTTGACTGGATTCTGGGCTTTGCAAATCTTATATTTTTAGTGCTTGATTTCATTGTATTCCTTTAAAGAGTGTTAGAGCAAATAGCAGACAGCAAGTGACCAAAAGAAAAAAAAGGTGTTAGACTTTGTCTTGTCACCTGCTTAAGTTACTTGGAAACAGTTTGATCCTTTTGAGGCTTGTTTTTAAGCTTTATTAGGGTAGATCTAGAATAACATTTAGCCCCATTACAAAGCAGTATCCTTTCGAGGACTCTATAAGATGCCTCCTTTATTTCATGGACCTCTTGCATCTCATCATCTTGGCATTTGGATTTCTTTTCCCTGCAGTGTAGCCTAGAATTGTCCTCAGGAAGTAAGCTCTGAGAATTGTAGGGCTCACTTTTGTTTGTTTTCCTCTCTCAGAGATCATAGGCCTGCACTGCCAATTGTCCAATGTCTAAAAACAGTTGTTTTATATATTTTGTCTAATTTCCTAGTTTTTATGTTGGAATGGTAATTCTCATAATAGTTAATCCTTCATGGGCTGAAGTAGAAGTTCTGTATAAATCTTATACTTTGCAAAATTTTAGAATAATTAGAAGAAATGAATTCTGTCCTTTTACATTTTATCCACATCACTCCAACTTCCTTGTACTTCCTCTTCAGGTTTTTTAATAGAACAAATTGATTTCATGGTGTGTTGAAACTCTAAAGGAATATATAAAAGAGGGAAAATGCTACTTAAAATATTTATAGGTGAGGACATCTGAAAAAACAGGTTCATGCTAGATCTTACAGGTTCTTCTGTTATGGTGCAGGGGGTGTTTATACGTGTTCTTGTTATTTATTGGCTAATTTCTTTCCTAGAGCCAAATGGCCTTCATTCTGATTACTATAGGTGAGACGTTTCTTATCCCTTCCCTCTGTGTCCAAGTACATACAGCCCCGAAGCATTAAAGAGCTCTAAGTTATTATTATTTTTTTTAAGTTGCTTTGGGCTTGTTTTCCATTACTAGATTTAGTCTTTCTCTAAATACATTGTAACAGTTTTTGTTATTACTTACAATTTGACGCAGTGTTTGCATCTTTTTCACTTGAGTAATGCTTAATTTAAAAATGTAACCACGTAAACAGTGTTTTACTTGTCTTGATTTTTTTCCAGGTGGTATAGTTGTATGCTGGGAAAGAAATGTAGTCTGGCTCCTCTGAAGAAAGAGCTTCGCATTCAAGGGGTAAGGCTCTCTGCCATCACTCTTCCGGTGTATCTATTTTGGATGGTAGTTTGACTCTAGAATTTTCATTTATACCCTGAAACTAAATGTGAGGATTTTTTTTTCCCTCTTTTAATTGTTTAATTTTAGGGCTAGAAAGAACTTTTAATAGATGATTAAAACAAGGCCTTCTTTTTATAGAAGCAAAACCAAAGGCTAGCTAAGTTGAGGGACGTGTTCTGGATCACACCGGTAGTTATTGAAGAACAGCTGGAATTAGAATGTGGCTTCACTACAGTGTGCTTCCCTCGATAGTTATCAGCCCATATATGAGTTCAGCCCGTCACTCCTGTTTTGAACTACAGGTGGTGAAAGAATACTTGCTGCCCCACCCACCCCTTTTCATGTAGTGGTATGGTATGAGTAAGATGATGACTTCCTTGCTCCACAATCAAAAGAATTAGGACGGCATCTTTTAGGAATTAAAAGAGGTTGGGTGTGGGTGGGGTCAGTGGTAGACATCAGGTTTTTGGATTTCTGGTTTCTCTCTGACATGTACCTCATCCTGTTTTCCTCGCAATACCTTTTCCCTGTTATAATTGGAAAAACTACAAAGTGGTTCCTTTTTCTTTCCTAAAATCTGATAGACAAAAGGGAGACTATGTATCCATTTCTAGCCAGTATTTGGTTGGCTCTCTTTCTTAGAAAAGAAAACAAAAAGCCATTTGTAAAAATCATTTTACAGATGATTCTCTGAAAGAACAGTATTTGTGTTTCATATTTGACTTTTAAGCCAGATCTGCAAATTCTCATGTTTTATGGGAGGAAAAAAAAACAGCATTGTTGAGAGAAAATTTATTCATTACTTATTAGGCAACTATGCATAGCTGGTTTTGGATAATCGTGTTTATTGACTAACAAAAACAAGGACCAGCACATAATTTTATGTGAGGCAGCAGCCAGAAACCTATTGGTCAAATGATTTTACTTTGATGAGATGTTACTTTGTTGGTTTCAGGTTCCTAAAGTCACCTACACTGAATTCTGTCAAGGTCGGACAATGAGATGGGCTTTGGCATGGAGTTTTTATGATGATGTGACAGTACCAGTAAGTAGAGACCTTGCCTGGGCTTCTCCAAATACCAGCACATGGTGGGTTTCAGTAGTCGTAAATGAACTAAATCTGTACTGGCCTGTTTCACTGAAGCATGCTGATAGTGCTTCTGTCAAAATGGAAAATGGTTGTAAACAAGACACAGCCCTAGAAGGCTGACCGTGGTGGCCATGGAACCTTCCTTTGTGGGGTTGTGCAGTCCAGTGATTCTTGCCCAACAAACAAATGAATTGGGAAGGCATCTTTTAGGGATTAAAAATTCAAGTAATATAACCTACAGAAACACCTGTGGGTTTAATTATTCTAGTGGACATTTCTTAAGAATTGATATTAAAGCCTGTTTCTATATATTTTCCTTCACCACTGCTGCTTCCCAGAGCAGTTGTGTCTTAGGGTCCCTGGTAAGTTTATAAGTCACCATTTTGGTTTCCGGCTTTTGATGTGTACCACTTAAGGATCATTCTGGTGACAGGTTCTATCTTGGTTTTAAGATGAGCACTAAAATATTGGTATTTTTTGAAGATGGGGATGGGTCATTATCTTAGTGTCTCTACTTTATGTGTGTTGAACGTTTTCTGGAATAAGATTTAAAAAATGGATAGCATTATATAGACTCACTGTCCCACAAATTTCTCTTTGTCCTCTGTGCTTCTCTATGTAAAGGGGAAAATGCTGCTTTCTAAGCTGGCCTGACTGAACGATTTCCTCCACTAAGCTGAGAGTAGTGATAGAATAGCATCTGTTTGTTCTCCTATTTCTCCCATATGTGTTATGTCATCAAAAAAAAAAGTGATTGACTGAGGCCTGGAGCCTCCAGCCTTAAGTTTGTGCACCCATTGCTTCTTTCTCTAGTACTTAAGGAAGCCAGTACCTTGTCCTTCAGGTCTCTAATCCACAGTCCATATGTTATGCTTGTTCTGGCTGTTCCCCACCCAAGGTCTTGTCCTTGTTTGTCTCTTAAGTCATCTTAAATGTTGCTGTGTCTACAAATGTCTTTCCCTCCTCTTGTAGGAAGGGAGTAGAGACGTGCAGAAACAAAGGGAATAATTTGCAGATGATACTTTGATTCTGAATATACAAGCTCAGATTTGAGTGGGCCTGTTCTTCTCTACTCTGAGTCTGTTGCTCCTAGGTGCTGCTGGGTTGAAATAAGTTTCCTAGTCATGTTTGACTGGCGTAGACCCGCCAGAAGCCTAGACTCACCCCTGTGCAATGGCTATAAGGTATCAGGAGGTTAGTGTTTGAAATATTCACTGATTAAGAAGATGGTTCTGTTTTTTTTTTTTTCAATTATGGTAACATATATATGACATAAAATTTGCTATTTTAACCATTTTTAAGTATACAATTCAATGACATTAATTACATTCCAGTGTTGTGGTACCATCACCATCATCTATTAACAAAACTTTTCCATCACCTCCAAACAGAAACCAGACCCATTAAGCAAAACTTCCCTTCCCTCCTCCTGCAAGTCCCTGACGACCTCTAATCTGCTTTCTATCTTTATGAATTTGCCTATTCTAGGATACCTTCATACAGTATTTGTCCTTTTGTGTTTAGCTTATTTCATTTAGCATGTTTTCAGGGTTCATTCATTTTGTAGCATGTATCAGAACTTCATGCCTTTATATGGCTGAATAATATTCCATTGTGTGATGTCCTTTGCCTGTTTTTCAGTTGGGTTGTCTTTCTGTGTTGAATTGTAGACTTTTTTTTAATATATTCTGAATATTAAACATTTATCAGATATGTGGTTTGCCACTGTTTTCTCCTATTCTACATGTTTGGTTCTGCTTCTTTGATCCCATGAGGGATCAAATGCCAGGGCCTTCATACTACATGGTTAAAATCATTAGTACTCCCTTAAGTTCTCCCTGGGCAGGCACTAATGGCTGCAGGAAAGTGGAACTGCACCTGTTGCCAAATGCTTTCTGCTTAACCTGCTTCCCACATTTGATGGCACCACAGTTTCTCCCATGCTCTAGTGTTCATCCCTCTCCATTCCTACTCCCAACCCCAAGATGTTAATAACCCATTCCCAAGTGTTCCATTAGATGCGCTTAAACTGCTACAGGAAAAAAGGCAATTTCTGATTGAACAAACCAGCAACAATTTCTTAGCACTGATGCCCTTGATCAGCAACTCTTTTCCCTTGGGGTAGGCCCAAAGTATTTGTGGGATTTTTATATGGCTATCCTCTTGGTTCTCCTTCCCTGTACCCAGGCCTTTCCTCAGTCCTCTTTTTGAAAACTCACCTGACTAGGTCCTTTTCACTCCTTTGGGTGGGGTGGGGAGATGCTGCTTTAAACGAGCAGAGGAAGCCAAGGAATAGAGCTAGTTAAGCAGAAATATTGACCTAATTCTCTACCCCACCCCCACTCTCGCCTTTTTAGAATAAATGTGCATGTTACTATGGCAGCTTCTACTTTCACTTATCTCAGGGCTACTGACTGTTTCTATCAGGCATACTGACTTGTTTCTATTGGTGCTGAATGACTGAAATTCTCATTCCCTGCTGATTCAAGTGCCTGCACTAAACCCACTGCTCTTGTCTGGATTTAGCATCAGAGTTGTTCTAGTGTTAATAGAATTTCTGTATAATCATTTCTCACTGATGATGAATATAAGGGAGCATATATTAATGATTGTTTTTTACAGAATTCTAACAAACCACATAAAATGTCTCTTTGTCCCAGCTCCTCCTCCAATTTAGCTTTGCTTTGCCTTCAGGAAGTTTGACGATTGTTAAAAGAAAAAAGAAAAAAAAGTGGCTCTAGTATGTTGTGCATGCTTGTTGTGAGCATTGCCTAGGAACTCTACTTTTAAAAAATTATTCCCCTGTGTTCAAGACATTTCCTTTAAGCCTGGGAATAATAACTAGAAATTGCTATGGGATCTTTGATTTCTGGAAAATAAGGCAGCTGCTATTGTATTGGTAGTCTGGTATTCTAAAAATTAACAAGGAAGCAAGGCTGTTGAAGACTATTTGATAGCAGATGGAAAGGAGGATCAAAGTAATTAAGTAAACTTCTTAATGTCAGTGCTGCGGTATCCTGACAGCACTCTTACTTATTATTCCATTAGTTTTCAGACTAGTTCCAGGTAGATTAGGGATTCTGTATAGGTGCCCCAGGGGTTTAAACAGAGCACCTCTGCTTTTATCATTTTTATGTATTGAATTTTATTTGTTGAAAAGGTTTTACTATTAAAAAGAATGTTTTGAACATCAGTACAAAACAAGGCTGTGTACATTATGCTACAGAACAGATGTGATGATTAGGAAGCTGAGCTCTTGAGCAAAACCAAAGCTAAGCACCCTCTTGTTAGTTACTTTTCTTATTAAGTATAATATTCATTGTGATGTTTACCAACGAAATGAGACACCATTTTCTATTCCTTAAGGGACTTAGTTTTATGGGGGAGAAAAACACACATAAAACAATGGATACAAAATTGTATTAAGTGCAGAAATGAATGATAGGGAGGTGATGTCATCAGCATGGTGACATAAGGCATCCCCTGAAAAAGCCTCTTCCAGAGATTTAGCAAATAAAAGGACGAATACCACTTGCTTAGAACTCTGGAGGATGGTAGAGACTAGAGAAGGACTCCACAAATGCTGAATCAAAGAAAAAGAAAACTATCAGGACATTTCTGTCCCAGGCACCTGGTCCATTCCCCCTTCGCCCTTACTTGGTCCTGCACAGCTTGGGAGTTGCTCAAAGGCAGCACAGCCTGGGTCCCTCCTGCTGCAGACAGACTATAGCGCCACCCATGGCAGTGAGTTAGAACCCCACCCATACCCAAGAACAGGGATCCAAGTCCACAGAGACCTGGGGTGAAATACAAGCTGCTGTGTTGTGCTGTGTACTACTGCATACAAAAGGTTTCCTGGGAGGTAGGTGGTGGTGATGGTGGGGACACCACTGTAGAACTGCTGGCAAGAACTGTTATGCTCTCACTGTATCTAGTTTCTGTTCTCTGGGCCAACAGAACACAAACTGACTCCTCTGAAGTGACCCACCCTTGTTAGATTGACCCTATCTGGCTCCCCAGGGCAGGACCCCCTAATGGAGAAACCAGAGGCTAAAAAGCCTCTATTAAAGTGAACTGCTATAAGAAAGAACAGGTCCCAGAACTGAAAAGTAAGGAAAACGGGTCACTGAGTGAGGGAGAGAATTTAAACAAATCATAAGAGCTAGGGAAAAAGTTCTCCACAAAGACAAACAGAACAAATCAAGATACCTGGAGAAGGAGCAGAGGAAAGGAAGCTTTCTCCAGGAGGTGAAACAATTACACAAAAGAACCACCCTAAAAATTGAACCACATATCCAGGGCAAGAATCAGATGAAGAAGAGCTAAGAAAATCTGAACAAACATGCTATTCCAAAGGTCGAGAATAAGTTGGGCCAAGCTTCAAAGAGCTTTAACACAAAGCCAGTCAACAATAAAACCCTAGATAAGAGGGAGAAACTGGCCTTAAGAGTTAAATTAATTCATTGAGATTATCAGATGCCTAGACATTGGCCAAAATTACAAGCCATACTAAGAAACAGGAAGGTATGGTTGAGCAAAGGGAACAAATTAAAACTTCAGAGGAGACGCAGAAGTTGGAGCAACTAATCAAAGATGTTCAAACAAATCTTCTAAATCATCAAGGCGATGAAGGAAAGTATGTATAAAGAACTAAAGGATATTAAGAAGACAATGTATGAGCATAGAGAAGAATTTGGAAGTATAAAAAAATAAATTATGGAGATGAAAGGCATGATAGCAAAGATTAAAAATACACTAGAGGGTGAGAACCTAAGATGGCGGCTAGGAGAGACAGGGCAAAAAAACACCTCCATGAAAAATACTAGATAAAAGCCAGAGTGACCCAGAACACCAGTTCTAGCGATGCACCAGTCAGACAAGGTTTGCTAAATTCACAGGGACCATGCACTTGGTGAAACCGGGAGTCTACGTTGTGAAATGAGTGTGTGAGCCTGCTGAATGTCTGGCAGCCATGCTGTGGTGTGGGGAAACCGTGGGTTGGCGTTTGGAGGCAGACTAGTTCTTTTTCAGAAAACCCAAGAGCAGCTGCAGATATGACAGCGAGAACCGCATAGTGAAGCGTGGCAGGAACGGGCTGTGCGAACGCCTCAATATCTGGCATGGAAGATAGCCTTTTGCACACCCGCTGCTAACTGTCTTGGAGCGAGGAAGGCAGAGGTGAACCGAAAGGGGAAAATAACCACACCCCTTGCAGCCAGTGGGCTGGGAACGCTCCTGCCTGGCGCTGGAGCCACAGCCTGGAGCTGCTCCAAAAAACCCAGTGTGACAGGAAGTGTTTCCAGCAACACACGCACATGCCACAACATTGGGCATGGACAATGGCCTTTCGCGCACCCACGGCTAATTGTCCCGGAGGTGGGAAGGCAGAGCTGTGCGAAAAGGGGGAAGTTAACACGCCTCATACATCCATCCTTACAGCAGGCTGGGAACACACCTACACAGCCCGGTGGCCCAGAACTTCCCTTGAGGGATGGCGTTCACTTGTGACATAGCACAACCTTCCCTCAGCAGAGGCCCTAGAAGGGCACGGCTTGGAAGAGGGACCCACTCAGAAATCCCAGGGACCATACCCCAATACCAAGGACTTGTGGGTCAGTGGCAGAGACAGTCTGTGGTGAGACTGAAAGAAATGAAGGTTTAGACTCTTGCAACAGCCTTAAATCTCCAGGAACACCTGGGGGGTTTGATTATTAAAGCTGACCTTCCTCCCTAACTGCTCACACACCCCACATTCAGGGAGGACAGTACCAACAACGCACCCAAACTTGGTGCACAAATTGGACCCCAGAAGAATCAGACCCCCACACAGCACAAAGACAGAGTTGGGGAGAACTGACTTGAGGGGAATAGGTGACTTGCAGACACCATCTGCTGGTTAGTTAGAGAAAGTGTACGCCACCAAGCTGTAGATCTGACAAATTAGAGATTAGTCTTTGAATAATCTTACATAACCTAAAAAAACCCTATCAAGTAAAGCAAATGCCAAGACGCCAAAAACAACAGAAAATTATAAAGCACGTGAAAAAACCAGACGATATGAATAACCCAAACCCAAACACCCAAATCTAAAGATCAGAGGAGACACAATACTTGGAGCAATTAATCAAGGAACTAAAGACAAACAACGAGAGCATGGCACAGGAAATAAAGGACATGAAGAAGAGCATGGCACAGGATATAAAGGACATGAAGAAGACCCTAGAAGAGCATAAAGAAGAAATTGCAAGAGTAAATAAAAAAATAGATGATCTTATGGAAATAAAAGAAACTTGACCAAATTAAAAAGATTCTGAATACTCATAGTACAAAACTAGAGGAAGCTGAAAGACAAATCAGCGACCTCGAGGACCACAGAACGGAAAATGAAAGAACAAAAGAAAGAATGGGGAAAAAATCAGAATGGCTCTCAGGGATATGACAGATAAAATAAAATGTCCGAATTTAAGACTCATTGGTGTCCCAGAAGCAGAAGAGAAGGGTAAAGGTCTAGAAAGAGTATTCAAAGAAATTGTTGGGAAAAACTTCCCAAACCTTCTACACAGCATAAATACACAAGGCATAAATACCCAGCAAACTCCAAATAGAATAAATCCAAATAAACCCACTCCAACACATATTCTGATCGGACTGTCAAATACTGAAGAGAATGAGCAAGTTCTAAAAGCAGCAAGAGAGAAGCAATTCACCAAATACAAAGGAAACAACGTAAGACTAAGCAGTGACTACTCAGCAGCCACCATGGAGACAAGAAAGCAGTGGCATGACATATTTAAAATTCTGAGAGAAAAATTTCCAACCAAGAATACTTTATCCAGCAAAGCTCTCCTTCAAATTTGAGGGAGAGCTTAAATTTTTCACAAACAAATGCTGAGAGATTTTGCTAATAAAAGACCTGCCCTATTTCAGGAGCCCTACTGACAGAGAAACAAAGAAAGGAGAGAGAGATATACTGAAAGGTTCAGTGCTAAAGAGATTCAATATTGGTTCATTAAAGGACAATAAGAGAGAGAAGGAAAAAATATATTTGACAAACATAAACCAAAGGATAGGATGGCTGAGTCAAGAAATGCCTTCACAGTAATAACGTTGACTGTAAATGGATTAAACTCCCCAATTAAAAGATATAGATTGGCAGAATGGATCAAAAAATATGAACCATCAATATATAGCATGTAGGGGAACTAGCAATAGAGAGCAATTAAGGAAGGGGGAATGATAATCCAATAAGAACAGATAAGCTATCGTGGGTAAATTTAACATTCTGGGAATGCCCAGGAATGACTATGGTCTGTTAATTTCTGATGGGTATGGTAGGAACAAGTTCACAGATACGTTGCTGTTTTAGGTTATTTTCTTGGGGTAGAGTAGGAACAAGTTGGAAGTAAAGTAGTTATCTTAGTTGTCTTTTTCTTACTCCCTTGTCTTGGTTTGTTTGAAAAATTTTTTATTGTATTTTTTTTTAATTTTTTTTTGATATAGTTGATTTAAAAAAAAAAGTTAATTAAAAAAAAAAAAACAATGAAAAAAAATATGGAGAGCCCCCTTGAGGAGCTGGTGGAGAATGCAGGGGTGTTGGGCCCCAGCTCAGTGGTTGCTGAAGTGCTCACAGACATAGGAGACTGGTGGTTTGATGGCCTGAGCCCTTTACCATGGGACTTGCCATTGTCAAGAATGTGGCTGCAAAGGAGAGACTAGGCCTCCCTATAATTGCGCCTAAGAACCTCCTCCCGAATGCCTCTTTGTTGCTCAGATGTGGCCCTCTCTCTCTAGCTAAGCCAACTTGGCAGGTGAAATCACTGCCCTCCCCACTACATCTGACACCCAGGGGAGTAAATCTCCCTGGCAACATGGAATATGACTCCCGGGGAGGAATCTAGACCCGGCATCATGGGATGGAGAACATCTTCTTGACCAAAAGGGGGATGTGAAAGGAAGTAAAATAAGTTTCAGTGGCAGAGAGATTCCAAAAGGAGCCAAGAGGTCACTCTGGTGGGCACTCTTATGCACAATATAGACAACCCTTTTTAGGTTCTAATGAATTGGAATAGCTAGCAGTAAATACCTGAAACTATCAAACTGCAACCCAGAACCCATGAATCTTGAAGACGATTGTATAAAAATGTAGCTTATGAGGGGTGACAGTGTGATTGAGAAAGCCATAGGGACCACACTCCCCTTTGTCTAGTTTATGGATGGATGTATAGAAAAATGGGGGGGAAAAAAAGGTACCCAGGGTTCTTTTTTACTTTAATTGTTCTTTTTCACTTTAATTTTTATTCTTATTATTTTTGTGTGTGTGGTAATGAAAATGTTAAAAAATAATTTTGGTGAGGAATGCACAACTGTATAATGGTACTGTAAAGAACTGAATGTGTGCTTTGTTTTGTATGACTGCACGGTATGTGAGTATATCTCAATAAAATGAATTTAAAAATACACTAGAGACATACGATAGCAGATTTGAACAGGCAGAAGAATCAGCAAGCTAGATTAGGCAATTGAAATCATATAGTCAGAAGACAGAGAAAAGAACAGAAAAATGTGAGAAGTGTTTCAGGGATTTGAGTGACAGCACAAAGTGCACAAACATACGCATCATAGATGTCCCAGAAAGAAAAGGGGAAAAGGGCAGAAGAAATATTTGAAGAAATAATGGCTGAAAATTTCCCAAGTCTTATGAAAGATGTCAAATATATATGTCCAAAAAGCACTACGAACTCCAAACAATAAATCCTAATAGACAGACCTACTCCAAGACACATACTAATCCGAATGTCATATGCCAAAGTTAAAGAGAGAATTTTGAAAGCAGCAAGGAAAACGCAATTTGTCACATGCAAAGGATATCCTACAAGACTAGGTTCCAGTTTCTCATCGGAAACCATAGATGCAAGAAGGCAGTGGCATGATATATTTTAAGATAAAAACTGCCAGCCAAAAATTCTTTTTCCAGCAAAACTGTCTGTCTAAAATGAGGGAGAGTTTAAAATATTCACAGATAAACAGAAAATTGAGAGTTCATCAACAAAAGTCCTACCCTACAACAATTACTAAAGTGAGTTCTGCAGGTGAATAAAATTGTTAAAAAATAAACAAAGGTAGAAGTGCTGGAGAAGATGTGCAGAGATATACCTGTTCACTGTTGGTAGGAAAGTAGAATGGTTCAGCCTCTCTGGAGGGCAGTGTGTTGGTTCCACAAGAGGCTTAGTATAGGATTACTGTATAATCTTGTAACTCTGTCATTTGGTATCTACTTGGAAGAACTGAAAGCAGGGACACGAATAGGCATTTGGACACCGGTGTTTATGGTGGCAGTATTCACGATATTCACGATTTGCAATGGATGGAGGTGGCCTAAAGTTACATTGACGGGTGAATGAAAGGGTGAACTGTGGTGTATACATACAACAGAATATTGAACAGCTGCAAGGAGGAATGAAGTTGGGAGGCGTGCAATTACATAAATGAACCTTGAGGATATTATGTTAAGTGAAATAAGGCAGAAACGAAAGGACAAATATTGTAAGGCCTAATATATACTAATATATATATATAAACTAATGTAAACCAACTATAATGAGCAAATGCTGAGAATTGAATTCAAGAACATAGGTAATTGGGATAGAATGGGGGCAGAGATTGGGCAGTAGACGATACGGGAGTATAAAATGTTCAGTAAGACTTACTGTAAAGGTCTTACTTGTTGTAAAGATGTGCAGCAGTCACATCTATTTCTGAGTTCCATTATTTAAGAGATGTTTATTTGGTACAAAATTTATATTCTCTGTAGCACGCTAATTTAACCTGTGTGGTCAGTTTATTTAAGCGATGTAATTACACAGAACCTAGAATAGGAAATGAGATCTTGTTATTCTGTACAGGTTACTGTAATACCGCAATGTATGTCAGAGTTTTTTGGGCAGAAAATTTTAAAAAAAGTATTTGCAAAGTCCCCTTGAGGGACTGGGGTAAAATGTGGAAATACTAAATTTCCCCACCTGGGGAATTCCTGATATTCTTGCATTCTTGCAAGCATTGGAGACTCCCAATTTAATAAGTCAGGCCCTCAGTCTTGGGGCTTGCCCTTATGAAACTTAATCCTGCAAAGGAGAGGCTAAGCCTACTTATATTTGTGCCTTAAGAGTCACTTCCAGAGAACCTCTTCTGTTGCTCAGATGTGGCCTCTCTGTCAAAGCCAACTCTGCAAATAAACTCACTACCCTCCCCACTATGTGGGACCTAACTCCCAGGGGTGTAAGTCTCCCTGGCAATATGGGACATAACTCCTAGGGATGGGGTTGGCCCTGGCATCATGAAATTGAGAAATCTTCTTGACCAAAAGGGAGAAAAGAAACAGTCTCAGTGGCTAAGATGATTCAGAGAGAGTTGAGAGGTCATTGTGGAGGTTATTCTTATGCATTATATAGATACTCCCTTTTACTTTCTAGTGTGTTAGAATAGCTAGAAGGTAATACTTGAATCTGTGAACTGTATTCCAGTAGACTCATCCAAAGTGTACAACAGTTGTGCACAGTATCATCATATAGTTGTGCATTCATCACCACAATGAATTTTTGAACATCTTCATTACTCCAAAAAATAAAAATAATAAAAATAAAAGTAAAAAAGAACACCCAAAACATCCCATACCTCCCCCCCATTACTCATTTACTTTTTGTCCCCATTTTTCTACTCATTTGTCCATACAGTGGTAAAGGGAGTGTGAGCCATATGGTTTTCACAATCACATGGTCACAAAGTATAAGCTATATGGTTATACAATCATCTTCAAGAATCAAGGATACTGGATTGCAGTTCTACAGTTCTTCTAGCTATTCCGATACAATAAAACCTAAAAAGGGTTAGGGTTTTTTATGTCTTTGGGGTTTTATATTGTCATATCTTGTTTTATTTTTACTTTTATTTATTTTTTTCTCTCTCTTTTACCCTTACTGATAATCATTTCTACACTCTTCTCCAAACCTCTCTCTCCTGTGTTTTCCTGTCTGCCTGTAGTGCTCCCTTTAGTATTTCTTGTAGGGCAGGTATCATGTTCACAAACTCTCTTAGTGTCTGTTTGTCTGAAAATATTTTAAACTCTCCCTCATATTTGAAGGACAGTTTTGCCAGATGCAGAATTCTTTGTTGGTAGTTTTTCTCTTTCAGTATCTTAAATATACCATACCATTGCCTTCTTTCCTCCATGGTTTCTACTAAAAAATCCGCACATATACTTACCAAGCTTCCCTTGTATGTGATGGATTACTTTTCTCTTTCTGCTTTCTGAATTCTCTCTTTGTCTTTGACATTTGATAATCTGATTATTAAGTGTCTTGGAGTAGGTCTGTTGTGATATATTCTGTTCGGGGTATGCTGCGCTTCTTGGATCTGGTATTTTATGTCTTTCATAAGAGATGGGAAATTTTCAGTGATTATTTCCTCTGTCATTCTTTCTGCCCACTTTTCCTTCTCTTCTCCCTCTGGGACACGCATGACACATATATTCAGGTGCTTCATGTTATCATTCAGCTCCCTGAGTCGCTGCTCATATTTTTCCATTCTTTTCTCTATCTGTTCTTTTGTGTGTAGCATTTCAGGTGTGCTGTCCTCCAGTTCATGAATCCTTTCTTCTGTCTCTTGAAATCTGCTGTTGTATGTCTCCGTTGGGTTTTCCAAGTATTCTGTTTCACTTTTCATTCCCATAAGTTCTGCCATTTGTATTTTCAAATTTACAAATTCTTCTTTGTGGTCACCCAGTGTTTTCTTTATATCCTCCACCTCTTTTGCCACATTTTCCTTCAGCTTGTTGGTTTGATTTAGAAGATTTCTTTGAACATCTTTAATTAGTTGTTTCTACTTCTCTATCTCATTTGAAGTGAGTTTGTTCCTTTTACTGGGCCATATGTTTGTGTTTCCTAATGTGACACGTAATTTTTTGTTGTCTAGGTGTCTGGTGTCCTTGATTACCCCAATCACATTTTCCCAGACCAGACAGAGCTATGTCTCAGGAGGAGGGTATCATCAGTATCAGATTTCTCTGAGGATGAGACCCAGCAGATTGTCAGACTTTCCTGTGAGTTGTAGAGTCTGGACTTTTCCTATTCTGCCTGGCAGGTGGTGCTTGTCAGCCCACAGCAGAAAGAAATCCCCTTTTCAGAGCCAGTCCCCAGCCCCCCATTTTCTCCAGTTGACCAGAGATGGTACCTGCTTCTATGTGCCCCTTTTCTTGGGATACAGCCTGTTAGTTCGGAGTCATTCAGGATCCATACAATGCAGCGAGTTAAAGTTTAATTATAAAGTTTAAGATTTGTTAGAGGAAGAAAGCAGGTGGGAGCCAGCAGAAAAGAAGAAAAAAGATAATGGCTCCCGCTTTCTATCTGAGAGCAGCATTTTTTAATGAAAAAGGGGAGAACCTAGAAGATGGTGGCTAGGTGAGACAGGGCTAAGGAACACCTCCGTGGAAAACACTAGATAAGGACCAGAGAGTGACCCAGAATACCGGTAGACAGCGATGTGCCAGCTAGACGAGATCTGCTAGTTCCCAGGGGCTGTATACTTGGTGAAACTGAGAGTCTGCATTCTGAAACGAGTGAGTAAGCTGGCTGAAAGTCCCGCAGCCGCACGGCGGTCCAGGGAAATCAGGGTTTGGTGTCTGGAGACCAACGGGCTCTTTTAATAATAAAAAAAAAAGAAAAAGGGGAAAAGCCAGGAGCGGCTGCAGGTGGGATCGGCTGCAGGTGTGATCATGGGAAACACGCAGTAAAACACAGCAAGAGGGGGCTGGGCCAGCCTCTGGGTGTCTGGCCTGGAAGATAGCCCGCTGCAGATATCCCTGGGGCCGGGGGAACGGAGTGAAGAGCCAGAAGCTGAAAGAATCCTCGCGGCTAGCAGCTCACTCCCGGGAGGGCTGGATAAACTCCTGCCTGGGGCTGTGCCCACAGCCCAGAGCCCCGCCAGTTGTTTTAGAGCTGGGAAGGAGGAACTGTGCGAGGAGCGGGGTGTGGAGACGCCCCGTTCGGCCATTTTTGTTTAAGTCTGAAAGCGAGCCGGCTCGGCCCGGCGGCCCAGGGCTTCCCTTGAGGGATGGCGCGCGCTGATGACGTAGCACAGCATTACCTCACTAGAGGTCCTGGAGGATCGCAGCTGGGCGGGGGTCCTGCTTGAAGATTCCAGAGACACTACGCCAAGTCCGGTGGTTTGTGGGTCATCGAGAGAGAGCGGCTGGGGCTGAAATGAAATGAAGGCTTGGACTCTTGCGGTGGCCTTGAATCTCTGGGAACCGGGGGGATTTGAATATTGAGGCTGTCCTTCCTCCCTGACCACCTGTACAAGCGCCCTGCATTCAGGGCGGACAGCTCCAGCAACACACCCAGGCTGAGTTCTCTGGCTGGACCCCACAAGAATCGTTTCCCCATATAACGCAGGGACAAGGTGGAGAACTGACTTGAGAGGTATAGGTGACTCACAGACACCATCTGCTGGTTAGTTAGAGAAAGTGTATGTCACCAAACAGTGTTTCTGAAAAATTAGATAGGTTTTTTTTTTTTTTTTTTTACAAATTAAAAGAACCCTGTCAAGCAGAGGAAATGCCAAGACGCCAAAAACAACAGAAAATCTCAATGCATATGATAAAATCGGACGATATGGAGAATCCAACTCCAAACACACAAATCAAGTTATCAGAAGAAACGAAATTCCTCGCAGAATTAGTCAAAGAAACACAATCGAGGAGCGAAAGCATGGCAAAGGATTTAAAGGACATCAAGAAGACCATGGCCCAGGATATAAGGTACATAAAGAAGACCCTAGAAGAGCATAAAGAAGACATTGCAAGGCTAAATAAAAAAATAGAAGATCTTATGGAAATAAAAGAAAATGTTGACCAAATTAAAAGGACTCTGGATATTCACAATACAAGACTAGAGGAAGCGGAACAACATCTCAGTGTCCTAGAAGTCCACAGAACAGAAAATGAAAGAACAAAAGAAAGAATGGAGAAAAAAATAAAAATCGAAATGGATCTCAGGGAAACGATAGATAAAATAAAACGTCCAAACTTAAGACTCATTGGTGTCCCAGAAGGGGAAGAGAAGGGTAAAGGTCTAGAAAGAGTATTCAAAGAAATTGTTGGGGAAAACTTCCCTAATCTTCTACACAATATAAATACACAAAGCATAAATACCCAGCGAACTCCAAATAGAATAAATTCAAATAAACCCACTCCAAGACATATTCTGATCAGACTCTCAAATACTGAAGAGAAGGAGCAAGTTCTGAAAGCAGCAAGAGAAAAGCAATTCGCCACATGTAAAGGAAACAGCATAAGACTAAGTTGTGACTACTCAGTGGCCACTATGGAGGCGAGGAGGCAGTGGCATGACATATTTAATGAAAAAGGGAACCCATGTTGGGTAGGCTGTCTGCTGTGGTGGTATGTGCCTCGATTGAGTAAGTGCTTATCTAGTTTTGGCCTGATTGGTTGGTAGAGTTCTGAGACAATATTCTTATTAGGAAAGCAGCTGCATTATCTAACTAGGGAGAGCAGGCCTTTTTGGTTGTTCATCTTATGGACCTATCTGACCTTGCCTTACCCGCCTTTGAGGCGCCACTGTGGCTGGAACAGCCTTAAACAGCTTTGACCAGCCTTCATTCTTTAGTTTATGGGGCACCTGTTTTCTGTGAGATAAGCTGCGGGGCCCCTGGGTTAGAAAGTCCTTCTAAATGTTAATTTCTTCTGGGATCTAACACAGCCATGTTCCAGTATTCTCAGCTCAACTGTCTCCAAAAGCCTCTGTTATTTATTTGTTTGTTTGTTTGTTTACTTTTAATTTAATTTAATTTTTTTCCATCCCGCCTCCTCTCTGCTGGGAGAGACCTCAGGGTTCCTTTCCTGCTTGCTCTGGGTTTATTTGTGCTCATAGCTTGTATTTAGTAGTCCACACTTGTTAATTAAAACCATAATTGGAGCTTGGTTGTGTTAGTTTCCTTTGCTCCTAGTAGACTGCTTCTTTTTTCCACAGGTAAGTTTTCCAACTCAGCTGCCATACTAGTGGGGTAAGGGTGCTAGCTGCACAGTTTGAGCAACTTTACTTAAAGTTCTAGACTGTGATCTCAGCTTTTCTACCCATTCTAGACTGGTGTATGATGTGTGTTCTGTTACTGATGTCCCCCAACAGTTATTCCATACTATTTACTGGTTGTTCCTAGCTATTGCTAGTTGCTCTAGAGGACTCACTAAATTCCACACCTCCCTATGCCTCCATCTTGATACACTTTCAGTGTCTTCTTAATATCTCTTGTTAGCCATCTCCTTGAATTGGTTTACAAGATTTGTTGAAACACTGTGATGGTTAGGTTCTTGTGTCAGCTTAGCCAGGTGATGGTACACAGCTGTCTGGTCAAGCAAGCACTGGCCTAACCGTTGCTGCGACGACATTTGTGGCTGGTTAATAAACCAGCAGTCAATTGGCTGCAGCTGTGACTGATGACGTCAGTGAAGGGAGTGTCTTCCACAGTAAGAGAATGCAGTTGGCTGGGTTTAATCCAGTCAATCAGTTGAAGACTTCTAAGCGAGACAGACAGAGAAACTTCACTTTTTCTTCGGCTGCCCAGCAAAGTGTTTCCTTTGCTGGCAGTTCGTGAAAATTGCCAGTTCATTTCCTGAGGAGTATGTCAAAAGCGTTCGTTGAAGTTGCCAGTTTGTTTCCTGAGGAGTTCATCGAACATCTTCATTGGAGTTGCTAGTTTGCTGCCTGCCCTATGGAATTTGGATTCATGCACACCCACAGTTATGTGAGACACTTCTATAAGATCTTATATTTATAGCTGTTTCTCATTGATTCTTTTTCCCTAGAGAACCCTAACTAATACAAACATCTTTGATTAGTTATTCCACATTCTCCGACATTTTGATGTGCTTCTTTGACTGGGCCATAGCTTCTTCTTTCTTGGTATGTCTTGTTATTTTTTGCTGATGTCTGAGCATCATATTATCTTGGTGAGTTTACTCTGAAGTTTGCTTCTCTCTGTTTTTAAAGCTTTTGTTCTTTATTGGGTTTGTGTTAATGCTCTCCTTTGACACTTGGTTTGTCAGTATTACCCAACCAGGATTTGACCAGGGACCCATAAAGTGGGCATACACCACTTCCCCAGGGCCCTGGGGAAGGAGTCATGAAAAGACACCCAAAAGCCTTTAATTCCACTTCCCAAGGGTGCTCTTTCCTTGCCTGCCAGCAGATGGTGCTTGTCCTAGTTTGCTAATGCTGGAGAATGCAAAACACCAGAGATGGATTGGCTTTTATAAAACGGGGATTTATTTCGCTACACAGTTACAGTCTTAAGGCCACAAAGCGTCCAAGGCAACACATCAGCAATCGTGTACCCTCACCGGAGGATGGCCAATGGCCTCCGGAAAACCTCTGTTAGCTAGGAAGGCAGCTGGCATCTGCTCCAAAGCTCCGGCCTCAAAACGGCTTTCTCCCAGGACGTTCCTCTCTAGCAAGCTTGCTCCTCTTCAAAACATCACTCCCAGCTGCACTCTCTTCCTCCCCCGGAGTCAGCTCATTTATGTAACTCCACCGATCAAGGCCCACCCCGAATGGGTGGGGCCACGCCTCCATGAGAACATCTCATCAGAATCATTGCCCACAGCTGGGTGGGGCACATTCCAAGCAAATCCAACCATCACCAAAATGCCTGCCCCACACAAAACCACAAAGATAATGGCATTTGGGGGACACAATACACTCAAACCGGCACATTCCACCCCCTGAACCCCAAAATGACATTATCTTTCCAAATACAAAATATATTCATTCCATCACAATATCACAAAAACTTAAATCATTTCCATAACAAAAGTTAAGTACAAAATCCCATCAAAATCAGTTTAGGCTTGGTCAGTTCTAAGGCATAATTCCCCTCTAGCTGTGGATCTGTGAACCTAGAACAAGTTATGTGCTTCCAATATATAAAGGAGAGACATTCATAGGATAAACATTTCCATTGCCATAAGGAGAAACAGTAAGGAAAACAGGGTTAACAGGAGCAAAACAGTTCCTAAAACCCACAGGACAAAGTCCATTAGATTTCAAAGTCCGAGAGTCATTTCCTTGGGGCTTGAGAGAGTGGGAGCCTAACCCTTCCCAAGGGCCTTTTCGGCAGCCCGTTCCTCTCCAAACACTTAGGTGAGTGCTCCAACATTTCCACACATTGGGGAGACCACCTTCTCGGCCCCACCCTCCTCAAACATCGGGGCAGCTCCCGGATTCCCTTCCATCTCCGGGTCACACGCTCAACCCCTTCAGAACAGTGTGGTGGCAGCCAGGCTCTCCCCAATTCCCTGGAAATGTGCTCCACCCTCTTTGGGACCTGAGGTGGCAAAACTCTTCCAGAGCATCGAGGCGGAAAGCCCGCCCTCGACCTCCAGGGCAAACTCACCCTTTCCATGCATGTGGGCTGCTCCGCTCTCCCAGCCCTAAACCTCTTGACTGCAGACCTCAACCTCCATGGCTCTGTCTTTGAAGAGATTTTTCCTTTAATTTTTTCCTTGTCTGTCTCCTCCAGTCCAGACCGGCAATGGCTCCGTCTATAAAGATCTCGCAAAAATTCTGTTGGCTTTGCATGAAGCATGCAGGGGTCAAAGCCATCAGACAATAGGAGTTTCCACAAATCCTTTCTGCTTAACTCCTTATCCAATCTTGGCTTGTCCTCAGGTTGGGCTGTAGCTTCTGGGATTCTACCCACTGGAAGCCCGTAATTTTCCAAGCCATCAACTTCTGGTTTCTTTGAACCCAAGAGTTCAGTTCTAAGTTTATCTCTCTCTGCTCGCATTTTACTATAAGCTGCAAGGAGAAGCCAGGATACGTCCTCCACACGTAGTCTGGAGATCTCTTCAGCTAAGTATTCCAAGTTGTTGCTTCCAGATTCGTCCTTCCATCTGACACCAGGACTCAATTTTGCCAAATTCTCTGCCACTTTAAAACAAGGATCGCCTTTCTTCCAGTTTACAACACATTCATCATTTCTGTTCAAGTCCTCATCAGAAGTATCTTTAGAGTCCATATTTCCACAAACAGTCTCTTTAAAGCAGTTTTGGCCTTTTCTATCAAGCTCCTCACAACTCTTCCAGAAATTCCCCCTTATCCATTTAAAAAGCCGTTCCAACATGTTTGGTATTTGCAAACTCAGCAGCAAAAGCACCCCACTTCTCTGGTACCAAAATCTATCCTAGTTTGCTAATGCTGCAGAATGCAAAACACCAGAGATGGATTGGCTTTTATAAAACGGGGATTTATTTCGCTACACAGTTACAGTCTTAAGGCCACAAAGCGTCCAAGGCAACACATCAGCAGTCGTGTACCCTCACCGGAGGATGGCCAATGGCCTCCGGAAAACCTCTGTTAGCTAGGAAGGCAGCTGGCATCTGCTCCAAAGCTCCGGCCTCAAAACGGCTTTCTCCCAGGACGTTCCTCTCTAGCAAGCTTGCTCCTCTTCAAAACATCACTCCCAGCTGCACTCTCTTCCTCCCCCCGAGTCAGCTCATTTATGTAACTCCACCGATCAAGGCCCACCCCGAATGGGTGGGGCCACGCCTCCATGAGAACATCTCATCAGAATCATTGCCCACGGCTGGGTGGGGCACATTCCAAGCAAATCCAACCATCACCAAAACGCCTGCCCCACACAAAACCACAAAGATAATGGCATTTGGGGGACACAATACACTCAAACCAGCACAGTGCTCTTTGGCAATCTGTTCCCCTCAGCCCTCATATGACAGGCTGTTCTTAGCTGTGGGCTCCAGACAATGGCTTGGCCAGATTGGTTGAAACCGCTGGTCCCAGCAGTCCAAATTTGCTGACCAAAAGCTGGCACAGTGCTAGACCCCATCCCACCCTATTCTTGGGAGAGTGGACCTCGCTGACTTTCATCTTGCAGGTACATACCTACTAGGGACCAGAGATCCTTAAGCTTTCTGCTGCAAGAGTGGAGGATGTGTGCCAGGAGCGAGGGCTGAGGGGGTTACTCATGATCCCTCCTCGTAGCTTCTCTCTTTCTTCGTCCTGCACTTTCCTGGGTGTTGTACAGCACTCCCCCATCCCAATCTCCAGAGCCCCAACATCATTGCTGCAAACAGTTTCTGCCTACTCACTAGGTGTTTTTTTCTGGGAGATAAGTGAGCCCAGCCTCTCCCTAATCAGCCATCTTGGATCTTCTAGCCAATTGGTTTTTGACTAGGTTGCCAAGTCCTTGCACTTGGGACAGAATAGTCTCTTCAACAGATGGTGCTGGGAGAACTGGATATCTACATGTAACAGAATGAAAGAGTACCCCTGTCTCACAATATATTCAAAAATTAATTCAAAATGGATCAAAGACCTAAGTATAAAACCAGGATTATACAACTCCCAGAAGAAAATGTCGGAAAGCATCTTTAGGACCTTGTGTTAGGCAATGGATTCTTAGACTTTATACCCAAAGCACAAGCAACAAACGAAAAAATAGATAAACGGTACCTCATCAAAATTAAAAACTTTTGTGCATCAAAGGACTTTGAAAGTAAAAAAGACAACCTATTCAATAGGAGAAAATATTTGGAAACCAATATCTTATAACGGATTAATATCCGGAATATATAAAGAAGCCCTACAACTCAATGATAAAAAGACACACAACCCAGTTTAAAAAATGGACAAAGACTTGAATAGACATATCTTCAAAGATGATTATGTAAACGGCTAAAAAGTACATAAAAGGATTCTCAGCATCACTAGCAGTTAGGGAAATGCAAATCAGAACCACAATGAGATATCATTTCCTACCCACTAGAATAGCTACTATTTAAAAAAAAACAAACAAACAGCAAATGCAAGTGTTGGAGAGAATGTGGAGAAATAGGAACACTCATTCATTGCTGGTTGTAACAAAAAATGGTTTAGCCACTGTGGGAGAGAGTTTGGCAGTTGCTCTGGAAGTTAAATATAGAATTACCTTATGATCCAGCAATCTCGCTTCTAGTTATATACCCAGATTAATTGAAAGCAGATACTTCAACAGATATTTGCACACCAATGTTCATAGCAGCATTAGTCACAATTGCCAAAAGACGGAAGCAACCCAAGTGTCCATCAGCCAATTAATGGATAAACAAAATGTGGTATATACATACAATGGAATATTATCAGCTGTAAAAAGGAATGAAGTCCTGATTCATGTGACAACACAGATGAACCTTGAGGACTTTATGCTGAATGAAATAAGCCAGACACAAAAGGACAAATACTGTATCATCTCTCTGTGATGAACTAATTATATTAAGGAAACAGATAGAGTCAGAATCTGGAATATAGTAGTGCTGGTTTGCATGTGTTATGTCCCCCAGAAAAAGCCATGTTCTTTGATGCAGTCTTGTGGGGCAGACATACTAGTGGGGATTAAGTTGGAAGGTTTGAATTACGTTGTTTGCGTGGAAAAACGCCCCACCTAACTACAGGTGATAACTCTGATGAGATAATTTCCATGGAGGTGTGGCACCGCCCATTC
Organism: Choloepus didactylus; assembly: GCF_015220235.1. Classification (NCBI taxonomy): domain Eukaryota; kingdom Metazoa; phylum Chordata; class Mammalia; order Pilosa; family Megalonychidae; genus Choloepus; species Choloepus didactylus. Next base: position 20,559,083 of record NC_051324.1, read on the forward strand.
AGCATGGGTCTTGATTATTGGAGCACTGTATAAGAGCTGACAAACAGAAGGAACTCAGTGGAGCTGAGAGTGACATTTTGAAGAGGAGCCGCAGCCAAGAGGGACACTTTGAAGAAAGCACAGGAGCTGCAGATGAGAGACATTTTGAAGATGGCCATTGAAAGCAGACTCTTGCTCTGGAGAAGCTAAGAGAGGACAAATACCCCAAGTGCAACTAAGAGTGACATTTTTGAGGAACTGCAGCCTGAAAAGCAACGTCCTGGGAGAAAGCCATTTTGAAACCAGAACTTTGGAGCAGATGCCAGCCACGTGCCTTCCCAGCTAACAGAGGTTTTCCAGACACCACTGGCCATCCTCCAGCGAAGGCACCCAATTGTTGATGACTTCCCTTGGACACTTTATGGCCTTAAGACTATAACTTTGTAACCAAATAAACTCTTTATAAAAGCCGATCCATTTCTGGTGTTTTGCATTCCAGCAGCATTAGCAAACTAGATAGGTTACCAGGGGATAGACTGAGGGTACAGAATGGGGAACTGATGATTAATTTGTATAGAATTTCTATTTAAGTTGATCATAAAGGTTTGGAAGTGGATGGTGGTGGTTCTGGTTTGTTAGAGCTGCCATTATGCAAAATACCAGAAATGGATTGGCTTTTATAAAGGGGGTTTATTAGGTTACAAATTTACAGTCCGAAGGCCATGAAAATGTCCAAATTAAGGCATCAACAAGAAGATACCTTCAGTGAAGAATGGCTGATAGTGTCTGGAAAACATCTGTTAGCTGGGAAGGCATGTGGCTGGCATCTGCTGATCCTTTTCTCTGGGGTTCTGGTTTCACAATGGCTTTCTCCAGAATGTCTCTGGACTAGCATCTCCAAATGTCCTAAGCATCTCTAAGCGTCAGCTTCCAGGTGTCTCTCCAAAAGTCTTTCTCAGCTGCTCTTGGGAAGTTTTGTCCTCTCTTAGCTTCTCTGGAGCAAACTCTAGGCCAGCATCTCAAAGCATCAGCAAGCGTCTGGGTCTGTGTTGGTTCTTTATAAAGAACTCTAGTAAAGTAATCAAGACCCACCCTGAATGAGAAAGGCCATACTTCCATGGAAATAATCTAATCAAAAGTATCACCTACAGTTGGATGAGTCACATCTCCATGGAAGCACTCAATCAAAAGATTAATGTCTGCCCTTGCAAGATCTCATTAAAGAACATGGCTTTTAGGGGACATAATATAGCCAAACTGGCACAGTGGTGAAGGTAGCACATTGTAAGTGTAATTAACAGTGCTGAATTATGGATATGAATGTAGTTGAAAGAGGAAGTTTTGGGTTGTGTATGTTACTGGAATGAAAGAAGGTAAAGCATGGGACTGTGTAACACAATGAACCCTGTTTTGGATTTTGGACTGGGGTTAATAATATAAGTATGAGAATATTCTTTCATGAATTATAACCAATGTACAGCACTAATACAAGGTGTTAATAATACGGTGGTATATTGGGGAAAATACACCTAATGTAAACTATGGACTATACTTAATAATATAAGCCTGTTTAGGAGGTGAACACACTGGAACTTGACTCCCAGGGGTGTAAATCTTGGCAATGTGGGACATGACTCCCGGGGATGAGCCTAGACCCGGCATCGTGGGATTGAGAAAATCTTGACCAAAAGGGGGAAGTGAAAGGAAACAAAATAAAGTTTCAGTGGCTCAGAGATCTCATATGGAGTCGAGAGGTCATTCTGGAGGGCATTCTTATGTGCTATATAGATGATCCTTTTTTAGCTTTTAGTGTATTAGAATAGCTAGAAGGAAATATTGAAACTGTCAAACTGCAACCCAATAGCCTTGATTCTTGAAGATGATTCCATAACTATGTAGCTTACGTGGTGTGACTGTGTGATTATGTAAAACTTGTGGCTCACACTCCCTTTAGTGTATGTACAGATGAGTATAAAAATGGCGACAAATCTTAAGTGAAAAATAAGGCGGGATGGGGGATGATTTGGGTGTTCTTTACTTCTTATTCTTATTTTTGTTCTTTTTGGAGTAAGGAAAATGTTCAAAAATTGATTGTCATGACGAATGCAGAACTATATGATGGTACTGTGAACAGTTGATTGTATACATTAGATGATTGTATGGTATGTGAATATATTTCAGTAAAACTGAATTTAAAAAAAACTGGCTTCACATAGTGCCTAGAACATTGAGTCTCAATAAATGCTGGCTACTACTGTTAAAAAAAAAGTACAATTATTAAAAAGTATTATCAGTTATAACAGATGTTCCACACCAGTGCAAGTTGTTTTTGGTAGGATAGTGTATAGGAATCCTGTATTTTCTGCATGATTGTTCTGTAAACCTACAGCTTCTCTAATTAAAATAATAATAATAATAATAATGATGAAGTGAGTGTTACAAGACAAGAATGGTTCAGAAAGGGAAATGGTTCAGATGGGCTAGAAACAACTGCTTGGAGGAGGAATTGCCAATGCCCTGCTTCTGGTTGGTGCTCTATAAATATTTGTTGTATGTTTAAAGCAATGATGTAGGGCTGGTAATGGGAGGAACATTGTGAACAGGATAGCAATAGGCTATTGGATGGGAAGCCCTTGATATGTTTGCTTGTTTTTTTTTTTTTCCAGTTTTTTTTTTTTTTTTTTTTTAATTTTATTGAGATTGTTCACATACCATACAGTCATCCAAAGATCTAAAGTGCACAATCAGTTGCCCACGGTACTATCATACAGCTATGCATCCATCACTGCAATAAATTTTTTTTCAATTATTAGAACACTTTCATTACTCCAGAAAAGAAATAAAGACAAAAAAGAAAGCTTGAATCTTCCCATACCCCTAACCACGCTAACTCCATTATTTTTTTTTGTTTTAAACTTGTATGGTCAGTTTATTCAAACACCATAATTACATGGAACTTTTTTTTAATACAATTTTATTGAGATATATTCATGTAACATACAGTCCTTCAATGTGTACAATCAGTTGTTCATAGTTGTGCATTGATCACCACAATCTTTGAACATTTTCATTACTCCAAAATATAAAATAAAAATTAGAATTAAAAAAGAGCATCCCAAACATTGCATTCCCTTCCTCCCCCCATTGTTCATTTACTCTTTTTTCCACACTCAGTTTTTTTAACTTCATCAAAAAATTTAAAAAACAATATTTGAAACAAAACCAAAACAAAGGAATAAGAAAAAACAAGTAACCTAAAATATAACTACATTGCTTCCAACATGTTCCTACCATACCCCAAAGAAAACAGACATACTATAACCCAACAAAAAATAAGAAAAACAAATAACCTAAAATAACTTCATTTCTGGGAACTTGTTCCTACCATACCCGCCAGAAATTAACAAAACATAGTCATACCTGGGCATTCCTAGAACATTAAGTTTACCCTCCATAACTTACCTGTTCATATTCGATTATCATTCTCCCTTCACTATTTGCTGTGTATTGCTAGGTCTCCTGCATTCTACAATATACACCATTTATTTTACATTTTTCACAGTATTCGCGTTAGTGGTAACATACAGTGTTTCTCTTTTTGTGCCTCGCTTATTTCACTCAGCATTATGTCTTCAGGATTCATCCATGTTGTCATATATTTGAGGACCTAGTTCCTTCTTACTGCTGATAATATTCCTCGTGTCCATATACTACATTTTGTTTATCCACTCATCTGTTGAAGGACATTTGGGTTGTTTCCATCTCTTGGCAATTGTGGATATTGCTGCTATGAACATTAGCATGCAGATATCTGTTTGTGTCACTGCTTTCAGATCTTCTGGGTATATACCGAGAAGTGCAGTGCTGGATCGAAGGACAACTCTGTATCTGGTTTTCTAAGGAACCGCTAGAATGTCTTCCAGAGTGGCTGTACCATTATATAGTCCCACCAACAATGAATAAGAGTTCCAATTTCTCCACATCCTCTCCAGCATTTGTAGTTTCCTGATTGTTTAATGACAGCTAAGCTAATGGGTATGAGATGATACCTCATTGTGCTCTTAATTTGCATCTCTCTAATACCTAGTGAAGCTGAACATTTTTTCATGTGTTTTTTGGCCATTTGTATTTCTTCGTCAGAGAACTGTCTTTTCATATCTTTTGCTCATTTTATAATTGGGCTGTCTGTACTATTGTCATTGAGTTATAGATTTCTTTATATATGCAAGGTATCAGTCTTTTGTCAGATACATGGTTTCCAAATATTTTCTCCCATTGAGTTGGCCGCTTCTTCACCTTTCTGACAAATTCCTTTGAGGTACAGAAACTGTAAGTTTGAGGAGTTCCCGTTTATGTATTTTTTCTTTTGTTGCTTGTGCTTTGGGTGTAAGGTCTAGGAAGCGACCTCCTAATACAAAGTTTTGAAGATGTTTCCCTACATTGTCTTCTAGGAGTTTTATGGATTCTCTCTTGTATTGAGGTCTTTAACACATTTTGAGTTAATTTTTGTGTAGGGTGTGAGGTAGGGTCCCTCTTTCGTTCTTTTGAATATGGATATCCAACTCTCCCAGCCCCATTTGTTGAATGGACTGTTTTGTCCCAGTTCAGTACTTTTGGGGGCCTCATCAGAGATCAGTCGACTGTAGATCTGCGGGTCTGTCTCTGAATTCTCAGTTTGATTCCGTTGATCAATATATCTGTCTTTGTGCCAGTACCATGCTGTTTTGCCTATTGCGGCTTTGTAATAAGCTTCAAAGTCAGGGAGTATAAGTCCTGCTGCTTTGCTTTTCTTTTTTAGAATATTTTAAGCAATTCGAGGCATCTTTCTTTTCCATATAAATTTGATAACTAGCTTTTCCAAGTCTGCAGATTAGTTTGTTGGAATTTTGGTTGGAATTGCATTGAATCTGTAGATGAGTTTTGGTAGAATTGACATCTTAATAACATTTAGCCTTCCTATCCATGAGCAAGGAATATTTTTCTGTCTTTTTAGGTCCCCCTTCTATTTCTTTTAGTAAAGTTATGTAGTTTTCTATGTATAGGTCTTTTACATCTTTGGTTAAGTTTATTCCTAAGTATTTGATTTTTTTTAGTTGCTATTGAGAATGGAATCTTTTTCTTGAGTATCTCTTCACTTAGGTCATTTCTAGTGCATAGGAACGTTACTGACTATTATGCATTAATCTTGTATTCCGCTACTTTGCTAAATTTGTTTATTAGCTCATATAGCTGTGTCGTCAGTTTCTCAGGTTTTTCCAGATAAAAGATCATGTCATCTGCAAACAATGACAGTTTTACTTCTTCCTTTCCAATTTGGATGCCTTTTCTTTGTCTTGTCGGATTGCTCCGGCTAGTGCTTCTAGCACAGTATTGAATGACTGGTGACTGCGGACATCCTTGGCTTATTCCTCAACTTAGAGGGAAGGCATTCAGTCTCTTGCCATTGAGTACTATGCTGTCTGTGGGTTTTTCATATATGCCCTTTATCATACTGAGGGAGTTTCCTTCAATTCCCACCTTTTGAAGTGTTTTTGTCAGAAAAGGATGCTGGATTTTGTCTAATGCTTTTTCAGCACCTATTGAGATGATCATTTGATTTTTCCCTTTTGATTTGTTAATGTGTTGTATTTATTACATTGATTGATTTTCTTATGTTGTACCATCCTTGCATGCCTGGAATGAACCCCACTTGGTCATGGTGTATGGTTTTTTAATGTGTCTCTGGATTCGAGTTTCAAGTATTTTTTTGAGGATTTTTGCATCTATATTCATTAGGGAGATTGGCCTGTAGTTTTTCTTTCTTGTAGCATCTTTACCTAGTTTTGGTATTAGAGTGATGTTAGCTATATAAATTGAGTTAGGTAGTGTTCCATTTTCTTCGGTGTTTTGAAATAGCTTAAGTAAGATTGGTGTCAGTTCTTTTTGGAAAGTCTTGTAGAATTCCCCTGTGAAGCCATCTGGCCTTCAACATTCATTTGTGGGAAGCTTTTTGATAGCTGATTGGATCTCTTTGCTTGTGATTGGTTGGTTGAGGTCTTCTATTTCTTTTCTGGTCAGTCTAGGTTGTTCATGTGTTTCCTGGAAATTGTCCATTTCCTCTACATTATCTAGTTTGTTGTCATACAGTTGTTCATAGTATCTTTTTATAATTTTTTTAATTTCTTTGAGATCTGCAGTAATGTCAACTCTCTCATTTATTATTTTGTTTATTTGGGACTTCTCTCTTTTTGGTTTTGTCAATCTAGTTAGGGGCTTGTCAATCTTGTTGATCTTCTCAAAGAACCAATTTTTGGTGTTATTTATTCTGTCTATTGTTTTTTTTTGTTATCTGTGTCATTTATTTCTGCTTTAATCCTTGTTATTTCCTTTCTTCTACTTGGTTTAGAATTAGTTTGCTGTTCATTTTCTAGCTTCTTCAGTTGTTCCATTAGTTCTTTGATTTTATCTCTTTCTTCCTTTTTAACGTATGCATTTAGAGCTATAAATTTCCCCTTCAGTACGGCCTTTGCTGCATCCCATAAGTTTTGATATATTGTGTCCTCCTTTTCATTTGTCTCTACATATTTAGAATTTCTCTTCTATTTCTTCTTTGGCCCACTGATTGTTCAGGAGTGTGTTGTTTAACCTCGAGATATTTGTGAATTTTCTGTCTCTAATGGTTATTGACTTCTAACTGTATTCCATTATGATCAGAGAATGTGCTTTGAATAATTCAATCTTTTTAAATTTATTGAGGCTTGTTTTATGGCTGTTCTAGTTTGCTAATGCTGCCAGAATGTAAAATACCAGAAGTGGATTGGCCTTTATAAAAGGGGGTTTATTTGGTTACACAATTACAGTCTTAAGGCCATAAAATGTCCAAGGTAACGCATCAACAGTTGGGTACCTTCACTGGAGGATGGCCAGTGGCTTCCGGAAAACCTCTGTTAGCTGGGAAGGCACATGGCTGGTGTCTTCTCCAAGTTCTGGTTTCAAAATGGTTTTCTCCCAGGATGTTTCTCTCTAGGCTGTAGCTCCTCTTCAAAATGTCACCCTCAGTTGCTCTTGGGGTCTTTGTCCTCTCTTAGCTTCTCCAGAGCAAGAGTCTGCTGACAACAGCCATTCTCAAACAGTTTCTCATCTGCAGCTCCTCTCCTCAGCTCCTGTGCATTCTTCAAAGTGTCCCTCTTGATTGTAGCAAGCTCGCTCCTTCTGTCTGAGCTTATATAGTGCTCTAGTAAACTAATCAAGGCCCATGCTGAATGGGAGGGGCCACTCCTCAATGGAAATTATCTAATCAGAGTTATCACCTACAGTTGGGTGGGTCGCGTATCCATGGGAGCACTCAAAGAATTACAATCTAATCAACAGTAATAAGTCTGCCCACACAAGATTGCATCAAAGACAATGGCCTTTTGGGGGACATAATACATCCAAACTGGCATAATTGCCCAGCATATGATCTATTCTGGAGAAAGTTCCATGAGCACTAGAGAAGAATGTGTATCCTGGTGATTTGGGGTGTAATGTCCTCTGTCTGGTTGATCTATCTATAGGAGAGACTGATGTATTGAAGTCTCCCACAATTATTGTGGAAACATCTGCTTCCTTCAGTTTTGCCAAGTTTGTCTCATGTATTTTGGGGCATCTTGATTGGGTACATAGACATTTATGATTGTTATTTCTTCTTGTTGAATTGTCCTTTTTATTAGTATATAGTAACCTTCCTTGTCTTTTATAACATCCTTGCATTTAAAGTCTGCTTTATCTGAGATTAATATTGCTACTCCTGCTTTCTTTTGGCTGTAGCTTACATGGAATATTTTTTTCCATCCTTTCATTTTCAATTTCTTTGTGTCCCTGTGTCTAAGATGAGTCTCTTGTAAGCGACATATTGATAGTTCATATTTTTTAATCCATTCTGCCAATTTATTTCTTTTAATTGGGGAGTTTAATACTTTCATGTTCAATGTTATTACTGTGAAGGCATTTTTTTGAATCAGCCATCCTATGTTTGTCACATATATTTTTCCCTTCCCTCTCTTTATTTCCTTTAACACGTACCCTTACTAAGTCTCTTAAGTTCTGAGCTCTTCGACATACCCCTCTCTCTTTTCTTTGTTTCTCTGCTCGTAGGGCTCTCTTTAGTATCTCAAGTAGGGCAGGTCTATTGTTAGCAAATTCTCTCAGCATTTGTTTGCCTGTGAAGATTTTAAGCTCTCCTTCAAATATGAGGGACAGCTTTGCTGGATAAAGTATTCTTGGTTGGAAATTTTCTCTCTCAGAATTTTAAATATGTCATACCACTGCCTTCTTGCCTCCATGATGGCCACTGAGTAGTCACTGCTTAGTCTTATGTTGTTTCCCTTTTATGTGGTGAATTGCTTCTCTCTTGCTGCTTTCAGAAGTTGCTCTTTCTCTTCATCATTTGGCAATCTGATCAGAATATGTCTTGGAGTGAGTTTCTTTGGATTTATTCTGTTTGGATTTTGTTGAACATCTGTGATTTGCATATTTATGTCGTTTAGGAAGGTTAGGAAGTTTTCCTCAACAATTTCTTTCAATACTCTTCCTAGACCTTTAGCCTTCTCTTCCCCTTCTGGAACACCAATGATTCTTATATTTGTGTGCTTTATGTCATCCATCATATCCCTGGGATCCGTTTCAATTTTTTCATGTTTTTACTCCATTCTTTCTTTCGTACTTTCATTTTTCATTCTGCACTCTTTGAGTTTGCTTATTCTTTCTTTAGCTTCCTCTAATCTAGAACTGTGTATATCCAGAATCTTTTTAATTTGATCAGAAGTTTCTTTTATTTCCATAAGATTGTCTATTTTTTTTATTTACACTTGCAAATTCTTTTTTATACCCTTCTAGGGTTTTCTTCATGTCCTTTCTATCCTGTGCCATGATCTTGTTGTTTGTGATTACTTCTTTGATTAATTGCTCCTAGTAATGTGTCTCCTCTGATTTTTTCATTTGGGTGTTTGGGTTTGGGTTATCCATGTCTTCTGGTTTCTTCGTGTGCTTTAAAATTTTCTGTTGTTTTTGCCCTCTAGGCATTTGCTTGTCTGATAGGGTTCTTTTAGGATATGCAGGATCATTTGAGCAATTATCTATAATTTGTAAGAGCTACAGCTTGGTGGAGTGCACTTTCTCTGACTTACCAGCAGATGGCGTGCCCTATCCACATATTACCCTCAAGACAATTCACCACAACTTCATCTATGTGGCGAGTGGGGGTCCGAATCTTCTGGGGGTCCAATCAGTGCACCAAATTTCTGTGTATAGTGGTGCAGCCAGTCCTGAAGGTGGGGGGGGGGGTGTCGTGGGCAGTTAGGGAGGGAAGGCGGCTTTAAAACTAAATCTCCCAGTGGTTCCTGGAGACTTAAAGCGGTTGCATGAGCCCAACCTTTCGGCTCAGACTCTCCACAGTCTCTCTCTGCTGTGGGCCCACAAGTCCCTGGGATTAGTGTAGAGTCATTGGGACTTTGGCACTGGACCCCGCCTCCAAGCCGTGCCCTCCACGGACCTCTGCGGATGAAAGATTATGCAACGTCACAGGTGAGCGCAATCCCCTAGAGAGGCTCTGGGCCATGGTGCCATGCTGGTTGGCTCAAAGATGGCTGTACGGGACATGTTAATTTCCCCCTTCTGCTGACCTCCACATTCCTAGGTCCGGGACAGTTACCTGTGGGTGTGCGAAAGGCTATTGTCCACACCAAATCTCAAGGTGTTTGCCCAGGGCGTGAAAGGCACTCCCCACCATGCTCGATTGCGCAGCTCTCGCTGCCGGATCCACATCCACTTTTGGGATTTTTACACTAAGCGTCTCCAAACACTGATCCCCGGTTTCTCCTGACCACGGCATGGCTCCTCTTTCCCCAGCAGCCTTACTCACTGGTTTCTGAGCACAGACTCTCTGTTTCACCAAGTGCACAGTTTCAGTGGATTTAGTGGACCTTATCCAGCTGGTGCAACACTGGAACTGGTATTCTAAAGCACTTTCTTTTATTTTGTGTTTTTCACAGAGAAGTATTTTGCTCTATCTCTCCTAATCTGTGATCTTGGATCCTCCCCTCCATTATTGACTCATAGTATTGGTATAGTACATTTGTTACTGTTGATGAAATAATAATAAGATACTACTAACTGTAGTACATAGTTTGCAATAGGTATATTTTTCCCTATATACTCCTCTATTATTAACTTCTAGTTATAGTGTCATACATTTGTTTTAGTTTATGAAAGAGATTTCTAATATTTGTATAGTTAATCACGGACATTGTCTACCACAAGATTCACTGTTTTATACATTCCCATATTTTAACCTCCAACTTTGCTCTGGTGGCATTTGTGACTCTAAGCTTCCCCTTTCCACCACATTCAAACACCATTCAGCACTGTTAGTTACTCTCACAATAAGATGCTACTGTCACCTTTGTCCATTTACAAACACTGAAGTTCAACCTAGTTAAATATTCTGCTCATAATAAGCAACCACTTTCCATTCTTTAGCCTCAGTTTATATTCTGGTAGCTTATATTTCATGTCTGTGAGTTTACATATTATAAGTAGTTCATAAGTTCAAATCATTGAGCCCATACAATATTTGTCCTTATGTGTCTGACTTATTTCACTCAATATAGTGCCCTCAAGGTTTCTTCTTCACCCTGTTTTTTTTTTTTTAAGGCAGTTTTGTTCACCCACCATATTTTCTGTCCTAAGTAAACACTTGATGGTTCCCTGTATAATCACATATTTATGCATTCACCACCATCTTCACTATCTATATAAGAACATCTCCGTTTCTTCCACAAAGGAGAAGGAAGGGTCAAAGAAGGTATAGAGACAAAAGAAAAAAAAAAAAAAGACAGCTAAAAAGCAGCAAAAAGAAAGCTAGAATTAAACTAAAGTACAATAAAAGCATCAGGCAACATCACCAATGCCAAGTGTCCCATACATCTCCCTTATGTCCCCCTCTTTTACGCACTCAGCTTTGGTATATTGCCTTTGTTATGTTACAGGAAGCATAATACAATGTTTCTGTTAACTATAGTCTCTAGTTTGCATTGATTGTATTTTTTCCCCAATGCCACCCCACTTTTAACACCTTGCAAGGTTAACATTCATTTATTCTTCCCCATGTAAAAACGTATTTGTACATTTTATCACAATTGTTGAACACTCTAGGTTTCACTGAGTTACACAGTCCCAGTCTTTATTTTTCCTCTTTCCTTCTAGTGTCCCACCTGCTCCTTATCTTCCTCTTTCAATCATACTCATAGTTATCTTTGTTCAGTGTACTTTCATTGCTGTGCTACTGTCTCCCAAAATTGTGTTCCAAACCTCTCACTCCTGTCTTTTCTTATCTGTCTGCAGTGCTCCCTTTAGTATTTCCTGTAGAGCAGGTATCTTGTTCACAAACTCATTGTCTGTTTGTCAGAGAATATTTTAAACTCTCCCTCATATTTGAAGGACAGTCTTACCAACTGTAAGATTCTTGTTTGGCAGTTTTCCTCTTTCAGTACCTTAAGTATATCACACCACTTCCTTCTTGTCTCCGTGTTTTCTACTGAGAAAGTGCACATAGTCTTGTGATGCATTGCTTTTCTCTTGCTGCTTTCTGGATTCTTCTTTTGTCTTTAACATTTGGTAATCTGATTATTAAGTGTCTTGGCGTAGGTCTATTCAGATCTATTCTGTTTGGGGTACACTGTGCTTCTTGGATGTGTACTTTTATGTCTTTCATAAGAGATGGGAAATTTTCATTGATTATTTCCTCTATTATTGCTTCTTCCCCTTTTCCCTTCTCTTCCCCTTCTGGGGCACCCATGACATGAATATGCATGCGCTTCATGTAGTCATTCAGTTCCCTGAGCCGTTGCTCATATTTTTCCATTTTTTCCCTTTCCTTTTGTGTATAGGATTTAAGGTGTCTTGTTCTTCAGTTCCTGAGTGTTTTCTTCTGCTTCTTGAGGTCTGCTGTTGTATGTCTCCATTGTGTTTTTCATCACTTGTGTTGTGCTTTTCATTTCCATAGATTCTGCCAGTTGTTTTTTCAAACTTTCGATTTTTACCTATGTTCACCTGGTGTTTTCTTTATATCCTTCATCTCTTTTGCTATTTCTTCCCTAAACTTGTTGATTTGGTTTTTGAGTTAATTTAACATATTTCTTTGAAAATCTTTAATTGTTTCATTAAAGTGAAACAACATCTCGACTGTATCTTAATTGAGGTGTGAGTTTGTTCCTTTGACTGGGCCATATATTCGTTTTTCTAGCATAATTTATAGTTTTCTGTTGTCTAGGCATCTGGTTTCCTTGGTTACTCCAATCAGATTTTCCAGACCAAAACAGGTTCATATCTCAGAATGGGGTTATATTCAGTTTCAGGATTCCCTGAGGATGTATCATAGATGAATAACAGACTTTTCTGTGAGGCCTCTAGCCTCTATGCTTTACCTAACATGCCTAGTAGGTGGCATCTGTCCACCTGTTGCTCCTGAGTGGTGTATGGAGTTATGGCCCCTTTAGTTTCTGTTTTGGCTGCTTTCCCCCAGACTCTGGGGTGTGAGTTCTGAAGGGAAGGTGGGCACTACAGCAGGGCCCATCTCCTTCGTCTTAGGAAATCTACACCCTCTAGGGAGTTATCGTCTGCATTCGAATTGCTCCTTTGTCTCTCTGGCTCTTATCTCCACCCCTGTCTGGGTCAGAGTGCTGAGAACTGAAAATGGCTGAGGCTCTCACTCATGGAGCCACTCAGGTTCAGAGAGAGAAAAAGGGAAAGAAAGCCTCTTTCAGAGCCAGTCCATGGCCCCCCAGTTTCAACCATTGGTCAGAAAGAGCACCTTGTCTTCTGGGCTACCCTTCTCAGGGCACAGGAGTTTTCTGTCTCTTTAAGGTTAGTCGTCTCTAAAAGCCTCTACTTGCTTGTTAGGGGTTTGTCTATGCTTATGCTTGTATGGAGAAGTCCACATTTGTTAATTAAAACCCCAGTTGCAGCTGGGCTGAGCTGTCTTCACTGGGTCTGGGACTGCTGCTTTCTACTACAGTGAGGTCTTGTAGCTCAGCCTGCTGTGGGGGGAGGGGGCTCCCAACATGCTTCCGCAGTTTTTACTTACAGATTTTATGCTGTGATCTCAGCCAGTTCCCCCAATCCAGGTTGCTGTGTGATGTGTGGACAGTCACAGTTGTCACCCAGCAGTTGTTCCAGATTACTTAGTAGTTGTTCCTGGTTGTTTATTAGTTGCTTCGGGGATCTAATTAAATTGTAGTCCTCTGTATGCCACGATCTTGCCCTTCTCCCCCACTACATTCTTTTTTGAATGCTTTATTTATCTCATTTTATTTATACCTTGTAGCAATCAATTGGAATAAATGCTGTTATCCTTATTTTATTGATGAGGAAATTGGAGGCTCAGAAAAGTCAGGTTGGAATCCAGATCAGCCTTATTTATGAGCCTGAGCTCTTAATCATTCTGATGTTCTGCTCCCCAAGGTACTCTTTTATCTTTTTTCAGGCCTCACCATATGGTAACCAACTCACACAGGCCCTCATCATCTTGCTTATGGGCTATCCCTATAGCTCCTAATCTTAGAGTCACTTGGAGTCATCCTAAGTTCATCATTCTGCTCAGAAACTCCTGAGTGTCTACCTACTGCCAGTGGTATGAAGTATAGCTCCTCATTTGGTTTCTTCAGCTGCCCAAATCTGTCCTTTCTTTTCCTGTCTATACTAGTTACTCCCTGTTTTCTTAATTGTACTGTCTTCCTCCTTAGTAAGCTCCACAGACTTCTCGTGATACCAACATCCCATCTGACTTTGTACAACCTTTGCTCACATGTCATTCTCTGCCTGATCCTTCTTTCTGACTTCCCTCCACATTTTGGACTTCCTCTTTCAGTCACTGGTAGTGTGTATGAACTTCCTTGTGACACACCTTGTATTGGTATTTTGTTTTAACCAAGACATGATGAATAACTTCAAAACTATTGCATTGTATATGGAGAAGGCCTTTCATGAGATGGACCCCGTCTAGCTTTATGTTGAGCAGGTTTCTTAACTTCTCTATGCTCCAGTTTCTTCATCTGCAAATAAGGAATAATAATATTACCTACTACACAGAGTTGTTTTGCTGATTAAATGCTTGTTATGTAGCAAGTGCTCGGTAAAAATTGGCTGTATTAGTATATTATCATTTCCCACCGGTTCTTCCCACCCACCCTACCCACCCCTGTATTTGATGTTCCAGTAATGTTGAGTGCTTGCTTTCTGATCCCTCTGCCTGGAGATTCCTCCTTTGTCCATCAAAGTCCTACTCATCCGTGAAATCTTGATTCAGATGCAGCCTCCTTTGAAGCTTGCCCTTACTCTTTCATTGGTTATGTTTCTCCTGTGTTCAGTGTACTTTGTCCGTTCTCCCATTATTGTATCTTTTTTGTGGCACCAACCTTGCAGTGCCTATCCCAGAAAACCCCAAATAATTATTGAATGAATGAAAATGAAGGTATAAATGATGCTATATGGTGATTCTCAGTGTTTTTCTACCAAAGTACCAGCTATATAGCAAAAGAGTTACTGACAAACTTCTAGGTATCAGGGTAGCAAAAAAGAAGTCCCTGGGAAGCACTCTATGCTCATGAAATCTTCTCTTTTCTCTTTTAAAAGCTGTTTGAATTTTGTATTCTATCCCACAGTGTATAGATATGTTAGTTTTCATTTTAAAATTGTTAAATAATTTAATATTGTGTGAAACTTATATTCTAAAAAGATACATATTTATGATTTGGCTCCTTGTTTTCAACTTATTTATTTTATTTATTTATTTTGAAATAAATTCAAATTTACAGGAACAGTTGCAGAACAATACAGACCCCATACACTCCAGCATACCCTAACCCCCCTCCCCCAATACCCCGATCTACCAACTTTAACATCCTGTCACACCACCATTTCTTTCTTTCCTCCCTCTCTCCCTCCCTATCATCCATCGTCTATTGCTCTGTCCTCTGAACATGTGAGAGCAAGCTGCACACATCCTTGAACAAACAATATAATTCACATATACATTTCCCATGAACAAGAACATTCCTTTATGCAGTCCCATTAAGCGCAGCTAAGAAGTTCAAGAAATTCAACATTGATACAAAGCTTACATTCTATATTTCCTTTTTTTTTTCTTTCTTTTGTCCCAACTGTGTTCCTTTGAGCCTCCTCTCCCCATCGTCAGATCCCATCCAGGATCACCCTTGGCATTTAATTGTCATTATCTATTTAGACTGTCTTTTTTTTGTTTTTGTTTTTGTTTTCAATTGTGGAAACATATATACAGCCTAAATCTTCCCATTCCAACCCCTCCCTGGCATTCCATTAGTGGGATTAATCACATTTAGAATGTGCAATGCCATCACCTTCCCACCATCCATTACTAGAAATTTCCCTTCACCCCAAACAGAAACCCTACACTCATTTCTTAACTCCCCATTGCCCCTTCCCCCACTTCTCATAACCCATACTCTACTTTTCATCTCTATGATCATATTCTCTGATACTTTCTTTGTGTTTACTGTGGGGCTTAAATTTAACCTCTTAAGTCTATAGCAATCTTGTTTTTCTTTGATACCAACTTAACTTCAATAGGACACATAAACTATGTTCCTATACTCCTCCATTCCCCCACCTTTATGTAGTTCTTGTCAAAAATTAAATATTTTACATTGGGTCCAAAACCACTGATTTATCATTACAGTTTATTTATTTTAGATCCTATAGGAAGTAAATAGTGGAGTTCCAAATCAAAAATACAGTAGTAGCTGTATTTATATTTACCATGTGATCTTTACTGGAAATCTTTATTTCTTCAAGTGGTTTCAGTCACTTGTTTAGTGTCCCTTCCTTTCAGCCTGCTCAATTCCCTTTAACATTTCTTATAGGACTGATCTACTGGTGGTGAAGTCCCTCAGCTTTTGATTATCTTGCAATGTTTTCATCTACCCCTCATTTTTACCCTCCAGGTGTTTGTGAATTTTCTGAGTCTCTACTGGTTAGTGACTTCTATTTGTATTCCATTGTGGTCAGAGTATGTTCTTTGAATAAATTCAACTTTTTAAAAAAATTTATTGAGGCTTGTTTTATGTCCCAGCATATGGTCTATTCTGGAGAAAGATCCGTGATCACTAGAGAAGAATGTGTGTCCTGGTGATTTGGGATGTAATGTTCTATATATGTCTGTTAAAATTCTCTATATCTCTCTCTCCTTTCTTTGTTTCTCTGTCAGTAGGGCTCCCTTTAGTATCTGAAGTAGGGCAGGTCTTTTATTAGCAAACTCTCTCAGCATTTGTTTCTCTGTGAAAAATTTAAGCTCTCTCTCAAATTTGAAGGAGAGCTTTGCTGGATAAAGTATTCTTGGTTGGAAATTTTTCTCTCTCAGAATTTTAAATATGTCATGCCAGTGCCTTCTCGCCTCCATGGTGGCCACTGAGTAGTCACTACTTAGTCTTATGCTGTTTCCTTTATATGTGGTGAATTGCTTTTTTCTTGCTGCTTTCTGAACTTGCTCCTTCTCTTCAGTATTTGAGAGTCTGATCAGAATATGTCTTGGAGTGGGTTTATTTGGATTTATTCTATTTGGAGTTTGCTGGGTATTTATGCCTTGTGTATTTATATTGTGTAGAAGGTTTGGGAAGTTTTCCCCAACAATTTCTTTGAATACTCTTTCTAGACCCTTACTTTTCTCTTCCCCTTCTGGGATACCAATGAGTCTTAAATTTGGACGTTTTATTTTATCTGTCATATCCCTGAGAGCCTTTTTGATTTTTTCGAGTTTTTTCTCCATTCTTTCTTTTGTTCTTTCATTTTCTGTTCTGTGGTCCTTGAGTCATTGTTCAACTTCCTCTAATCTTGTATTATGAGTATCCAGTGTCTTTTTAATTTAGTCAACAGTTTCTTTTATTTCCATAAGATCATCTTTTTTTTTAATTTATTTTTGCAATTTCTTCTTTATGCTCTTCTAGGGTCTTTTTCATGTCCTTTATATCCTGTGCCATGCTCTTCTTCATGTCCTTGATGTCCTGTGCCATGCTCTTGTTGTTTGTCTTTAGTTCTTTGATTAATTGCACCAAGTACTGTGTCTCTTCTGCTCTTTTGATTTGGGTATTTGTGTTTGGGTTCTCCATATCGTCTGGTTTTTATCATATGCTTTAAGATTTTCTGTTGTTTTTGGCCTCTTGGCATTTGCTTTACTTGATAGGGTTCTTTTTTTTGTTGTTGTTGTTGTTGTTGTTGTTTTTTAATGTTTTTTTTTCATTTTTATTGAGATTGTTCAGATACCGTACAATTATCCAAAGATCCAAAGTGTACAATCACTTGCCCCTGGGTACCCTCATACAGCTGTGCATCCATCACACTTAATTTTTGTTCAATTTTTAGAAACTTTTCATTACTCCAGACAAGAAATAAAGTGAAAGATGAAAAAAGAAAAAAAGAAAAGGAAACTCTAAACCTCCCCTATCCCTAACCAACCCCCCTCAATTATTGACTCCTAGTATTGATATAGTACGCTTGTTACTGTTTATGAAAAAATGTTGAAATACTACTAACTGTAGTATATAGTTTGTAATAGGTATATAGTTCTTCCCTATATGCCCCTCTATTATTAACTTCTAATTGTATTGTCATACATTTGTTCTGGTTCATGAAGTGATTTCTAGTATTTGTACAGTTGATCATAGACATTGCCCACCATAGGATTCAGTTTTATACATTCCCATCTTTTGACCTCCAACTTTCCTTCTGGTGACATATATGACTCTGAGCTTCCCCTTTCCACCTCATTCACACACCATTCGGCGCTGTTAGTTATTCTCACATCTTGCTACCAACACCCCTGTTCATTTCCAAACATTTAAGTTCATCCTAATTGAACATTCTGCTCATACTAAGCAAGAGCATCTACATTTCTTCCACAAGGCAGGAGGGAGAGTCAAAGAAGGTAGAGAGGCACAAGAAAGAGGAAGCAAAAAAATGACAGCTAGGAAGCAGCAAAAGGAAAAATAACCTTAAATCAAAGTAGAATAAAGAATCAGACAATACCACCAATGTCAAGTGTCTAACATGCCTCCCCTATCCCCCTCTTATCTGCATTCACCTTGGTATATCACCTTTGTTACATTAAAGGAAGCATAATACAGTGATTCTCTTAGTTACAGTCTCTAGTTCATGCTGATTGCATCCCTCCCCCAATGCCTCCCCATTTTTAACACCTTGCAAGGTTGACATTTGCTTGTTCTCCCTCGTAAAAGAACATATTTGTACATTTTATCACAATTGTTGAATACTCTACATTTCACCAAGTTACACAGTCCCAGTCGTTATCTTTCCTCCTTTCTTGTGGTGTCTCACATGCTCCCCATCTTCCTCTCTCAACCGTATTCATAGTTACCTTTGTTCAGTGTACTTACATTGTTGTGCTACCATCTCCCAAAATTGTGTTTCAAACCACACACTCCTATCTTCTATCACCCTGTAGTGCTCCCTTTAGTATTTCCTGTAGGGCAGGTGTCTTGTTCACATAGTCTCTCATTGTCTGTTTGTCAGAGAATATTTTGAGCTCTCCCTCATATTTGAAGGACAGCTTTGCTGGATACAGGATTCTTGGTTGGTGGTTTTTCTCTTTCAGTATCTTAAATATATCACACCACTTCCTTCTTGCCTCCATGGTTTCTGCTGAGAGATCCGCACATAGTCTTATTAAGCTTCCTTTGTATGTAATGGATTGCTTTTCTCTTGCTGCTTTCAGGATTCTCTCTTTGTCTTTGACATTTGATAATCTGATTATTAAGTGTCTTGGCGTAGGCCTATTCATATCTCTTCTGTTTGGAGTACGCTGTGCTTCTTGGATCTGTAATTTTATGTCTTTCATAAGAGATGGGAAATTTTCATTAATTATTTCCTCTATTATTGCTTCTGCCCCCTTTCCCTTCTCTTCTCCTTCTGGGACACCAGTAATACGTACATTATTGTACTTTGTTTCATCCTTGAGTTCCCGGAGACGTTGCTCATATTTTTTCATTCTTTTCTCCATCTCCTCCTTTGCGTGTAGGCTTTCAGGTGTTTTGTTCTCCAGTTCCTGAGTGTTTTCTTCTGCCTCTTGAGATCTGCTGTTGTATGTTTCCATTATGTCTTTCATCTCTTGTGTTGTGCCTTTCATTTCCATAGATTCTACTAGTAGGTTTTTTGAACTTTTGATTTCTGCCGTATACATGTTCAGTGCTTCCTTTACAGCCTCTATCTCTTTTGCAATATCTTCTCTAAACTTTTTGAATTGATTTAGCATTAGTTGTTTAAATTCCTGTATCTCAGTTGAAGTGTACGTTTGTTCCTTTGACTGGGCCATAACTTTGTTTTTCTTAGTGTAGGTTGTAATTTTCTGTTGTCTAGGCATGGTTTCCTTGGTTATCCAAATCAGGTTTTCCCAGACCAGAACAGGCTCAGGTCCCAGAGGGAAGAAATATTCAGTATCTGGTTTCCCTGAGGGTGTGTCTTAGAAAATTGCTCCACCCTTTGATGCCTCGGGTCACTGTGCTTTTCTGCCCAGCAGGTGACGCCTGTTAGCCTATAATCCTTGACTGGTGTGAGGAGGTATGGCCATGTTCCCCCAGGCTCTGGGGTCTGGTTCTGAATGGAAAGGGCCCCACCCCTTTCCTCCTAGAGAAGAAAGACCCCTCAGGTGGAGGTCATTAGCATTTCAATGGTCTCGCTCTCTGCTTGTGGTGTCTCCACCCTTCCCAGAGTCACAGCCCTGGAAACTGAAAATGACTGGGGCTTTCTCCACTGAGCCAAAAAAGAAACAGTTCCCTTCAGACGGAGTCCAAGGCGACCGTCCGGCTCTCCCAGGTCAGTCGTTACCCAAAGCCTCTGTCTGTTTTTTGGGGCTGTGTACGTGTAGTGAGCAGTTCACACTCGCTACTTAAAACCCCAGTTGGAGCTCAGCTGAGCTATATTCGCTTGCTGGGAGAGAGCTTGTCTCTGGCACCATGAGGCTTTGCAGCTCGGCCTATGGGGGAGGGGGTCTCCCGACCTGGTTCCGCAGGTTTTACTTACAGATTTTATGCTGTGTTCTCGGGCATTCCTCCCAATTCAGGTTGGTGTATGATGAATGGACGGTCTCGTTTGTCCCCCCGCAGTTATTCTGGGTTATTTACTAGTTGTTTCTGGTTTTTTGTAGTTGTTCCAGGGGGACTACTTAGCTTCCACTCCTCTCTATGCCGCCATCTTGTCCCCTCAATCGATAGGGTTCTTTTAGGGTCTAAAAAATACCAATCTCTAATTTGTCAGATCTACAGCTTGGTGGCGTGTACTTTCTCTAACTAACCAGCAGATGGCGTCTGCGAGTCACCTATTCTCAAGTCAGTTCTCCCCAACTTTGTCTTTGTGGTGTGTGGGGATCTGATTCTTGTGGGGTTCAGTTGGTGCACTAAGTTTGGGTGTGTTGTTGGTGCTGTCCGCCCTGAATGTGGGGCGTGTGTCTGCGTGGTTAGGGAGGCAGGGCAGATTTAATAATCAAACCTCCTAGGTGTTCCTGGAGATTTAAGGCTGTTGCAAAAGTCCAAGCCTTCACCTCAGTCCTGCCACAGATCATCTCTGCTGCTGACCCACAAGTCCCTGGCACTGGCGTAGGGTCCCTGGGATTTCTGAGCAGGTCCCCCTTCTCAGCCGTGCTCTTCCAGGACCCCTGCCGAGGGAAGGCTGCGCCGGCCCTCCAGGGAAGCCCTGGACCCTCAGGCCGTGCAGGGGCATTCCCAGCCTGCTGTACAGATGGTTGAATGGGGCGTGTTAATTTCCCCCTTTTTGTACAGCTCCGCCTTCTCAGCTCCAGGACAGTTAGCTGTGGGTGCAGTAAAGGTCACTGTCCACGGCCGATATTGTGGCATGTGCGTGGTGCTGCGGGAAACACTCCCCATCACAGTGGGACCCTTGGCGCGGCTCTGGGCTATGGCTCCGGCCCCGGGCAGGAGCGTCCCCAGCCCACTGAGGAGATGGTTGCAATGGGCGCGGTTTCTTTCTCCTTTTGGCTCCCCTCTGCTCCCCCGGCCCCGAGACAATCAGTGGGTGTGGGAAGGGCTATCCTCCACACCAGACACCGAGGCGTTGGGACAGCCCGCTCCTGCTGTGCTTCACTGTGCGGTTCTCACCGTTGTATACGCAGTCGGTCCCAGGGTTTTTTTTTTTTTTTTTTTAGAAAGAACTAGTCTGTCTCTAAACGCCACCCCACATTCCCCACACCTAGCAGCACGGCCGCTGGACTTTCAGCCGGCTCATTCACTCGTTTCAGAATGCAGACTCCCGGTTTCACCAAATGCACAGTCCCTGTGGATTTAGCAGACCTTGTTCAGCTGGTACATCGCCGGAACTGATGTTCTGGGTCACTTTCTGGCTTTTATCTAGTATTTTTCATGGAGATGTTTTTTTGCCCTGTCTTACCTAGCCGCCATCTTGGGTTTGCTCAGTTTATTTTTATAAATCATACAAAACAAGCTAATTCAATATTTGAATATTTTTCATTTACTGTTTTAACCAGGAGCTTACAGAACTAAATATAAGGCCATATTAGTAGTTCTTGCATTTATTCTCTCACTGTCTGTCAAAGCATTTTATTTTGGTTTCAGCTTCAATTTTTTTTTAATTCCTAAAGTCACCCAGAGCTTGGAATTTTGTTAGAATTGCTTTTAGAGCCGTCATAGCTTATTTAGAATGTTATCCAAGTGGATATTTTTGTGCTTTGTAAATGGGTTTGATTTTATTCTAATAGTTGGAAATGATTTCTTATAACTATTACTTGGCTTCTTAAAGCATCATAATAAACAGTCTCCCAAGGTGATTACTTTAAGGAAATGGCCTTCCTTCCCTTGAATGTGAACATAGGGATTTATTTAAATGTGCATTTTAAAATCAGACTTGCAGATTTATAGTTTATACCTTAGGTATCTTTATTCCTCTATTAACTTGGAAGTTCCCTGAAGTCAGGAACCATAGTTGTATATTAGTGCATTCATTGATCTATTCCACAATATTTTTTAGTACTATGACATTCAGTAAATATTTGCTGAACAAATGTCTGAATTAGGATTTCTTCTCCTTGTTTTCTACCTTCCTTCCTTCATTAGAGAAAAGGGGATTTGGTAGAGGGCAGTTTTTTATTATGGAAAATTTCAAATTAGTGAAAAGGTAGAGAGAGAGAATAGTTTGATGAACTCCTATTTACCCACTGTAACTATTAACCATCATGGCCAGTTTTGTTTCATCTGTATTCTCATCTACTCCCCTCTCCCTTCCCCAGCAATACTTTGAAGCATACCTCAGGCAGGGTGCCTTTTCATCCATAACTGTTTCCATATTTATCTCTAAAAGGTAAGAATTCTTTTTTAAAAAATATAGCCACATGTTCTAGTTTGCGAATGCTGCCCTTTTGCAAAACACCAGAAATGGATTGGCTTTTATAAAGGGGGTTTATTTGGTCACACAGTTACAATCTTAAGACCATAAATTGTCCGAGGTAATGCATGAACAATCATATACCTTCATTTGAGGATGGCCAGTGGAGTCCAGAAAACCTCTGTTAGCTGGGAAGGCATGTGGCTGGTGTCTGCTCCAAGTTCTGGTTTCAAAATGGCTTTCTCCCAAGATTTTCCTCTCTTGGCTGCAGCTCCTTTTCAAAATGTCATTCTCAGTTGTTCTTGGGGCATTTGTCCTCTCTTAGCTTCTCCCGAGCAAGAGTCTGCTTTCAACTGCTGTCTTCAAACTGTCTCTCATCTGTAGCTCCTCTGTCAGCTGTTGTGCATTCTTCTAAGTGTCCCTCTTGGCTGTAGCAAAGCTCGCTCCTTCTATCTGAGCTTGTATAGTGCTCCAGTAAACTAATTAAGGCCCATGCTGAATGGGCGGGGTCGCATCTCCTTGGAAACACTCAAAGCATTATAATCTAATCAATGCTGATCCATCTGCCTGCACAAGATTACATCAAAGATAATGGCATTTTGGGGGACATAATACATTCATACCAGCACACCACAGTACTATTAATCACATCTAAAATAATTAACAATAATTCCTTAATATCAGCTATATAATTAGTCAGATTTTTCTTACTGTCTCAAATGTTTTAACAGTTTGTTAAACTAAAATTTAATGTTTTATACATTGCATTTGGTCGATATATCCTTTAAGTTGCTTTTTCTCTTTAGTTTTCACTTCTCTCTCTTCCTTGCTATTTATTTGTTGAAGAAATTGGGTTGTTTATACCATAGAGTTTTTTTACAGTGTGGATATTTCTGATTGCATCTCCATGGTATTAGCATATTCCTCAGACCCTGTCTTTCTTTTGTAAATTGGTAGTTAAATCTAGAGGCTTGATGATCAGATACAGGCTTGATTCTTTTTTAATTTTTTGCCAAGACTGTTTTCTAGGTGGTGTGTGGTATATGTCCATTAGAAGGCACATCATGTCTACTTGTCTCATCGTTGATGGCCATTTTCTAGATCCATTAACCTGTTAAGAGTTGCAAAAATGATGATACCCTAGTTCTATCACTCCTTCATTTATTAGCTGAAGTACTTCAATAAATAGAAACTTCCCCTTAGTCAGCTATTTGTTTACCCCAAGGTATCTTTCATCTAGTAAAAGCAGAATAGATGCTTGAGTCTGCTTTATTTTCCAATTTTAAAAATAATGAAAATAATAAAATTTAAAATAATAATGAGTTGGTGGTTCCCTAGCATCTTCTGAAAGTGACCAGGGAGGATGGTTGGTTGGTTTGTTCTTGAGGTTTTTTAGCATGTCATGAACTCATGGATTTAAACTTATTTGATGTTTTTCATCCATTGCCTCTATAATCTTTATTGATGCACAGGATGTCCAATATTTGGCCATGGGGAGATGATTCTGGTTACCTCCTGAGTCTTTTTGTCATGACCATTATAGTCTTGGATCATTTTCTTGCATTCTGTTATGACAGTTGTTCCAGGCTCATGGTTTTTCCTGTCCTAGACCTGGAATCAACCATTTCACCAAGGAGCTCTGGTTTATTTTAGTGGGAAAATGGTAGGTAGGGGTATATAATGGTATTCTGGGCACTAGGGATGTTCGTTACTGCTGAGTCGGTCATCGTCTCTGGGCCTTTTCAGTGGCTAGAGCTAGGAATTACTATATTCTTTTTAAAGGTAAAATATATCATAAGTTCATGCCAATGGTTTCTCTTCAAGTTCATGCCTACGAGTTTTTACTTAACTTCATCAATTGTCCATCTCTGTCTCCCAGTCAAAAATTCCATGTCAAAAATCCTAGTCCATACCAACATAATTACTCATTTGTTTTATCCCATAACTCACCACAACAGTTTGAAAATTAACATCATCATCAACAAAGTGGTTTCTGAAAATTGTTCATTTGCACTTCTCTTTGTCCATGGGGACTCTGTTATCTCATGAGGGATTTTTTTTTTTTTAACTTCAGTTTTATTGAGATATATTCAGATATCATACAATCATCCATGGTGTACAATCAACTGGGTCATTGGTTTTTTTGTTTGTTTGTTTTGTTTTGTTTTAATTTTTATTGGGATTGTTCAGATACCATACAATTATCCAAAGATCCAAAGTGTACAATCAGTTGCCCCTGGTACCCTCTCATGAGGGATTTTAAAGTCATTTGGAATGTTTCCTCTTTTTAGATTTATGCCATCAAGTCAGTTACACAGATTGATTTGTTTTCCTTTTAGAGATTTTGTTGTTGTTACTTAATCTTATTTTATAATTATGGAAAATATTTACATGGTCTCCAAATCAAATATCAAAAAAACATGTAGGTACAATCAAAAGTTTCTTTCTCTCTTTCTTCCATCCTAAGCCCTCCTAAGCCCTCACTTGCCTGTGGGTTACTATTTGAACAATTTATGGTGTATCCTTACCTTTTTTTTTTTTTTTTTTAAGTATAAGGAAAATATGTGTATATAGTTATAACTAACCCTTCTTAGGTGGCATTCTGCATAACCTTTTTCTTCCCTTTGCTTTTTTTTTAACTTTTCACTGTTTTATTTATATTCTAGGAATGATTTTAGGACATTTTAACAGTAACGTGTCAGATTATGTTAACAAAAGAAATATCCACAAGGTTGGTAATGAGGGAACTAAACCACCAACAAAATATTCAGTCCACATCATGGCAGCAGAATTGATAGATGTTTGAATAAGGCAGTCTTGGTAAGATATTCTGGCCGTCCTTCCCAATACACCACCTGTCTGTGTTGCTGCCAGGTGCTAGTGTTGGCTAAGCTCACAGGTGTTCTGCTTGTTTCTGGAGGGCTTGGAGCAGGAAAGTGGCAGAGCAGTGGAGACCTGCGTGTCCTGGCCGAGAGCACCCCACCCCCCTTGATACCCGCCTCCCAGTTCTAGAAGCTATTTTGTCAGAACAAGGAGTCTGTGGCTTCATGCTGAGCAGATCTCTAGGAAATGACTCTTTTTCCCTTCTTCCCAATAATAGAATTTAATGCTTTCATGCTGCTTTTGGCTTTGTTGGGAGTTTTTGTTTAACTATAGTCAGTAGCAGAGCTTTGGCAGTATAGCAGATGCCACTCTTCCAACTTATGTTTAGTTATACTTCATTTCAAAGTCTCTTGACTGATTGGACCACCAAGATTTAGAAATCAAAGTGAAAGTGAGATTTTAAGAAATTTCTAGACAACCCTAAGTAAAACATTTTTAAACTTTATGGACTGCCTTTTGCACAGATGATGGCTTTCATCTAACATGTTTTAAATGTTGCAACAAAATAACACTGAAGCTCCTCCTCCTGTTCATTGCCATTCATTAAATTCCTACAGTTCAAAAGATACCAAACTTGTATCCCCTATGGGGCCTACAGCTCCCCAGATTTCTTTCACATTGTAATTTCAGCCTGGTAATGCATTCGATCAGTTGGAAATTCACATTTTGGTTCTTTGCATTAAACTGGATTCCTAAGTGTAAATGACTGCCTTTTTGTTTCAAGACTTTAAAATGTTGAACTATTTTTGTATATCTTGCCTGCTAAATGAATGTGGCACCTTTTATTTTAAATATTTGTAGTTTGAGATCACACGTATATTAGCAAAATAAGATCATTTTAATAGGGGAAAAACAGCAGGTTCTATTTACTAGTGTTTGTGGCAGGTTGTAAAATCACCTAATACCAGGGACTTGTGGGGTTGAATTTAAATATTAATTTCTTAAGAACTTATCTTGTTTTTGCTATGGCTCTGCCTACTAAGAATTTTCAGTAGAAGCAAGAAGTGGAGAAAAATGAATGCTATGAACTGTGCATAAGTTAATCTTTAATTATATAAAAACATTGCTTGAGAATTTCTGGAGTATAAATTGTTATTGTCTCTTGAGTGACCAGCTTTTATAGTAAATAAAACTAAGTTTAAAATAATCCTGAGAGTATGAATGTGTATGTGTTAATTAAAGCAATTCATTAGAATTCTTCAGAAAAGTCAGATTTGTTCATCGTCTGTTTTGTGTGGAAAACGGGGGCCAGTGTCGGAAATAAAGCGGTACCTGTAAGGGAATAAACGCTCACTGGGTTCTGGAGGAGAAAAGAATTTATTTACAATCTTGCAAGATAGGGCGTCCAGCCAAACATGTGGCAGGCTGGCGTGCCAGAGGAAGAGAATGGCGATCTTTAAATCTTCTACTTCTAATTCACAAGTCCCTCCCCTGTTTCCCCATTAACTGGGTACTACAGAGGTTACAGCCTATCCGAGAACACTAACTAATTTATCTTTTGAGATTTTAATTTGTACAGCCAATCCCAGAGAGCCAACTAGCTCATTATTGAGATTTTGAACTGATCAGCCTATCCCGGAGAGTTCATTTAGTTTAAAAAAAAAAATTTTTTTTTTTTGCTGTGAGTTCCCGCCTCTGATTTTACTTCATATCTCTTTACATTCCAGTAACCATGGTTACTTTGCCATATAAGGAGCTAGCATAGATTTTCTTTCTTCCCTTTACCATAGGGCTTGTTTAAGCTGGTTTTGCCTCCATTTTCCTTATTCCATGCTGTCTCTATGTGAAAACTAAACTTATCCCTTTCTTACAGCCAGGATGCTAGATAAAGAAGCTGAATTTCAGATAGGGAAGTTCTCATGTTAGTCCTGGGATAACAGGGTTATAAGTTATTTATTTTATTGATTCTGACTCCTTAGAACTTGGAAAGTAGATCGCTGATAGAGCTCTTATTAGGTTAGGTGAGAATCCATGTCTCTCTTTTGGTGTCTGAAAAGGATGAGTTCTTTCTTACTTTTGGAGGAGTCTTGAAGGCCAGCTCCAGCATGACGAACAAGAAACAACAATAGCTTCACTTTGCTGATCAAAATTTATGAGCATAAATGACTACCACCTGTCAGAACAAATTTGAGGCACTCTCCTTTGAACTACACTTGTAGATGACCTTTGGAGTGCTGGTGGGCTGTCAGTACAGCCCTGTTACAGGGAGCCTTCCATGGTAACAGCCTGGGATGTTGGGAAGTGGAATGGAGAGTCCAATTCTTGTTCTCCATCATCCATCCCTGCACATACTTTCTTCCTTCCCAATTCAATAATTATAGTTTATCTCATCAGTGCAGTGTCTGTTAGGCTCTCAGTAAACTGTAGAAATTGTATTTCTCATGCTGAGTGATTGGATAATAACAATACTACTGTCTTAATGTCGGTATGAATCTGTCTGATCTTGTCTGAAGCATTAGTTGAACAAGTTCAGGCTCAGGCAGGATTAGAGTCCACTGTTCATCTCTCAAGAGCGGGTCTTAACTGATCCACACACACACATCCTTTGTTTTTTGGTCCTTTTCTTTTTTCTCAGCTTATTTTGTAGCATTTTTTAAATTTCCATATTTTATATTAATTTCTGATATAAAAGGAAAATGTAGATTGCTTCTTAGAAATACTATTTCTCATATTACTTTAAAGGTTTCTGGCATACAACAAACTGGTTATTTTGTTGTCTTTTTATAGGGTGTGAGATTGCTAGTTAGCTCTTCTGAAGTGTTTCCCGGTTAATAGGACCTTACTCTGTGTGGGTGCACGTGTTTTGACAGTGTTTCCAGATGGAATTGGGGTTAGCAGCAGCACAGTTATCAGGGATTCCTTTTTCCAGGAAAAGATCTTCAAAGCTGACTAGGTGTTTTTTGTTGTTGTTGTTGTTTGTTTGTTTGTTTTTGAGCCTTTCTGCTTACTATTCTCAATTGCTCATTTTCATCTTGACCTTAGAACTTAATTTTTAAAAAGTTTTGATAAATTTTGTCGGCCACTACAACTCTGTCTCTTAAAACAAAGCGAAGAGTTTTGCCTTACGAAGTCATTTTTTTTTAAATGTCATGTAGAAAATTTTCACTTCAAAGAAATGCATTTTAAATAGAGTGGTATTAGTTGGTTTTTAAAACGGAACTTGAGTCCCTCTAGTGGGTAGAATATAATTCACCTTCTA
Source organism: Choloepus didactylus (assembly GCF_015220235.1). Taxonomy (NCBI): domain Eukaryota; kingdom Metazoa; phylum Chordata; class Mammalia; order Pilosa; family Megalonychidae; genus Choloepus; species Choloepus didactylus. The sequence continues at coordinate 20,587,557 of NC_051324.1, forward strand.
AGCATGAGAGAGAAGGGGATGACAATTTTGATTTACATGGAACCGTTTTCCCACCCAGGGTTTTCATTGGTATTCCTCTCCTCCCAGCTGAGAGGCAGTGCTCAGCTAGCCACTGGCTTGGTCTGAACATTAGCCAACATCAGCAGTCCCCGTCTTCAGCCCATGTGATCTTAGTGGCCCAGTCATTCCTAACATGTGATTTCATAAGCCATGGTTCATCAGCTGCTGGATTTCAAGCTTCAGCAAGTATAAACTCAAAAAAGTTGATTTCACGCCATGCAGTTCTTCACAGAAAAGAACACAGTGCCCCAGGGTCCTTGAGTTGCCATGAAATAAATAAATCTACAGGTCTGTATTGGGTACAACAGGTAGTTAAGGACCTGTAGGAATTGGAGGGGTTATATACTGAGAGCCAGAACAGCGGCAGCATGGAATGGTAGAGAGAACTTGCGTTTGTGGTTCAAATCCTAACCATAGTTACTAGCTCTGTGATCTTGAGCTGGTTACATAGTCTCTTTGTGTCTTGGTTTTTCCATCTGTAAAAAGGGAAGATGATAAATCTATCTTGCATAGTTGTTTTAAGTATTGGAAATAACACTAGCAAAGGCATTTGCATTTTTAGTGCTCTATGATTGGTAGCAGTTGTATCATGGAAATTCCCTAGCTGAGTCCATTATAATATATGAGAAGTTAATTATTTAGATAACTTTCCTCTTCCATACCTTCTTTTTCTTTCAGTCACCACCAAGTAAGCGAAGAAAATTGGAGATGCCAAGAAAACCCATTACATTTGTAGTGTTGGAGTCTGTGATAAAAGAATTATCCCTCAAAGCATCAAGTTTGGGTTCCGAGGCAGTAGAGGGCATAGTAGTTATAACAACATGGATTGAAAAAATTCTCACTGATCTGAAGGTAGGTACCTGATTAAGCACATTGAAGAGTTACTTGGAATAATCTTTTTAAGGAGTTTGGAGAAGAAAAAGAAATGATTCCTATAAAATTATTTTTTTCTTCTAAATAGGTCCAGCATAAACGAGTTCCCTGTGGAAAGGAGGAAGTTAGCCTTTTTCTAACAGCCATAGAAAATTCCTGGATTCATTTAAGGAGAAAGAAAAGAGAACGAGTGAGACAATTGCGAGAAGTTCCCCGAGCTCCTGAGGATGTCATCCAAGCCTTGGAAGAGAAGAAGTCCATCCCCAAAGAGTCTGGCAGTAGCCGAGATTTGGCCAAGGGTCCCCGTGAGAGTGCCCTGTGTAGGCCTGCTGAACTGGAAGGCACGTCTGCCACTATTGAGGGCCATTGCCCAAACCAGGATTCATTTTGCCAAGAAGAAAACCCAGAGCCCATGGAGGATGAAAGGAGTGAAGAAAAAGGAGGGTTGGAGTTTTTGGAAAGTTGTAAAGGCTCTAGCAATGGAGCCCAGGACCGAGAGGCTTCCGAGCAGTTCAGTAACCCAGTGGCTGAAAAAGGGAAACAGTTCCAAGGAATGGCTGGACATTATCTGTTTAAGTGTTTGATAAATGTTAAGAAGGAGGTAGATGATGCATTAGTTGAAATGCATTGGGTTGAGGGTCAGAACAGGGATTTGATGAACCAGCTTTGTACCTATATACGTAACCAGATTTTCAGACTTGTTGCCAGTTAACTACAGACTTCTTGCACAGTTGGGAAAAGTATCTATAAAAGGAACTTGCTTAGGAGTCGCTGGTGGGGTTGCAGGAGGTCTTCTACCATTGGCTCATTAATAGCTTTATGTGGAATTATCTTTGAAAATAGAAACAAATTAATCCATTTTTAAATCCAGCCCCCTCCCCTTTTTTATTTTTAAGTGACTGGTAGTTATAGGAGTTCAGGGAAAGAATTGTGGTTATCAGCAACAACAAAAAGCTATCAGTAGACTCATGAGGGATTTAAATCTGACCTAAGCTGGTCACGGCAGCCTTGGGTTGGTTCTCTGATGCCAGAGGAATCTGGTCTGGGTTGGGCCTACACAAAGCGTCATGTTCTCTCTGTTGGCCAAGCTTGCTTCTTGAGGAAGGGTGACTCTTGCTCTGAATGGAGGCAGTCCACCAGAGCAGGCAGGCCTGGTGCTGTCTTCTGTAGTTACCTTCACGACTGAGTCTGCTCACCCTGGGTATACAGTTTTACCCCTGCTTCATGCCTGAGAAAGAAATTGACCCAATGGTGGGTGATGGGAGAGTCAGGGAGAGAAACCTCAGTAATGAGGGAAGAAAGTCCTGTGTGAGAGCACTTGTGAAAGGTCACACCCATGATTCCTGTTTTCCTGTTGCTTACTACAAAAGCAGAAGCAGTTCGGCCAGGCTCCCAGTCGTGACTGAGATCCAAGAGAATACGACCATCCTCCTACCTCCAACCTGTTGAAAGTACCATTTGTAGCAGTTTTGCCTTTTTACTGCTGTATGATTTTTGTTTCGACATTTGACATATTAATTTTAATATAAGACTATTTAAAATTGAAAACTGTCTTATTTGAATCCTGGGGCTGGGGGAAATATTTTCTGGATTTTGGGTAGGTAAATGGTTGATGATAGAAAAAAGAAGTGGAGCAAGATAGTTTGTACAGTCAGCTTAAGAAAGTTTCATCTTTTGGCAGATAAGATGTTGCTGCAAATACTGATTTTTGTGATTTCACTTGTAATCCCCTATGCCTACCTGCTAGCATTAGAGAATTCTAAGGTCAGAGTAATCATGTTCTTAAAACATATTTCTAACTGGAATACCAGGATGCAGCAGAAATGCCTCTGTAAAAGGAATCTCCTTTTTTGTTCTCTTGGTGACTCGATTACCCTCTGCTCTGTTTAACTTTCTCAGCTTGTGTTTGCACCAGCAGCCTAGAGTTCTGTTTAGACTAAAATCTTTGAGTATGGTACCACCTTCTTGCCATCTGCAAAGAAGATTGTGGAGTGGCACAGTTAAGCCACCCTTTTGACGTTGGTTAGGGCACAAAGCTGATGACCTTGACACATCTTGGCAGCAGTGAGGTCAAACCCTCAGCAAAGATACAGGAGATACTGACCATGTTATGCTTCCCTGCGGCGGTGGAAGCAGAGCTGAGGAAGGGAACACACTCATCGGTGTTCTTGACCTGGTCCAGGGATCTCTTGAGAATCCATAAACCTCCTGGGATTATTTCCAAAAGCTCTGTGAGCATATGTGTTTTTTTCCTGGAGAGTGGGTCCGTGTTTTAATAGAGGGCTCAGTAACCCACTGACGATTAAGAACCACTATTCCAGTCCAGCCCCTCTTTTGACAGTATGAGATCAATGCCAGGATCACACTGAGCCAAGATTCAACCCAGAGCCTTGGATTCCTCCAGGCCAGTAGTTTTCTGCTGTTTCTGCTCATACGATAGCACTGTACTTACCTTGGAGGATATCATATTTGAATAATATGCTGAACCCCAAACCTAGTTTTCTTGATACAGTTGTAGGATAATTCAGTGGCAGCAATTCATTCTATAAGTTGACAGTTAGTATCACATGCTCATTAAAGAAGATTAGAGAAAAAGAAAAATAGAAAACAAAACAAAAATCATCTCTACTGTCAACATTCTCTGACCCAACCAATATTAGTCTTTTAGTGTGTTTCCTTTCCGGTATTTCCAAAGATGGGGTTGTATGAGTGCATGGCTTTAACTTTGGTTGTAATTATGCTGTATATTCAGTTTTAGATTATGCTTTTTCATTTACCAGCTAAGTATTTTTTCCATGTTATAATAGGCAGTGTATTTATATACACTCCTTGCCTTGTTCAAAATGGATTTCAGGCAGTTTTGGCCTTAAGTCTAAGTTCTTAGGGATTCACAGAGAATATTCATAACTGGGGACACAAAGTGTGTCTGTGCCTCTGTGTTTCAGTGGCCCACGTTTAAGACTTGGTGTCACAGAAGAGGTTTTATAGATAAGCGAATGCTCTTAGAATTAAAAAAATATGTGACAGGAGCTTCTGCAGTACTGGAAGATTAGAGCTTTGAGTGCCTTCTTTGCATTTGCATGTCTCCATTTCCTTCTCTGAGAAGCGTAGTGTATTCTAATGAGAGAACATTGGAAAAAATTTTAAAGGTCTTTGAAAAATTGTTGTGGTGATTTATAGACAATAATTGAGTGATAGCATACACCTCTGGTCCAGGGAAAGGAATTGATTCTTTAAAGAAATAGTTATTGACCCATGTATCATAATGTTATATGATACTCTCCTTAAGTGTCTGAAGGTAAGTTTTTCTTGGTGGATTGGCAGAAAATTAAATCTCAGTGGTAATATCTTAAATTCTATTCTGGTCCCTGGCTTCTGATTTCTTGATAATTAAGTGGGAACAGAAGTTGAACTTGTTTTCTGAGAAGGGACCAAAGCTGCTTTTGTTCCTGGGAATCATCTGTGTTTCCAGCAGTTTGGTTCCTTCACCCACAGCCTTGCCAGAGCATTGCTGCCCGCCCTAGCAGTTTTAGCTCATCCTGAGGATTCTTGTTGATTGCTTGAAACTTTAGTATATGTATATTAAAACATATTTCTGTTGATGGAAACGAAAGCTTCCCATGTGAGCACACCAACTTTTAAGCTCTGACAGTTATAGTAAAACTGCAAGGTGTGAAAAAGACAAAGAAGCATGTGGAAAATATGAGCCTCTTAAAGAAGGGAGTGAATGAATTCTTAACTAACTGCTGTAGCCGTCATTTTACTTAATCCGCAAGCATTTTCCTCTGTGGCCACACGAGGGCATATTTGGCCCTTTGATCAAGCGCCTAAGTTCAGTGTGGGAAAAGATAAAAGTTGTGACTTGTATTTTGTTGACATATCCCATTGCTACCCAGATAAGTATTTTTATGTAAAGAAGTGCTTTTTCACATGCAGAAAATTTGAAAAATAAAAGTTGAAAGAAAAAAATCACCACTTAGAGGTCTTTTTATCTGGCATAATGCCTTTCCTCCTTTTAATGTAGCTTTATGATCCTGGCTGACTATATTTTCTTTGCTTTCCATCTGTCCTGCTACTCTAGTATATAGCCAGGTTGAGTCAGTCTTTTGGATCAACTTTTTATTGGTATCTAGTTAATGGGGATACTGGAGGGGGGAATGTTAGTGATCTCAAAAGCCTTATGTACCAGGATCAGACTTTGTGGGTGGCTAGTCCAAAAGATCTGCACATTAGGAGGGGGAATATCTAGTTGGGAGCCCTTGAGGAGGAGGAAATCAAAGGTGCAGCAGTCCTCCAGCCATCTGGGGATGCCCCTAGGAAAGGGACATGATCACATCTTTTTGGGGGGAAGTTGGTGCTCGGGAGATTTATTTTGCTGAACGGGCATGAAATCCAGTAAAACTCAGAAGAGGCTTAGTAGAGCAAATTGGCTTCTGCCTCCTGGAGTAGGGCATTCATGCTCTTGAACCTCTTGAGTAGTCCCATATCCATATTCCTTGGTGCCAGGGCCAGCACAGTTTTTGAGAGCCCTGCGTGGGGCTCCCCCCACTAGAAGCAGGGCTGTATGCTCCCACAGCAGGGAGTCCCTGCCTCCTGTACAGACATCCAGATCCTCTGCTGTGACTCACCCAAATGACTAAAACAGCAGTTTATTTTTTTTAATTGCTGGTTGGAACAACTAATGCTGCCTTTTAGAACAGCTAATGCTGCCATTCTGAGGCTGTGCTTTTAATCCTGGGGACTGTGTTGTGACTGAGGGAAGGCCTTGCACCTCCAAATGCCCTTTGAGGTACAGCCTATCCGCCTATCTTGATTCAAACAGAAACATCAGGGACTCGAGGCGCTCTTCAGGGAAGCAGGGGATCATGGGTGCTTATTAAGAGCCAGGGAAGTGTGGCCCAGAAGCAAAATTGGCTTGTATATGATGCTCTGAAGAGAACAAAAGATGTATAAGTCCAAGATACTTTTCCACCTACCCCAGGGGAGCAAAAAACAGGAAAGAACACAGGCATCATGTTTATCAGACCTGGGTTCACAGTCCAGTTCCACTTCTTACACAGGAAGTCAATTTTGCTAAGCCTTGGTTTCCTCATATAGAAGATGGGGAATACTTGCTTCACAGAGTTGTAGCAGCAGTTAATTTAGAGAATTTAAAACACCTGGAACGATGCATATACAAAGAGCAGGCTTTTCAGTTCACTCATTTCTTCTTATTCTTCTTTCAGCATTTTATTTCTGGCCAGAAAATTTTCTACTAATAGATTCAAACACAAAGGCTGAGACCACAATTGTATAATAGCAGGTATAGAGGAGCTTTTGACCAAGAGTAAAACCTAAACCTCCATGTTACATAGGAGGAAGGGAAGCCACTACTGATTAGCTATCTTCTGGGTAAATTGTCTCATTTAATGTACCTGTGAGGTGGTGCAGTGGCCTTTTGTGACAGCTTAGGGAAATGGAAGCTCAGAATGCTCAAGCGACTTGCTCTAGGGTCGTTCACAGAGCTGAGTCACAGAAATGGGATTTGAACTTGGATCCAAGAATCTGAGACTGGGATCTTGAACCAGATCTCAAGGTTCCATAACAAGCGTTGCACTAGGATGAAAGTAGACGCGACTAGTCTCATTTGACCCACCTCTAGGGAAGGAAACTTCAGTTATAGGAGTTTATAGAAGAGAGAGAAACATTCTTACTCAGCTTCATAATTTAATATTCTAAAATATTATTTTCCAGCCTAAGATCAATAAGCAAGACTTAGTAAAGTGAAAGTGCCTATAATTAGTTCTTGCTTTATGCTACCAAATCTTTACAGAATTTTGCATTTGGCAGTAGTGTGGATAATTAAGTAGTTAATGAAACCACAAAATCAAATGTCTAGTGAAAGCACGTGTTGGACCAGAATCAATGCAGAATAACTGATAATTAGCTAATGACTCTTCAAAAATACATAATTGTATAATAATGGAAGAGGTTTAATTTTTTTTAATAGGCAGCTCCAAGTATTTCACTTCCAGAACAACACAAAACTGATGTGCTTTTTGGGCTTGCTGGAGAAGGTAGCAATTGTCAGAAAAAACAGCAAGTCCTCTTCCCCAAGTAGAATGTATGAACCTAGTATAAATCTGGGGGAGAGTGAAGGCTGCTTGCCATCTGGTGGAGCCATTCAGGGAGTGTGGCCCCCGAATCTAGAAACAACCCAGAGCCAGGAAGTCCTCAGCTGGAGAGCTTGGCTGGTTCCAGCAGCCAGTCAGTCTCCAGGGAAATGACAGCTTGTGCGGCTGCTGTCAAAAAAGAGAAGGCTGTTCAGAAATCACTGCTGAGTTGGAAGCCCTCCTGGGACAGGGTGGGTGAGGTCAGGGGCTGGCTTCCATAGGTTTGTGATTTTAAGACTTTATGTCTCTTCTGGTCTTGTCTGATGTTGAGTCCTCATCTTAGACATGTTTGTTCCAAGGTTCTTGCCTTCAGGGCCAAATGTGGGTAGATTGTTGGAGCTTTATGGACCACACTCTGATCTACGCTCTGCATGAGCACAGATAAGGTCCTTTTCATCCACAAGAGGAAGCTACTTAGCAACATCTACACCAGGAGCCAGGCAAGTATTGTTAGTAAGGTAATGGGAAGAGCTCATGCCCAGACTAAAAGGGAGTAGCTTTTATTCAACTACTGTTGGTTATTGCCATGCAACAAGAGATGCCCAGTGTTGGATCTTCTGATATTTTGAGGGAAGCCAGAAATCCAGATTTTATGAGAAGTTTACTAAATTGTAAATCATAATTCAATATTTCATATTAAAAAAAAAGTTTTTGCACTCGATCAAGTATCCTTTCTGCTACCAGGTGGTAGAACTCTATTATTTGCTGCTCTTGCTTTCCTAATTCTCAATTCACTTCCACTCTTGCAGTCTGGTTGTTGCCTGACGCCTTTTTTAGGGCTCTTCCCACCTCTTAAAGGGAGAATTCCAAGGATTGTATCCATGGGCCTCATGCTTCCTTCTCCATCTTCTGGGTGACCTCATCCATTCCCAAAACTTCAACTACTATTCTCCATACATTCATGATGCCCAGATCCCCTTTCCTGAATTTCTAGCATCCACATACCTAACACCTTTCAGTCATCTCCACTAGTACCATGACTGTATCAAACTCAACTACTGTCTACACCTGGTTCTCTTCTAATGTTCTTGGTCACCAAACACCAGATGTCCAGATTTGGAACTTCTCTTCCTTGTCCTTCACCACCAGGTACTAAAACAATTCCACCTTAGAAATATCTTCTAAATCCAGCCCAACCTCTCCATCCCTAGTGCCAGTGTCATAATGTGGTTCCTCATTTCTCACCTGGACTAGAAGAATAGCCCCAATGATTTCTAGGCACCTTCAGACTTAAGCAGCAGAAGCAGATTCAAATGTTCCTGAAGAAAAGGGGATGAAGAATTCTGCTTTGGGGGAGCGAATCGGGAGCTTTTCAGAACAAAGGCTAGGATGGGAAATAGACCCAGAGAGACTGGTCAAATTAGTTGAGATCAAGAGATACAAGATCCTAAATGGGTCCCTTCCTGGTAAAGTACAAGCTAAACTTTTCCCCCTTTAACTATTTAATTTTACTAAAGTTAAGATTTTCATTACAAAAAATTTAAAGAATAATGAATAAAGATGATAATTCCACTACTCAAGCAAATTTACATTTTGTTGTCCAAACTAGTATTTTTATGTGCATATGTTTTTAAACGGCAGATGTGGGATCATCTTGTGCATTACTGTTTTTATAATCTTTTTCATTTAACAATATATTGTGATAACTTTTTTCTAATTATAAAACTAACATGTTTGAGAATACTTGTGAAAATAAAAGTTACCTATGCTCACACTGCCCAAAGAGAACCACTGTTAATATTTTGATGTATTAAGAACCCTACTTTTCACATGCTGTATTGTGAGCATTATTTTACTAAAACGTTGCTACTCTTTGGAAATTTGGGCTTTCTGGCTTTCACTATTGTAAATTATGTTTCAGTGAATATCTGTGTATAAATATCTGTGTATAAAAATCATTATGCATTTCTCTTACTGTTTTAAAGGCTCTTCATATATATTGCCAGTTTTCTCACTTAAAAGTTGTGCTAGTTTACATTTCCTTGAGTGCCTGTTTTCACCACACCTTTGATAGAACTAGGAGGCTAATTTTTAAAAATTCTTTACCACTTGATAGATGAGAGATTATTTCATTGTTTTAATTTATTGTGGTATTGGTGAGGTGAAACATTTTCATGTATTTACATTTGTTATATATTATTTCATATATTCATTTGTTTTATCTATTTTAAATTTATGTTCTGTGTTCATTTTTCTATCCAGGTGTTCTTATTGAATTGAAAGGTCACATGTTGCCAGTATTTCCCTCCATTCTGTCACCTGCCTTTTATTTATGGTGATTTTGTGTTGTCTTTATGGTTGGGTGCTTTGAAGGGTTTATGTAGTCAAATCCAACATGCTATGACTTTGTATTTTTTTAGTCTGTGTTTATTGGTAGAAAACTCCTTCACCACCCTGAGAGATGAACAGTGTTTACCTGTATTTTATTATGACTATTTTTTGCTTTGTTTATGTTGGTGTATGGTGTGAGGTTTAAGGACCTAGCTTTGTTCGACAAATGGTTCAGAGTTGTCACAGAGTAACTCTTCCAAGAGATGACTGGTAAGCTCTAGTTTGCCTATCTGAGGTATCTGTGATGGGGACCAGAGCTGGCAGCATATTGGGGTGTAGGGGGTTTATATTATCCCAGCTCTCAGCCTAGAAACATATGGAGAGGCACAGGCTGGCACGTTGCTCCTAGTGTCTGAACAGTGTCCCCAGCACTCTCCTGATGGGCTCTAGGGTCTTGATAAGAGATCTGGTTGTGCCCACGGAGATGAGCCCTGGGTCTGTTGGACCTGCTCTGGACACCAGCCCGTGACTGGCCGCTGTGCACGGCCCTGTACTCTTCTGAGGGCATGAGGTCCTAGCCCAGACAGTTGATCTGGGTTTTGTAGACTTGATACTGCAGCTTTGCTCTGAGTGTGAGTTTGGATTGCTGGGACAGCAGAATTTAGTCCTTTCCATGGGACACTGATTGTCTTCCAGCCCCTCTTCCCTGGGAGGGGCCTTCCCTATGGCAGAGGGCCCCCACCCTCACAGGATCCAGCTGGCTCCTGACTCACATTGCAAGGCTCCACCTCTCTTTACTCATAACTTCTGCCCAGTCTCACTCCCATGACCTGAATTAATTTATTCTCATAAAGCCACTCCCCCACCCCCCACCCCAAGGAATAAGTCCTCATCCTTTTCCTTCTGTCTTTCCACTTTGACCAGCTTCCTCCTACCCAAGTTTCTGACCCACTGTCTTCCACAGCCCCACCGCTCTAGCTGAGTAGTTTGGCTCTCCTCTTTGGTTTCTCAGAAAAGCTGAGTACGTGGCTCCTCCCTTTTTGCTTCTGAACTGCATTTCTTTCCTTATTACTCAGTGTCCACACCCAGGGCGGTTGCCTGGATAGAAGTCTGTCCTTTTCCCCTCTTCACCTTTTCAGGCCAGACATAAATGCCAGTGAGGAATGGATACATCCACAGACCCAGTCAGAAGCCCTAATTCCTCAGAGTGGCCCCAGGTGGGACAGTGTCCTCCGAGGTCATCTGAGCCCTCGGATCCTGAGCCTGACCCTTTCCTTGCCTTCTCAGTCATCGGCTAAGCTTGTTTATTGGGCAGTACTAAGCAAAGTTAATGATTATTCCTGTCTTTTAACTAAGAGGGGAGGAGTCATTTCCCCATCATCACCCATTTCTATGAGGTTTTCAAGAACTCGACTCAGGCAGGTCTGTTCCAGATGGTCAAGGAGGAGAACCAGGCCACTTCTCATCACAGCTGACACTAGGCAGCTTTGTGACCTTGGATAAGGCACTTTCTCTGAGGAGGTCAGACTAGATGATCTCAAGTCTCCCATCTATGACACTGAGACGATGAAGAGGGGAAGACAAGTATATGGGTGGAAAGTTGGAACTTAATTAATTGTACCTGTGTTCTGGGTTCGGGAATGATCCTCTGACAACACTTAGGGGGTGGGGAAGGTAAGTGAAGATGTCCGTGGAAACTTCTGGCTCTGGGAAGCCTGCTTTACTGATGACTGAATGGGTACACTATAGGATACACTTCTGTTAAAATAATTCAGGCTGGGCTGCTCAGGAATCAGGTCAGGTGGCTAACCCAGTCTTAAATCCACTCAGTTTCTTCTTATCCCTTTAGAGAAAAATACAATTATCTGGGAACTTAACCTTCTAAAATGAGTATACCTTTATGGGTCGTTGTGCAGTCATATTAGTCTCATGCTGCATCCAGCATGGTGGTGGGGAGCAAAACTAACCTTTTCCAGGTGTTACTATGGCATTGAGTTTTGATTTGTGACCTCTTACTCCACTCTACATTATCAAAGGTCGCCTGGCCTTGGCTACAAGGATACCTAGCCCAGTGCCTGGCACGTCTCAGGCACAGAATAAATATTTGTTAAATGAATGTTATCTGGTGTGTCCCTGAGTGTCCTAGTCTCCTGTGCCTTCTTCATCCCACAGCTGACCTTCTCCCTTTGGTCTTGTTTCAGTTATGAGAGGTGAAGAGCTCCATAAAAGCAATTGCAAAAAAATGAGACGTCAAGCCTGAAAGGTTTGGGCATCTTCTGGGACCTAGTGTGAATATTTGTAATTTGGCATTACACACTTTCCCTTATCTTGTTGCTTATGCTTTGGAGGGATCACAGAATTGATTTTCATACTTCTTGGAGTTTTGTGTGTAATGCTTTTTGAGATAAGTGGTGTGGGGATAGGAAGACAGTCTCATTAAAGGTCTGTCTCTGGCTTGGCATATTAAAAATTGGGGAACATAATGGAATTTGAACTGGGCATTGGAGTGCACAGACCGTTTTAAGGGGAAGTTTGAAAATAGAAATCCTCTCATGAGAAAGCACACGGTGATTGGTGACCCAAGTTTCCTACTGCCCCAAGGATCCTGAAGAATCTAGAAGCCATGAAGAAACTTTTAGGAGCAACTGTCTGGGATAGTTGGCCTCTTAGATCATTCCCAAAACATGCACTAACCTTTCTGCTGAAATATCAAAAAGACTTCTTTTCCTTTTCCCTTGATAGAATAAAACAATTATCATCTTTTATCCCAGCTCCACCCCCTTGGAACAGGAAGCTGGGGCTAAAATGTTAAACAGCTCTCCTTTTCAGTCCCCTCCCTTTTTATTCCTCCGTTTAAGTATTTAGCTCCCACCCCCACTGTCCATCCCCCAAATGTGGGAAACCTGGGTTGGTGAGAAATGCGGTTTGGTCATTTTTAGGCTCTTGCAGGCAACAACAGGCCCAGGGAAAAAAAAAAAAAGCGTCCTTTTTAAACTCTTGCTTTTGCCTAACACTCCCTGGCTGCTGTCCCCACATGACCCAAGTAAACAGATGATCATGTGAAGCCAGTAGGGCTGTTTGTTTTAAATAGCAGGCATGTCTACTAAGCTCTGGAGCAGATGGAGTTTGGGGGACAAGGGAGAGGCCAGCATTAGAGTCTGTGTTCACCCCACTTTTATCTCCAGCCTCCCCATCCCTGAAGAAAATGTTGCTTCAGAATCCTACTTTTCAGAGATGTGCCTACTTAATGGGATAGAGCCAGGCCACTACTGGAGAAGGCTTCAGCCTCCAGAAGAGACTCCAGGTCTATCTGAATGCCATGATCACCTGAGCAAGGCAGAAGGGGAGCTGGGTGTAGCTCTAGGAGCATCCTGGCCCACTAGGCATGCCAAGTGCCCCAGGCCCAACCACACTAGTGGCAGGTGATAGGTTGAAAAGAGGCGATGTCAGGACCAGCACAGATCTATCGCTTCCAGGAAAAGGGCACTCATTCCAGGGGGAAGAACTAGGCTGATGTGCTCAAATCTCCCTTTGCTTTCCACCTGTCATAAGCAGTCAGTAGCACCCAGGGCAATTTGTGTTAATGGCCTCTTCATGCTCAGCTGCCAGTTGCTGGGTTATTAGATCTGCCAGGTCAGAGCCCCCTCTAGACTGGTGCTGGCAGACAACCCCTTTTCCCGTTCCCTAGATTCCTGATTTCCAGGATCTTCTGTGTAGGTTTCCTTTCCATAGGATGCACTGTACCTACAAAAGAAAGGAGCAAAACCAGCAAGCATGCATTTGTTCTAGCTTGCTGTGTGTCTAACTTCCCTCCAGCTAGTCTCCAAAATAGAAACTGACCCCTGAGGACCCAGTGTGAGTGGATTGGCAGGATGACCTGCCACTCAAATGTCCTCATAAAGGTTTGCTTTCTGGTTTTGTATGATGGTGAAGCCCAGGTCACAGAATCCTGAATCCATCAGCCTTGCCTCACTCTGCTTGGACTTAGCAAAGGAATGGACACTGCTCTCCATATTCTGCCTGGGGCCAGGAATGAGAGCGCCTAGGCCTGGCATTGGGACAGTGGAACTGGAGATGTTCCAGGGGGCCCCAGATGCGCCTTCAGCCAGCCTGTGCCTGTCACTACCAACAGTAACAAGTCTGTGGGTCCTTCATCAAAGAAGTAGGATTGGGTTTTATGTGAAGGAGTTGCCACAATGACAATGTTGGAACCCTTCTGTGCAGGCGGTTTGATATTCCTCCTTTATTTTTTCCTGATTTGGGGCCCTGCCCTAGAACTGGCTCCAGAGAGTCATCCATGGGGTCAAGGACAAATAGACCTGGGCGAGGAGTGGCTCTCAGTCTTCTCCAAATCCAACCCATATCAACCTCTCTGGCCCTGCTCTGAGCTGGGGCTGCCATACTGAGTGACTTTAGACCCACCCTTCCTTTCTGGGCCTCAGTTTCTTCATCTGTAAAGTGAAAAGATTTGGGCAAGCTGGCCTCAAAAGTCTTAAGTTTCTGACTCTACCTCGGCTGTCCCCAAGCATTAGTGCCAGGAAGAGGCGGGCGGCCGTGCCAGCCAAGGCTCCTCGCCTTCTCCGCAAGCGCGATTGATGCCAGACTGCCCTGCCGGCTCCCTCGCCCCGCCCGCGGTCCCAAGCACAGGGCCCCAGGGCTGGAGGACCGGGAGGGCGGGGCTTCCGCCCTCCACGTTGTTGTTCCCGATTTGGGCCACGCCCCCTTGGCCTGAGCTGTGGTCGCTTCCCCGTAACCGCCCCGCCCCGGCCCTAGAGCAAAGGGCGTCCTCTGGGGTGGCTCAGGCGGAGTCTCCACCCAAATTAGACACGTGTGGACAAAGACAAGAGTTTGCGGGAAGCAAAGAGAAAGGCTGGGTTTTAAAGGGAGGGTGGTGAAAAGTAAAGGGTACGCTAGGATATGACTGCAGGATTCTCTTCTTCCCACCCTCCGTTCCCACAGTGGCCCCAATTTGCACCCGCGAATGTGACCCTGCAGGCACTGGCCCTTTAAACAGAAGGCTGGCGGCGCGGGGTGTCCATGTGGAGCTGCTCCATGCCGTGTTGTCCTGCCCGCCCATTGGCCTGCGGCCCGGTGACGTCGCTTAATAGGATGCGAACGCACTGAGGGGGGAGGAACAGAGGCAAAACGCGGAATCGGATCATCACTCCGCTCCCTCCGCCGATTCTCTGGCAGCCTCCTGCGGTCGGCTCCGCCCAGGGGCGGATCCCGGGGGAATTGCGACAAAGCGTGTGGTTGCGGGATTTGGGTCACGTGTGGGTGGAAAGCGGCGACCCAGGGATCAGGCCGGTCTTTGCCACCCTGAGGTTTCCCTGACCTGTAATATCCTTATTTGAGTTCATCTAAGCCTTGAATTTGCGAGTCTCCTTCCTTCCAGCAGGGCAAATTTCGGCGTGAATGACCCAAACACCCAGGCCTCCCTCAACTTGTGGCTCACATCGGGGCGGGGCGAGACCGGAAAGCGGAAATACAGCGCACGAACCCCGCTGTCTCCCCCCACCCCCAAGCAGGCCACGTGTGCGCGCTCCGTCTGTAGTGGGCGTGGCTAACTCACTCAGGACCCCGCCCCTCCCTTCGGGAGACGCCGCGGCCCGGCGGGCGGGGGTTCCGGTCCGGGCTTTGGCTGCGGCCCCGGTGTAGTAGCGGGGGCGGCGGCCGGGGGCAGCGCGGCTCCTTCCCTTGTTGTGTGTGTCGGTGCCTCCTCGCCATCTTGTTGCAAAGCCCTTTCTTGTCGGCGGGACTCCCGGGGGCCGCGGGGAGGGAGGCATCAAAAGGGAGGAAGAGAGGGAGGGGAAAGAGGAAGGCAGTGCCGCTTTTTTTTTTTTGCATCAGTTTTTTTAAAATTTGCAAATTTATATTTTGCAAATCTTTTGGGGGACATTGATTTTTCTTCCGTGCTCCCCCGTTCCTCCCTGCGGAGTGCGCTGCGCCGCCCAGTCCTGTCGCCCCCCGGAGGTGACCCCTCCCTCCTGCCTGCCCGCCAGCCTGACCTGTGCCCGGCTCGCGGGCCGCAGCCTCGGCCCCGGCGCGCCCCCGGCCGCTCCCGGCGCGATGAGCATAGAGACGCTACTGGAGGCGGCCCGCTTCCTAGAATGGCAAGCGCAGCAACAACAGAGAGCACGTGGTGAGCGGCCGGGCTGGGCCCCGGGGGCACCGGGAAAGGGGAGGCGAGGGACCCCGGCCCCCGAACCCACGCGAAACCGCTGGCAGACCCCCGGTCCGGAAGGCCTGTTGAGCCGGATACCGCACGGCTCCCCGCAAGAGCCGCCGCCCGGGAAGGAGTGATGTGGGTAGTCAAATTAATTAATAAATTAATTAACATGCAGCGAGGGGCCGGGCTCCCACGGGCGCTCCCCCAGCTGCCTGCCACCTCTTGTGCATCTTCTGTGGGGGGCTCTTTTCGCGTGGGCCAGCGACACCGTTGGTGGCGCTGAGGACGTGTGAGCCGCGGGTGGGGGGATGAGGAATGGTGTTGCGCGGAGGTAGCAGACCCGCGTGAGCGTGCGTGTGTGCACGGGGGATATGTGATGGGAGCATCGGGGAGAGCGGATGAACAGACGTGTACACGGCCGTGCGTGTAGTGCATACGAGTGGGCGTGTGTGTAACGGGGTAGGGGTGGGAATTACGCGGAGCAGCTCCCCGGCTTCCCTGGCCCCGGTGGGAGGGCGCAGGGGGCGCTCCCGGCAGATCTACGCGCCGCTTGGGGCGGAGGCGGCCTTTGCAGAATGAAATGACATCGCGTGTCTTATGATCCTGGCCAGCCCCGCCTGACCCCGCCTCCCAGAGCTAAGCTGGGTCGTGCGTCTAGCTTTTGGGTAGGAGCCCGGTTTATTCGTTGTCTGCGAAACGGCTCGTGGGTCGCTGGGGGCTGCCTGCGGGCCCCCCTCGCTGCGCCCCGCTTTAGCCGGTGTGGAATGTGGCGTGTCTGCGCTTTCCAAACCCGCTCTTGGCTGGAATGTTGCGTGTGCCTGCGTTCCAAGCCCGTTGGTTACACCGGCTGGTGACGTGGACGGGCCCCGCCCCCGACCACGTGCACGGGGGACACTCCCGCTGGGGACGGTCGGGTCCGGCCCCTCCTTGCTGCCTGGCGCTCGGCCGGGGGCGGGGCCTGGGCGGGGTTGGCTCAGGGCCCTGCTCCGGGTTGGGCCCGGGCTCCGGCCGCTGGGCATCTCCCAGGGAGAGTCTGCCCTGCGAAGGCGGAGCAGAGCTCACCTGTCGGTTCTCGCCCTCCTGCTTTTGATCCCGGGGCGAGGGAAGCCTTCAGAATCGTAGGGCGACTAGACATTTAGAGCTCACATCTTCCCATTGACCGCCAAAACGTTCTCGCTAGGATCTCTTGGCAGCCTCCCTGCCTCTTTGTGGGATGAGCCACGTAGAGAAGGGGCAAACTTTGGCGCTCCCTCGACAGGAGTTAGAATACAAGAGGATTTCAAATGCCTCCTATCCCTACGCGCCCATGTTGGTGGTTCCTAGCTTCAGGGTGCTGCAAAAATGGGGGCTGGGGGAAAAACCTCCTTTTTCCAGACTATTGCGAGCGCGTCAGCCTTGGAATGATGCATGTGCAGTACTCGGAGACTCCTTCCCCCACCTACCCCTCAAAAGCCCTCGGCTGGGTTGGTTGTGGTGGAGTGAGTGCTTCGTCCTCCTTTCCTTTCTCTGCCTATTGTTGCTTCAATGATGAGTCATGCAGGAGGTAGTAGTGTGTGTTGTGTGTGCGCGCGCGCGCGCGCCTGCAGCGTGTGCCGCCGCCGCGGCGGGCGGGGGGCGGGGGAGCTGCGGGTCCGCGGGCCTACTCGGGCCGACCGGCCTCTCAAGGTCAAGAGTCACTCGAGATACGTGAGACCTCGAAGCTCGGGTTTTGGGGAACTGATGGGCCGGGACATCCGCCCACGCGCCCCTCCTCCTCGTCTTCGAGGTCCAGCGCAGGGTCAGGCGGTGGGCAGTGCTGGTGGTGACCGAGAATGCCCTGCACGCGGACCCAGCGGTGGGGGCAGGAGCGCGCACAATGTTTGGAGAGACTGAGTCACCTGCTGCCATCGTCAACACGATGCAATTCAAGAGTACCCATTGTGTCCCTGCTGTGTACCAGCCTTTGCGCTAGAAGTGAGGGCGCCCGCAGAGAACACTCACTTCACCCTCACTTCACTGGCAGGATGGGCAGCTGCCAGGGGGAAGGGGAGGTGACCCCCACTGTCATCCCTCCCACCCTTTCCCAAATAAGTCAGTCCAGATCTCATCGGTGAGGACAGAGATGATCTGTACCTGGCTGTGAAGGAACCATCCCAGCCCTTGGGTGGTGAGAACTGGGGGCAGGGAGCTGACAGGCCAAGGGTTGCTGTTGGGTCAGAGCTGCTCCGTAGTGAGGAGGGGACCTTAGGGGCATGTGGGTGCAGGAAAGTCAAAATCTACTCCAGACACTCATGTACAAATGCCAAGACCAGGCCTCAGCAGTTTAGTCTCCAGAATTCAGCTTCTTCTCCTTTTTGGGATTCTGTTCTCTGACTTGGGTGGGAAGAATGGGAGAGAAGAGGGTGGCAAGTGACTCTGCTGTTAACCAGATGACCAGCTTGAACAGGAATCTTCATGTCCATTCCCCCTTTTAACCTCCAAGGGTCACTTTCCTGGCCTGCACCACACCCCCCGCTGAAGCTGTGGATGTGGGTGCACATGTGTACCTGTGAGGGGGAGGAGAGAGGAACTGGCAGGTCCATCCTGCTGGTCAACAGGGGTCAGGGCCTGGTCATTGCCAGCATTCATGGAGGTGGCTGGGATGGGACCCTCTTCTCCCTGGACTGGAGGGAGCTGCCTGGAGTGGCCAAAGGCTCCTGATCAAGTCCCTCCCTGGGCATGCGTGATGAGCCGGGCTCCCTCTGAGCCTGTAGAAGGGAAGAATTCCCATGCACCTTGGGGGAACCGCCGGCCCTGTGCCTGCCAAGCCCCTGGGCCACAATGCCCATGCTCTCCACTGCAGGCTGGAGCCTTGGCCCTGGGTCAGCCCAGAGGAAGCAGAGACCAGGGAAGGGGTGCATGCATGGGGGTGGGGGGTGGGGCCGGCAGGCATAGGTGCAGCAGAGCATTTTTTCAAAGAGCCTGAATGCAAATCTCCCCAAATGAATGCCAGTCTTCTTCCCCCACTTTGCTCCCCTCCTCCCCCCAGGGCACAGGGCGAAGGTCGCTGCTTGGTTGGGGAATGAGTCAAAACTGAGGCCTGGGGCATCCCCCCCCCCCCTTTCTAAATCACCAGGCAAGCTTTTTCAGGTGTGATAGAGCTTTGCCATCTACCTGGGTCCTCCCTGGTACCTGAGAGGCATACCTGCTTGGCTGTGGAAGGGAGTGAGTAGGTGAGAAGGAGGCTGCCGTCTCCCGGATGAGCTTTGGAGTTGCTTTAGAATATGGGGCATATGGGGTTTGCCTTCCATCTGGGATCTCAGGGCTCCTGTCCTTGGGGTCTGGGGCCCTGTCTGTCCTCCTGTCTGTGGGAGAGTCTAACACCTGCTCCAGGTGTTCAGGTCCTGGATAAGTCAAGGGAATGGAGGCAGAGGCTTTGCTGGGGAGCTTGTGTAGGTGGGGGAGCAGGGAGGAGAGCAGATGGGGATGGTCCAGGCTGGGCCTGAGAACACCTCCCAGGCTGGAACTCTGTAGGCTGCTTTCCCCAGTGTGGTTCGTGGGACACTGGAGCTCAGAGAGCTGGTTTTCTCTGGGGCTGTAACATGAGCCAGTGCTGGCAGGGAGAGTCCTGGGAGAGCAAAGCCTCCTCCCTGGCGTGGACCTGGCATCTCCTCTTCCGGAAGAGGCCCATACTGACCCCGTCTAGGCCCTGGACTCTGTGCTGCTGGGAAACCACTGAGTGCTTCCCCTCTTACAGGGCTCCTCCCTCCACTTCCTCCTTGGCCTCTTCTCCTCTGCCCAAGGAGGGAGGGGTGAGGAGCATGCCTGGCTCAGACTGAAGTTGCTGATTGGCCAAAGGGCCCTGAGGCCTCAGGTTTTCCAGAGCCACAGAACCAGAAGGAGACGTGGGGGGTCTATGCCCTCCTCCCTAGGGCAGACTTGGCCAACTCGATTCTCCTGGCCCCGCCCCATGTGGGGTGGCGTGTCCACCAGCCAGTGGTGTCAGCTCTGTTAGTCAGCCATGGGGTGTACCAGGGCAGGAGGGGAGGGCTGGTTGTCCAGCTGGCTCCCTGGCCTGGGGGCTACAGCCATTCCCCAGGGCCCTTGCCTAGCCCTGTAGCCAGGGAACTGGAATGGTGGGGCCTGGGAGAGGACCAGGCAGGGCCAAGCTTCCTGGAGATGGGGAGGAGCCTGTGGCTCAGGAGGGGCACACACAGCCAGCGCCTGGGTAGGCCTGCCTGCTGAATTGATGAGGTGCAAGGTGTCTGCGCTCAGCCCCTGTGAAAAAGCCCAGCTTTCCTTTCTGTCTGCCTCTTTCTAGTTTGTAGTGTTGGTGGGTGAGCAAGGGAGATTTGGGAGAAATGAATCCTGGCACATGATGGGGCAGAGAAGGACCAAGTGTGTTTGTTGTATGGTCCCCAAGGAAACCAGAGGCATCGCAGCCTAGCCTGGGAGTCAGGATCATAGACCTGGTTTTCTCACCTGTGAAATGAAGGTGATATTCCTGCCATGCTGGGGCATGGGGCTCTTGTGAGAATCCAGGGGAGCAGTGTGAATGTATGTGAGAAGACACCTGGTGAGCATGTTGGCACAGTGAGGGCAGGTTTCGGGGGACCTGGCTGGGTCTGGCCCCACCTTTACCTGTGACTTGCTGCGTGACCCTTAACAAATCACTTCGTCTCTCTGAGCTTCATTTATCTCACATGTGAAATGAAGGTACTGCCTGCCCTGTAGAAGGTGCTTGGTAAATAAACATTGAAAGGGGAATGTACCTGGAAGTGTTAAGTGTTAGAGGAACACAGTGTATGCAACCTACTCTCAGATGTTTAGAAAATAGACAAACAGGTAGATAAAATGATGTAACAAGTGTGGCAAAGCTACTAGTTGATAAATCTGGGTATCTGGGTGGGGGGGTGGGTACGTCAGAGTTCTACTTATTGTTTCTGTATTATTTTGCAACTTTCCTAGAAATTTAAAATGATTTCAAAATAAAAAGGAAAAAGTAAAAAAATAAAAATAGAAAGTAAAAAAAAAAGAATATGCCTCCCGAGTCCACTCAGCAGCCAGAGGCTCTGACATCCCCTTCCCCGTTCTCTTATGGTGGCCTGTGAGGTCCTTTGTACACTGGCCTCTGCCTACCTCACCAGCCTCCTCTGTCACCCCAGTCCCCTTGCAGCCCTGTTGCTCCCAACCTGTCCTGTTCATCATTGGCCTAACTCCTCAGCCATTGGGTTGCCAGGCCCGGAACTTCCTGACGCCTCCTGCTCTGTCCTCACAGCCCTTGTCCTGCCCCAAACACAGCCGGGGTTGTTACCCGGTTACTTGCCCCCACCCCCACCCCCCAGGCTGTGAATTTAATGTTACTCCGTGTCCCCAGTGCTTAGCCCAGTGGATGGAGATGGGTATTTTGTGGAGTCTCGGGCCAGGGATGGTTACTGGGCCCTTGTCTGAGATAGGCTGGGGCCCGGGACTGTTGCCCCTGCTGAGAAACCCCTTGTATTCTCTCTGCATAGAGGAGCAGGAGCGGCTGCGCTTGGAGCGGGAGCGGGAGCAGGAGCAGAAGAAGGCCAGCAGCCTAGCCAGGCTGGCCCATTCCCTGCCCGTGGAGGAGCCCCGCGTTGAGGCCCCACCCCTGCCTCTGTCTCCCCCGGCACCCCCGCCGGCACCCCCACCCCCACTTGCCACCCCTCCCACCCCACTGACTGTCATCCCCATTCCTGTCGTGACCAACTCCCCACAGCCGCTGCCCCCACCCCCACCGCTGCCCCCCACGGCCCAGCCTCTGCCCCTGGCGCCTCGCCAGCCAGCACTGGTCAGCACCCCTGGACTCAGCATTAAGGAGACTGCCCCCCTGACTACCAGGCCACAGGTGCCCACCCCTGCTTCCTTGCTGCCAGACCCGAAGACCGCTGTCCCACCCACTGGCAGCCCCAAACCCTTGCAGCCCCTCCCCACGCCCATCCTGACCATAGCTCCCCATCTTGGAGTCCAGCCCCAGCTGGCCCCCCAGCAGGCACCCCCACCCACACTTGGGACCTTGAAGTTGGCACCAGCTGAAGAAGTCAAATCCAGCGAACAGAAGAAGAGGCCTGGGGGGTGAGTGAGGTGGGGCAGAGTGGGGGCTGGTGGGATGGAGAAAACTGTCCACCCTGGGCTGTGCGTGCAAGAGAAGGTACCCTCCAGGCTAGCTTACTCAGAGGCATGCCCTCCCTCCCCCACCTAGAAGGGAATGCCTGTATTTGGACCTGTTCCTGCTGTGCCCATCCCCACCCCGGGAATAGCATTGCCCTCTGTCGTTCTCAGGCTTCTGTGTTCTCTGACCTCCTCCAAGGCTGGGGCTTATGGCATTTCCAGGCTTTTGGACAGAGTGTTGGACTATGGGCCTCCTGGGTGAGGGCTGGGGTCAACTGGCTGCTTCTCTGGGTCCCAGGAGCCCTTCTGTCTCCTTATCCTCAGGGTGGACTGGTGGGATGGGCAGTTACCGGGTTGTGGATTACCAATTTAGACGTGCCCTCCAGGGGGTGTACGCGGGATGGGGCTGGCAGACATCTCCCATTGTTTCTTTTATAGAGAGAGGTTGGGGACAAAGCCTGTGGCATTTGTGGGGTGGGGGCAGAGGGCAGGAAGGCCATCTAATCGGGCCCTCCTCCCTGAGCCTCCTGTCTGTCTGGGTTTCAGGATCGGAACCAGAGAAGTCCACAACAAATTGGAGAAGAACAGGTGTGTGTGTGCGTGCGTGTGTGACTCTGGGCCTGTCCCGCCCGTCCTGGGCCTTGCCCCATCCTTGGTCCCCCACAGCTCCCCGGGGCCTTTCCCTCTCCGCCCCCCAGCCCCGGCCCTCTGGGGCGCAGGCTGACCCACGCTCCTTCCCTCTCCCCAGGAGGGCCCATCTGAAGGAATGTTTTGAGACCCTGAAGCGCAACATCCCCAACGTGGACGACAAAAAGACGTCGAATCTGAGCGTGTTGCGGACGGCGCTGCGGTACATTCAGGTATGGGCTGGGAAGCAGGGCCGGGAGAAGGGCGGGCGGCGGCGGCCGCAGCTCCAGCTCCCTCCCTTCCCCTCCTCCATCCCCGGGCCGCGTCCCCGCCCCGCCCTCCCGCTCCCTCGCTCCCTCGCCCCCTCGCCGGGCTCCCCCGCCCGCCTCCACGCGGGCGCTGAGCACATGGCCCGCCTGACGTCAGCGGGGCTCCCTGCCCGGGAGGGGGTGGAAGGGCGCGCGCGGCGCCGGCGTGCGCGCGTGCGCAGGGGAGAGCGGCGGCGCGGGCTGCCTCTCCCCCTGCCCCGCGGAGCCCCCGGCATCTGCGCGGCCCCCGCAGTCTCGGCGTCCCCCGGCACCCGAGGAGGGCGCGCGCAGCAGGCTCGCTCAGTGTCAAACCCGGTGCTTAGCCCCCGCTTTACGCGTGCCAGTGCACCCGCCGGGTGAGAGTGCGCGCAGCGGGCCCGGCCCGACACCCCGCCCGCAACCCCGCGCGGGAACCCGGGTTGTGCCGAGTGCTGTTAGTTGAGGCGGTGGCGGTGGCGGCGGTGACCCCTGGGGGGGACCCCCCCCGGGCGTGGTTCCGGCCCACACCTTGGCCCTGGTGAAGCCCCCTTTGACTCCCAGGAGGTTTTGAGATCCTCCTTTTGGGAGCGTTGAGGTTCCGCGACGTGATGGGGGTTATGTTTAAACCGAGATGGAGGGATGCGGCGGTCTAGACGGCTGGGTGACAAAGAGCTGGGTCACTGAACCTTATATGACGCTTTCCTGCCGCCTGCGTTAAAACAAGCTCATCCCATTTTATTTTAAGGGGCCCTCCTGGCTTGGTGTCCTCTCCCTTCGGGCATTGGCTCCTCTCTGCAGTATTGGGGGTGGGGGCGACTGCTAGATAAGATCGTTGCCATGACGGCCCCGAGTTTCGGTTTCCCTGGAAACCGGCGGAGGGCTCCGCGGGCCGGTAAGAGGCTGTGGGGGATGGGGCGGGCGGAGACAGGGAGCCGTTGAAAAATGGGAGGGGCTTGGGTCTCCCTGCCTGCGCTGGGCGAGGGCGGGGTGACCGCCGGGGTCTCCTTGCTTCCCACATGGGAGCTTTGGGGGAAAGCATGACAAGGAAGAGTCGATGGGGCTGGAAGTTGGCGGCGAGGCGCCGCTTTTTCCCCCGGGCCCGGCGGCAGTCACAGCCCTGAGGTAACCCGAGCCTGACTGGGTGGGAGGCGGAGGCGCAGCTCAGCGACGGCTCCCAGCCGGCGATCCCTGCCCTTTTCCGCGAAGCGCGCCCTTCCGCCCGCCCTGGCGAGGGGGAGGGGCTCCCGCGCCTCCAGATAGTTTCCCGGCACCCAGGAGGGGCGGGGCCGGGCTTGCGGATTGGCTTGGCCGGGTGGGGGGCGGAGGCTCCTGAGCGCGCGAAGGGAGGGTGCGGCGGGCGGGGAGTGACGCAGCAAAGCTGGGTCCGCGTGGGTGCGCGCGTGCTCCGGGAGGAGGCGGGGCTTCGCGGGGCCCCGCGGGGCCCGGGCGGCCCTGAGGCGGGGCGGGGGTTTTGGAGGTCTTCGGAGGGCTGCGTGAGGCCGGGAAGGCTCTTTTCTGGAATGTATTTGCAGAATTTAAACTTGGGTAGTTCAGTTTTCTTCACGCAAAATACTGTGACGTCTCTGAATATCGCTTTCCTCTTCCTTACGATGAGGCTAAAAAGGGAATAAAATAGTATCTTTGGTATTGGAATGTTAGGAAAATTAAATGAGATTGTTTATGTAAATATATTAGGTGCTTTATAAACATGAATTTGATAGCCATTATAATTCGGAGGTGGGAAAGATGAACTGGCGAACTTCTCTAAAAATACGTATTTGAGGAGAAGGAGTTCTCTTTAATGTGGGCATTTGAAAATAATTCAGAAACAGAGACATAGATGGAACCAGTCGAACAAGCTTCTCGGAGCCTGGGCCTGGGCTCAGTAGGAAGTGGCGTAGTCCCCAGGCTGTCCCTAAGATACAAGTTCTGTATGTGTTGGCCGTGGAAACAATCAGAATAGAAAATTCACAGTGCTCTTTATAAACCCCCCACTTCACTCATTCCTTTATTCATTCAGGTACTTTTAGCCAGGCCCTGTGCATGAAGGGGTGATCTTGTGGCAGACAAACAGGTAGCCACACAGAGGACTGGGCCATCAGAACATCATCTGCAAGGCAGGATCTGTTCTGGGGAGTCAGGGCAGTGTTTGCTTGAAAAAGCCATCTGAGCTGAGACGGAAAGGATGGATTGGGGTGAACTAGTCCAAGTGGAGGACAGAGAACCCAGCACCGGCCAAAGTTTCTCCAGCAAGAGGGAACAAGGTACACTTCTGGAAGTAAAAGATGGTCAGCAAGCTGTCATAACACAGAGATGGGTGGCAGCTGGGTGCCAGGTGAGAGTGGAAAGGTGGTTCTGGAGAGACCACTTAGGGCCGTGTAGACCAAAGGCTTTGGTTGAGTTCTCAGAGCAGCACGCTGGAGGAATGCAGTAGCCCCCAGCCACCATTGCAGACTAAAGTTAGACCCAAGAAAATTTTCCCAGGAATTTCTAGGACTAAGGAGAACTGGGCTGGGTGAGAAAAGATTTGATGTTTTCTCTCCCTCACCCAGAAGTGTAGCCTCCGTGCAGGTGGATGGAGTTCAGGACAGCCACTCCCAGCCCCCAGCAGCCAAGTTCAGGTGAGGGCTGCCTCACCACAGGCTGGTTATTGATGTGGCCCTACCTGGATGTCATACCCAGCCCTGGCCTGTCAGGGTTAGAGCCAGATGAGCAGCTGGTGTGAGGGTGTGGGTGTGGGTGTACTCTGCCTTCGTGTCAGAGACGTGAGGAGAAGTAGGTTAAGCTCAAAGGATGATCGAGGGGGCCGTGTGGCTTGGAGTTGGCAACAGGTATGAAGCTACCAGGTTTTAGGCCAGTGCAGATCACAGCTGTCTCTGGGTTATGTGTCACTGATGGTTTGAGGGTCTGTCCCAGGTAAGGTCAGAAATGTAAGGAGTTTGTTGCTGCAGAAGGAAGTCAAACCTAGTTGGTGGGTGAAGTTGAAGACGGTGCTGTGCCCAGAAGGGGCAGAACGAACAGGAACAGCTGCTGGCAAAACTGCCCCTAGGAAAATGGAATCGGGAAACCCAAGTATAATAGGGGTTCCTGTGAGACGAAGGGAGAGACAGGATAGAGGTGGGACCAACAGGCTCACCAGGAAGTGGCCTCCTCGCAGTCATCTGGGAACACGGATTCCTTCCGCCAGGGCTGAGTAAGCGCATTGTGCAGCGCTCCATCCTGGTCACTGGTAGGATCAGGGGACATGAAGCAACAATGGAACAATCCTTGCCTTCCCCAACAGGGTTGGACAGAGACAGTGTTGTGCATTGGGGTGGAAAGACAAAACATGGACGTGTGAACTATTTAAATCGTCATAGGGGACAATGTCTGATTAAGTTTTACTTAACGGTCTCTGGTTAAATGTCCAGCTGTGAAGTGCAGGGACTGGAAGGGCACTAATGCAAGAGGATGCACATGGTTAGGGCGTGGGTGGGGAAGGTCTGTAGAGAAGGTGGGGCTCTCAGATGTAGGCTTGGAGCATGAGCAGGTAGAACCAAGAGGGCTGAGAAGGGTGGCTGTGGGTCGTGGCAGATGGTTCTGAGGAAAGCTAAGACAAGCTGTGAGTTTGGCCTGTGAAGAGCCCATGAGCTCTGTGCCTGTAAGTGGCTTGCAGGCCTCGGACGCCCAGGGCTCAGGTGCAGGTCAGGAGAGAGATCCGGGAGGTGGACAGCCCGACAGCAAGGGCAGGATTGTCCACATCCATTGTCATGACGAGCCTGGGCCTAGGAGAGGCGACAACAGGAAGTTCTATGAAACTGAGGAGAGTTGGTTTAATAACATGTCAGAATTTGAGGCACAGGAAGGGTGTTGGGTATGGAAGAGCTGAGAAATGGGATGTGAGCTGGTCGTTTGGAGCTGTGAGGGAACACTAGAGATCCCTGTGGTAGGGAGCAATGCCACAGGCTGCAAGGCCTGGCAGGAGCATCTGCACAAGGAGCCATGGAGGGCCACCCTGTGGTCATCTGTGGGCCTGGAGGAGTAGGGGGGCAAGGATGGCAACGTGGGTGAGGGAGCTTCTTCCATGTGACTTGGGGAAGTTGGTGGCCTCAGCATCATGGTGCTCAGAGTCCATGGGTGCTAATGGGTCAGTGCCACTTGGGGACTGGTGTGTGTGTGTGGGGGGGCACATTCTGTGGCTTGGGGATTTTCAACAGCCAGCTTGCTGGTGAGGGGAGGGGAGCAGCATGGGGGAGAGCCCAGGAGCTCAGCGAGGAGCCAGGCAGCTGCTGGGAGATAGATAGATGGTGGGTCATGGAGATGAAATGGTGGGTAGGTGAGTGGTTGTCATAAAGTCTAGTGGGTCATTTCCAAGGACAGTGATATTAGCAAAGACACAAGTGAATGATTAAGTGGAAAGAAGAACAGAGTCATTTGGGGTTCTTTAGAGAATGGGTTCCAAGGAGGGTAGCTTGTGGCATTGGAGACTGAGCAGGTGCCTGGATGTGACCTGAGAAGTCTGTCACCTTTTCTGTCCTCGGCAGAGTGAAGGCAGAGGCTTCAAAGAGAGTGGACGGGGCAAGAGGTGACAAAGCCCCTCAGGACAGAGTTGATGTGGGGGGTGGGGGCGGCCCCCATACTTGGGTCTCAGCTTTCTTCCATGGCACCTACCCACAGTCTCCAGGGTATTGGGCCTCAAGGGGCGCAGTCCTGGGCCAGGAGGCAGGTGTGGCCTCTGCCGGCCCCAGTCGGCCTGTGTCTTGCTCGCTGCAGGCCTGTCTGTGGGTGGGGTGATCTGAAGGTGAAGGTGGCTGTGGGAGACATTTGAGATACTGTGGAACCTGTGGCTGCTGCTCAGGGTGTCCTCACGGTCCCTTGCCCTGTCCCCCAGTCCCTGAAGAGGAAAGAGAAGGAATATGAACATGAGATGGAGCGATTGGCACGGGAGAAGATTGCCACACAGCAGCGGCTGGCAGAGCTCAAGCATGAGCTGAGCCAGTGGATGGACATGCTGGAGATTGACCGCGTGCTCCGGCAGACGGGCCAGCCTGAGGACGACCAGGCCTCCACCTCCACTGCCTCTGGTGAGCCCCGAGCCCCTGCGTGGCCCACCGCAGGCTGAACCCTGCCACCCTCTTGGGAGTTGCTCCTGTACCTTGCATTCCAGCCTCTCCGGCCCAGCTTTTGGCTGTTGTAAAAATATTCCCAGACCCCCAGGGCAGCTGTGCCTCCAGCCCCTTGTTTTCTAGACCCTCTGACCCATTCCCTGTCCCCGTGTCTTCCCCCCACCACAGAGGGTGAGGACAACATAGACGAGGATATGGAGGAGGACCGGGCGAGCCTGGGCCCACCTAAGCTGAGCCATCGGCCCCAACCAGAGCTGCTGAAGTCCACCCTGCCACCCCCCAGCACTGCCCCTGCGCCCCCACCACCCCACCCACACCCTCACTCCCACCCGGTGGCCCTGTCTCCTGCCCACCTGCCCGTGCAGCAGCAGCCGCCACAGCAGAAGACGCCTCTGCCCACCCCCCCTCCCCCTCCAGCTGCCCCTACCCAGACGCTGGTGCCGGCTCCGGCCCACCTGGTGGCCACGGCTGGGGGCGCCTCCACAGTCATTGCCCACACGGCTACCACCCATGCCTCAGTCATCCAGACCGTGAACCACGTCCTGCAGGGGCCAGGCGGCAAGCACATCGCCCACATCGCCCCCTCGGCCCCCAGCCCTGCTGTGCAGCTGGCCCCTGCCACCCCCCCCATCGGCCACATCACGGTGCACCCTGCCACCCTCAACCATGTGGCCCACCTGGGCTCCCAGCTGCCCCTGTACCCGCAGCCCGTAGCGGTGAGCCAGCCCGTGGCAGTGAGCCACATCGCCCACACCCTCTCGCACCAGCAAGTGAATGGCACGACCGGCCTGGGGCCCCCAGCCACCGTCATGGCAAAGCCAGCCGTGGGAGCCCAGGTGGTGCACCATCCCCAGCTGGTGGGCCAGACAGTGCTCAACCCCGTGACCATGGTCACCATGCCCTCCTTCCCGGTCAGCACGCTCAAGCTGGCCTGAGGACGAGGCCCCCAGTGGGGGCAGGGAGGGGGCCTGTCCCCCACTCACCCACCCACCAGCTCCACACATTCCAGCCAGGCCCAGGCCCACCCCACCCACACACCCCCAGGCCTCCTAGGGGAAGGGGGTGCAGACTCTGAGCCAGGGGAGGGAGGGGCCGCCCCAGGGAGGGGCGCAGGGCACAGGGTTCCCCGCCGCACGAGGACTTGATACAAGGACTGATGAGAGACCCTCTGGTGAGCGTTCCGCCTGTCAGGCCCGGTGCCAGCTCCAGTTCCGTTCATGCCTCCCCAGCCTGTCCCGCTAAATCAGTGCGATGTGGATGTCATGTCCTCTGTCTTCTCCCTTGCCTACCTGCCTGTGCTGCTGCTGCTATTGCTCTGTCTGGTGAGGTGGTTGAGTGCCCCTGGCCTGCCCCCTGGAGCCTCGGCCTCCTCTTCCCAGGCCTTTGGAGGGGAAACAGGAAGCAGAAGTGAAGCTATTTGGCCCAGAGGGCTGGGCATTGGGGGTGGTGAGGGGCCCTGCTCTGAGCACAAGTGACAGGTCCTAGAAAGTGGCTGCCTGGGGTCCCACCCAGAGAGGTGGGTTGCTCCCAGCCTGGGGCTCTCTGACCCAGTTGTAGTCACTGATTGATTACAGCAGAAACTAAAGCGATTTTCTACCAACAATAAATCCAACCCAAGCCGTTGCCAAGCTTCCTGAGGGGCTCATTGGACATGCCCTCACCCCCTGCCATTCTTGACCTCAGGAGGGTGGGGTGGGGTGGGAGTGGGGAAGGAGAAGCTTGGCTGTCCTGCCCCCTCCTTGCTTTCCCCTCCCCCAGAGCCCGGCTCTGGACTGAGGACCCACTCTGGCCTGGGTCCCCTTCCCTGGGCTTGGCCCTCAGCTACCAGAAGGGGGTGGGGGTTTGCAGCCTGGCATTCACTCCCCTGGTTCCCTGGCCTCTGCTCAGCCCTGTGCACTCCCAAGAAGTGGGTGGGCCCGGGTGTCTGTGGGTTTGAGGGCCTCTGCAGCTTGGGAGACATGGACCAGCTCCGGTCTCGGTTCTAGGAGCCTCAAAGCTGCCCTGCTGAAGAGTCAGGAATTTAAGGTACAGGGGCTTGGCCAAAACCCCATACCCTTCCCAAACAGGCCCTGGGAGCGAGTGGACAAGGGAGTCGGGCCACCAAAGCTGGGCCATGAATGACTTGGGAGGAGGGCTGCTGCCTGTGTCTTCATCTCTTCCTTCCCCAGCCCCTTTCTCCAGTGGGCCTGCGGGGGCTGCTGGGCAATTCTTCCCTCTGAGGGCGGGGCAAGGCCTGGGGCAGGGCTGAGCCTGGGTGGGGGAGTTGGGGCTGCTGTGTGTAGAAGTGCTGCTTTCCCTGCTTCTGCCTTGGCAGACGGCTTTTGCTTCTCTTTTTATGTGGGTATTTATTACAAGTGGCCTTGTGTCAGACACACTCAGTTACACACGTGTGCACACTCAGCTCCCTACCTGGACACACACTCACCAATGGCCTTTCAGTGTGGGGGGCGGAAGCAGGTGTCCATAGGTGTGAAGTTTGTGTTGTTGGGGTGAGGGGAGGGCAGGGCAGGTGAGGGGTACAGGGAGGGAGAGTTTAGGGTCCTGGATCCTCTGGAGGGTCCTGCAGGGCACTGAGGCGGCCAGCAAAAGTCTCAGATAGATTCTTCCTTGAAATTAAAGGCTCCACAGACAGCTAAGAATGCCTTTTCAGTTCCTCCCTGGTCCCGGAGACCTTCAGGGGGGCTGTCTTGTACTTCTCATTTGGCTTTCCTGGTAGTTGGGGGAGGAGGGACTCTTACTGGGTCTCCCCCGCTAGCGGTGTCGGGAAGGCCCCTGGAGGCCCCAGGCCCACGCCAGGGGACAGTCCCACCTCCCGCGCCGGCCACCTCCCTGCCGTTGCAGCCACCCCCACCGGCCTGGTTGCTCGGGGAGCGGCTTTTGCTGTTCTGGTTTGAGGACTGACTAGGAGAGCAGTGGGAGCAGCACCGCCGACTCCCTCTCTCAGCCCTGCTCCCCCTCCCTGCACCCTGAGGCCAGTTCCAGAGCTGAAGCTGTCTGCCAGCCAGCTGTCCCTTGGGCCTGCACAGATACCTCATCTGCCCTCCGTCCCCCTCCCCTGCCCGGCCCCCCAAATGGTGGGGTCCCTGAATCTAGTGCCGAATGACTATGTCCAGATTGGTGAAGATGGGTGTTGTTGCTGTTTTGTTGTTTGTGAACGCTGTGACGCTGTATCCCCGAACAGGCATCTCCCCTCTGAGAGCCGCCAGGACCAGTCTGTCCTCACCCTGTGGGGCCGCCCGCCCCTCTTGCCCTTGCCCTTCCAGCCTGGGGGACGCACACAGACACACATTTACCTCTCATGCGTGTTTTACTTCTTGATGTTAAGAGTGGCTCACTGGCTGGGAGTCTTTACCTCGGGGGAGAGGGGGAGTTGGTTCCTTGGGGGGCCAAAGAAGGGCAGGGAATGCCTGGAGGGTGGTTTAGGGGTCACCACAACCCCTGCTCTCTCCAGGAACAGCCTCTTCTCCCCCCATCCCAGGGTCCCACCCCCTACTCCCCAAAGAGGTGGCCCTTGTTTACAGTGAGGACTCGGTCACTGTGTCTCCGTTTCCTGAAATATAAATCGTAGCGACCCCAGACTGTAGAGATTTTTATGTGTTTGGATACATCTGCTGTGTGGGAAAAAAGAAATCTACAAAAACCCTAATTTTGTACATATTGTATTTTTACTATTGAACTGTATTCTAGTGGCTGTTCATGCTCCAAGACTTTAGGTATTGAGACATGAATACTATCCATGTAATAAGCACTTGCCTGGAATAAGATATAAAACTGAAATAAACCTGCACTGAAACCTGAGATGGAGCTGCCAGCCAGCAGCATCTGGGTCATTTTATTGCAAAAGGCAGAGATCTTTAGAGAAAGACCTCCAGCAGCAAGCCATGGGGGTCGCCCAGCCTCACCAGTAGGTGTCTGGGCACAGCCCTCAAACAACCTTCATGCTGGTCAATTGTAGAAAATGAATTTGGAACCTTCTGTTCTGATCCCAACACCGGAAACAAGCCCTGAAAACTGCAGTTCTGGTCTTCCTTACACTTTTGCAACACTTTATACTTCCTCAAACCATTTTTACAAATATTATCTTGTTTCATCTCTTAACAGCCCAATGGAGTAAGTAAGTGGAGAACTAGCCACATTTTAGCAGGTAAGGATGCAGGTTCCAGGTGGCCAAGCGACTTAAGGGCTGCTTCCCTAGCATGTGCCACCCCCGTCTGGGGGCCTGTTCTGGAGTCTGAGATCCCTGAACCTGAGAAAGTTGCAGTGGGACAAGTAGAAGCAGGTTGCCCCAGGGTCTGGACACAGAAGGGTGAGAGGCTTCCTGAAGCGGGGGTGTTCTTCTGGGGCTGTAGTTACAAGTCACTCAGAGAGCCCATAAAGCTGATGTTTCAGGGAAGGGAACTGGAAGGGGAAGAACCAGGTCAGGGGCCAGATCTCTGCCAGCAAACCTGGGCCTGCCAGCTGCCGTGGGCATGAGTGGTAGAGAAAGGTCAGGCGGCAGAGGTGGCCTAAGTCTCGCCTTTTTCTAAGTCACTGACAGCACCTGCCTGACTCCAGGCCCAGACAGGAGAAGGGAACTGACTCAGCTTCTCTTCCTGGGGTGGGACTGGATTGGGGGTTACTCTTGGGAAAGGGAGTGGCGGCTAGGAATGTCGTGGAATCCTGGTCTCTGAAAAAGGACCAGCCTCCGGGAATGGCCAGACCCAGTCCCCTTCCCCATTGCCCACAGCCTCTTTCAAGTGTGAGATAGTGGCTCCATCTGCCGGTTACTCCAGGGAGTGCTGGTCATTTCCCCAACCCCCTCAGTGTCAGCAGTGGGGACACAGAAGCCCCTGACCCTGGGACTCTGAGCCAGAACCACTGAGAGTTATCACAGTAGCTTAAGGTTGAATAGAAACTCTCCTCCCTGCATGCAACAGAGGTCCCCCCAAATTCTGCTGGAGCATGCAAGAGAGGATCTGTGGTCTGGGCAACCAAAAAAAAAACTCAACATATGAATCCGGGTTCCCTAAAGAAGGAAGCCTGACTGTCTAGGGTTGTGAGGGTTAGCTGAGATGGGGTTCGCTGCACCCCACCAGTGCTGCTTGCTCTTCCTACCGCACATATTGCCCCCTCCTGCGGCAAGGCCATCATTTTGGCAGTGCAGTTCCCTCTGGTCTGGCAACCCTGGGAAGGACATGGGAATGTGTGAGGGCTGACCCAGGGCCTCGGGTGCACTTTCAAGTGGGGTCACCAGCAGAGGGAATACTGTTAGCTCCAGGCAACAGGATGACAAAAAGGTTGGGGGGAGGAGGTCACCCCGAGGGGCTTATAAAAGTGATCGGTTTTCTGGCCCAGAGTGCTGGTGTCCCCTGGCTTCTTTGGGCTGCTGTGGGCCACCAGTCTGCTCTGCCCTAACAGCTTGTCCATTTCTAAGGCCATGAGCTGGGCCAGACAGGGAGGGCTGGGTCCTCTGACGTCCAGTTCCATATGACAACAGGCCCTGAAGTCCAGAAAGCCAGTGACCTCTAGCACCAGAGGGGTTATGGAGCCCTCCATCCGGAGCCATAAGTGGAGCCATCTTTTGGGGGAAGAGTGGCACTCCAGGTGGGTAAGGGCAGCAGGCCTTTTCTCCCCCTCAGCAGGGTCTGCTCCTCTTGGCCCCTCCCTTTCCTGGTCCCCAACACCTGCCTGAGGCATGCACCTAAGTGGGTGGGAGCCAAGGAGCTGGAGGGGTAGGGGTCTTCATCATGGCTGGGGGGAGGGGGTGTGCTGGGGGCGCTGGAGGCTCCTGGAAATTCCCAGCCAAGCTCTTTCGGCTCATTGCTAGAGCTGTCAGGAGGGGCCAGCAGGCTGGGGAGCGCGAGGGGGCGGGACAGGGACCTACACCCTGGCTCATCTGGTTCATCCAGAGGCTCTGGGATAGGACCGTGGGTCTGGGTAAGGACCCCCAGGCTGCCTCTGAGTACCAGGGGTCTGGCTATCATCCCTGCTAGTACCCCTCTCCTGGACCTTTGGTTCTCTCTCTGTGTCCTCCTTGCCTTTTGGGGCTGGCCCTCTTTACCATTCGACTGTGGAGGTCATGGAACACTCCAACGCACTGTCACTGACTGCCCAGTGCCAGCACCCCCAGCAGCCCCCAGAGCCTTGAGTGTTGCCAAATGCTGTTTATTGTTACACTGAAGAGTATAGTTTCTGAGTCAAAAAACACACACTCTGCTCCTCACAAAACCACTGAGTCACTAAGGCAGGCACACAATGGCCACCCGTGCTTGGTGGAGGCCAAAGACTCACAGGTGACATGGGAAGGCATGGGGCAGGTTGGCCCTCAAACAGGCCGTGCAGAACCCAGGGGCGGGGTGGGCTGGAAAGGCTGTGCTGGATGCAGAAGGGCTGCTGGGCCTTTCTTCCCAGTTCTCAGATGCAGGGACTCTACCAGACCCCAGTGACTGCTAGGCAAGCCCAGCCTCTGGTAGATGAGGCCCCAGGCGAAGGGGGCAGTGAGGGGACAGAGCAAGCAGCATGCCTAGGCCGGGGGTCAGGAGCTGGGCCCTTCCTAGCACCCCAATGTTTGAGGCTCCTCCAAGGGTCCCTGGGCCTCTTGGCAGCCTGGGAAGCATGTGGAAGGCAGAGCCAGCCATAATTCTCCCCAGGGACAGACAGGGACGACCCAGGCCCCATCCCCCCTTCAGCCCCAGGAACTTAGCGGATACCTGGGGTGGTGATGGGCTGCCCCAGAGCTGCGGGGCCTGTCCCTGAGAGGAGGCTGTGATGGGCTTGCCTCCCAATGGAACCACTCCCAGATTCCTCTGGAGAGCAAGTACCCCCACTGCATTCCACATCATTGAGCAAAACCATCATGTAGTTTCCAGGGGTGCACAAAGCAAGGGAAGAGTAGGAGTGATACTGTACAGATACCCGTGGGTGCACTGTACGGGGCGAGGGAGTGCACGGAGGTCACCTCAGGTGCCAGAGGCAGTGGCAGTGCTGCTGAAGTGGGCTGCTCCTACCCAGGGCCTGCATCTTCTGGCTGCCCCAGCACCTCGGGGGAGGGCCCGGAAGGTGGCCCAGAGCTCCTGCGCCTGGGGCACATGCCCAAACTGGCGGTCCTTCCGGCTGCCCCAGCTGGGGCTGCTGCACGTTCCCGGGGCCTGCAAAGGGGCTCTGGGAAGAGCGATGGCCCAGAGCTGCCTTACTCTAAGCATCCCTCACTAGGCAAGGCAACCTCAGCCTCTGCTAACTCCAGGGTCCCAGATGACTCAGGAGAGTCCAGGCAGACGCTGCAGGGAGCACTGGAGCAGTGGGGCATCCCCAGCTGTTGGACAGAGGAGTGCAGTAGGTGTCCCCCAAGCCAGCAGCTCCCTGAGGCCAATCCCTCCCAGCCCGGCCCTGATCTGATGGCTTCCTGGGCCCCGACCTGCCCTGCAGAACCAGCACTGCCCGGAGTCGGAATCTAGGCTCACAATCACTTTGTTAGGAACACAGATGGGCAGGCGGGATCACCTGGGAGTCCCCCGTACCCCTGCACTTCTTCTGCTGGGCCCGGGAGCCTGGAGCCCAGGTCCATGCAGCATGGCTGCTGCCTTGCAGCTGCAGCCCTCACTTGTTCTCTATGAGCATCTGCACCTTGTGGACAAGGTCCCGGGCAATCCGCAGGATCTCCTGGGCATCGTGATGCTCTGCCCGTTCTGGGGGGGGGAACATGGATAATTGTGGTGAGGCCCAGAGAAGGGGGCGTTAGACTGGGGGGAGCCCCACGGCTACCACCCTACTCTGTTCCCGCCTGCTGGACTCCTGACATCCTGCAGATGGAGAAGGGACCCTGGCATTCCTATGAACCCCCTCCCCCTGCCCGGGGCCAGGATGGCTGGACCAGCTCGTACCATTGAAGAACTTGATGATGTCGGTGAAGTCCATGTCGTTGTCACGGATAATCTCACGGTAGGCCTCCACCAGGGCCAGGGCGATGAACAGGACGAAGTGCTCTGAGGAGATCTGTCGGGCTGCCCAGATCACCTCCCACACAGCAAACACATCCTCGTACAGCAGCTCTGGGGGACAGCAAGGGACTGGCGTTAACCCATCCCAGCCAGATACCCAGGGTCAAGGCTGAGCCGGGCAGGCCTGGCTGCCCACGGTCCCCTGGATGGAGCCGGGGTTAGATCTCCTGTGGAGTTAGAGCTCCTGGGGGCCAAAGTCCCAAGACTCACCCATGATGCCCAGCCTGGCTCAAGAGGGGGGCTTCTGAAGCCCATCTGGTAATTTCTGTCCACTGGGCTCTTCAGACTCCACACCTGCCCTTCACTTCAGCTACAGCAGCTCTGCTTCTATGTGCTCAGGTATGGATTTGTTTGAAAGAGGTTTTGAAGAACCTTGCCTTAGGGTAGTGATTTTCAGCCCTAGCTGCACCTTGGAATCACTAGGCACCCATTTGGTAAGTCTAGAATTAGGGCGCTGGTCATTTTTAAAAGCTCCTGGGGTATTTTAAAAGCTCCCACTGCTCCTGACCTTGAACCCCATGATCCAGCCCACCTCTTACCTCTCTTAAAATCTAGCAGAAACCAGCGGTAACAGAAGTAGAAGTGGGTGTAGTCTCCGTTCTGATGCATCAGTTCAAACAGCTCTGAGTCCAGGATCTTGTGAGGGTGAAGGTGAGGGAAAGGCAGAGGGACTCGGTGGTGCTGCCTCTCCCCACTGCCCTGCACGCTGGGACCTCGGGCTCCCCAGGGACATGCCTGGCCATTGGCCTCCCTCTGCTGCCCCCCACCCCCTGCCTGAGACCTGGGCACTGTCCCCTCCGGTCTCCTTGGGTGGGGCCGCACTTGGCTGCCATCGGTCTCTGGGTGTACTCTTTAAAGTTCTGCCACTTTCTGGGTGATTTTCTCATCAACCCACCACTCACCAGAACTTTCATAGGCACTAGTATTCGCATATCAGACTGCTGCTCAACTTGTAACATTGAAAAAAATGTCTTCTTAAATGAACAAAATTCAACTTATCTCTAAGGGGCATTTTGGGAGTGTCCCCTAGCCTCTCTGTGGATGAGGGACAAGCCAGCTGGTGCCTGGTCATGTGCCTACAGGGGCTGCAGACCTCACCTGGATGAGGGAGCGCATGTTGGCAAAGTGGGTGTCCATGGCACCCCCATTGGGGAAGTTCTGGCTCATCCTCCTCATGAGCTGGCTGAAGCAGCTGTAGGCCAGCTGATCTGAGGGGAGACAGGAGGGAGGGGTTGGGGGGACCCCAGTCCCCAGGGCAGACTCCTCACTGCACTGTGCAGGGGTTGTCTGGGTCCAGAGGGCAGGGCTGGCTTATCCTCCCTCCACTCCAGACCCAGCGGCCTTCCCTTCCTTTCCCCAGCTCTCGGCCCAGGGCTAGCACTGGTCTGGGACCCCTGGCGTGGAGGCTGGGCCTGGGTCCGCGCCCCTCACCATTGTCGAGGATGACCAGGAGAGGGGCCAGCAGGTCACACATGCCCTGCACGTAGCCCACGTCCAGATGCTCCCACACGTAGCTGCAAGGGCAGGCACAGTCACCGTGGGTGTCCCCCACCCCCTCTCCCCTGGGGGCCCTGGGGGCAGCTTAGGGAGAGGCTCCCAGAGCAGCCTGCTGCCCAGGAGCCAGCCTTCCCCGCCCAGGACGCATGCTGGGAGTGCCTCATCCTCGAGGCAGTGGGGACCAGGAAAGAGAGACCCGGAATAGGCCATCTCGACCTGGCTGCAGGGGCAGGGGGGCCTGGGGTGAGGGAAATCAGGTAAGGGCACCTGAAGAAGTGTGCCGAGGCGGGGGCCTGAGAGATGGCTGGGGATGAAGGGGATGGGGTGGAGGGTGGCCTTGCAGGGAAGCAGCATTCCAGGCAGAGGGAGCCAAGGGAGGTGCAGGCGCAGGAGTGAGCAGCCGGGTGCCGGCGGGGGTCTGACCTATCCCAGAGCCACCCCACCACCTTCCCGTATCTGGGCCCCACAACGGCACCTGCACATGATGTCTCGGAGCCTCTCGAGGTTGGGGGCTGTGAAGTACCAGTAGTTGCGGTCACATCTCTGAACATCCTTGTCTATGCGGTGCAGGTTTAAGGCCACGGTGTCCAGTAACTCTATCTGGAAGAGTGGAGGCCCCTCAGGGGAGACTGGCCAGCCCCTCTCAGGTTGGGGACGGGGGTGATGACCAAATAGAAAAATGCAGCCACGATAGGGGACGAAGGGAACTGAGAGAACCAAGTCCACTGGGGATGCTGAAAGAGGGGCTCAGTGCCCCACTCTGGGACCGTCAGAGCTCCCCCACCTTGTACCCACCACCCCTTTCCCCAGAGCTGTAGGATGCCAGGAGGGCCCTGGGCGCAGCTGAGCAGCGCCTAGGAAGGCACGTACAGTGTAGGCCGCAGCGCACACGGCCGCCAGCTTCTCCCCTTCCTCCAGTGCACCAGTCCTTGGGGCCTCCTCCTGGCTGGGATCTTGGGGCTCAAAGAAAGCCAGGGTCCCTGGGCCCAGCCCAGCGGGGTCTTCCTCCCCAGCGCCGTCCTCCTCCTCAAAGCCCCCGCTCTGCCCCTCGTCTATGCTCGACTGGACGCCCGAAGCCACAGAGTAGTTGCGGGAGGACGGCAGGCCTGAGTCTGGGGAGTCGAACTCCACGGATTGCTGCTGCTCCACCGCACCGGTGCCTGGGGGCCCGGCTCCTGGCTCTGGCTCCAGCTTTGGCCCCAAATCATCAGTGTCCTGAGGGCCTGGGGGCTCCAGGTCATCCACAGAAATAAACACCTGGTGGTGGTGAACACAGATGGGGCGCTCACACCCGCAGGCCGGCGCCTTCCCTGGGCCCCTGCCTCCTCCCTGGAGTCCAAAGTGGGCCCCGTCCCGGGACCCCAGCACGGCCTCTCCTGGGCCCCGAGCGTCCTTCTCTGCCCCGCCAACCAGGTGGAGAGTTGGGTTCTGGACAAACATGAAGACCCTGACTTCAGCCCCACCCAGGCCCCCTCCTCAGGCCTGGACACCTGGTGGCCAGTTTGCACTCATTCTACAAACGCCTGAAAGCACGAGATGCCTCAGCCAGGGTCGCTTCATTAGTGTCGCGACAACCTGAGGGGAGGGCAGGCCGGAGGCTTTAGGAAAAGCAAGTTGTTTCTTCCTTATGTGCGGCATTGAATGTACAGCAGAACAAGGCAGGAAACTTCTCCAGCAAGTACCTCCTCGGTTATATGAGCATCACTCAAGCTGAGGAGGGTGAGAAGTAGAAGGGAGTATACTGCACTGATGGGAAACAGCCCTGGCAGGGACATGTCCCAGGGAGCTGAGATGTGTGCTTCTCCATGAAGGAAAAGGGAGACCGAAAGTAGGTTTCACTGCAGGCAGGAAGCGGGAAGTGCTGGGTAAGTAACAGGTAAGGTCGGGCTCTGAGGCCATCGGGAGCCTCAGAGGCTGCTGCCGCCCTCGAGCCAAGCAGCAGCGGCACAGCACAGACTCTGGGTTTTTACAAGACTCAAAGCCGGAAAGAGAGAACAGGGGATCATTCATGGATAGAGGACTATTAACAAGGCACATGAAAAAGGAGAGTGCATCTTGATAGTTCTATTTCTTTAGGTCTTGTTCCAACTTGAGTTTTCTGATAATATTAATAAGAGTTTATTAAAGTAACATGAATACACACTATCTAAAGAAATTTTTAAGAAAAAATTTCTTTAAATTTTAAAGAAAAAACCCCAGGTTAATAGAATAGTGTCCTTAAAAATGAAACTTCTTATCAGTGCTGGTTGGGCCAAGCAGCCGTACTTTAGAACTCACTGTTCTCATAAAGGCAGGGTGACGCCAGGCAGGCATGCCAGGCTCCGAGCTAGCCTAGAATAGCCAGTCCTATTGGATGATAGAAAGCATCACAGCTTGTGTGTTTTGGGGGAGGGGTGGGATTTTTGTCAGTAGACACCAGCAGGACCTCTCCAAGGGCTCCCCTGGTCCCTGGCCAGCAGCTCCAGGTAAAGCCTCCAGAATCAGAGACATTAGAGCTCAGAGGGGAAACTGAGGCCCACAGAGGGGAAGTTCTTGTCCAGATACACACGTCTTGTCAGTAGTGGATCTGAGAGTAGAACCCAAGGCTGCCTGTTCCTAGCCCTGAGGCCTCTTTACAAAGAGGGAAGGCATCCCTAAATCCCTACAAATCCATCTTTTCCACCTAGTCCACTGAAAAAGGACACAAACTCTACACACATAGTTAACACGTGACATCTGTGTAACACGCTCTACTCCTCAATGCAAGTTCACCTCCAGTGTCTTATTTTCTTCCTACAGCACCCCCAAAAGGACAGGTATTTCATTTTTTCAGTTGAAGAAAATGAGAGAAGACCCTTTCAGCCTTTCTCCCGGGCCTCCATGCCAGTATTAGAGGAGAGAGAGGCAGTGTGCAGGCCTGCTGTGAGGGAACGCTGGTGGCCACCCCCAGCCCCAGCCCCGTCTGGCTCACATCGTTGCTGATGGTGGAGTCTCGATGGATGAGGCGCTGCACGTGGCTGTCAATGCTGCTGCCTGAGGAAAACTTGGTGAGCGTGGCCGGATGAGCCTCCCGCTCCCGCTGCCGCACCGCCGCCTCGCAGGCCTTCCACTCTGCCAGCACTCGCTGGTACCTGGCTTCCACCACCATGTCCACCTGTACTCAGACCACACCACAATCATGGAGTGTCGGGGTAGGGAGCTGCACCAGGCCCTCCTCTTCAGAGGCTGGGGCAGCTGGAGGCTACAGCAGGGTCTCAGTGAGGATGCTAGGGTCACTCTACTCACTTCTTCCTCTGCCATGTTTCTAGCAGCTGCAGAAGGGGCTGAGGCTTCAGGGCCTTCTCCCTGGGCTGCCTTGCTCCAGCTATCCCAGCTCCCTCTCCCACCCCAGGAGCTGGCTTCCCCTACCTGCTCCATCTCTTTCTTGCTCATGCCAAACTTGTAGTGGCCAAGCAGAAAGGGCCAGACGTCCTTGCGGATCTCGTGCTCCACGCCTCCGTAGTAAACTTGCCGCAGCAACTCCAGCTCCTTGTAGTTCTGAAGGACCCAGAGAGTAAAGACAGTGCAGGCCCGTGGCCCCTCCAGCCCAGCTGGGTAAGCCCCCTCCCACAGAGTGCTGGGGCTGCGGAGGGAGACCCAGTCACTCTCCCGAAGCCCAGACAAGTCCTCCCACACCCCAGATTAGAGCTGGTTGAGATCTGTTTTGCCCCTCCTTCCTTATGGCAGGAAGCTGAGCCCAGAGAGGTCCAAGTATTTGCCCAAAGTCACAGAGCAATGCAGAAGCAGAAGGGATTCCCAGTGCAGCCCTCTTCCCATGTAAACTCCCAGGCTAGCGGTCTGCCGGTCTGCCGTGGCCTGGGTCACTCCACAGCCACCAGCCCTGGCCTGTCAATCCCATCCCTACCTCACTCGACCGAATGTCTGTTCTGTCCATGAACGCTGCTCCCAGAGCAGACTGCTGTGCACTCACCGCTGCCCACCCTGGCCCTCCTACCTGGCCTCTGGGAACCCCAGGGTGTGTACCTTTTTGTCCTTCTGATACTTGCTCCACACATCCTTGGTGAGGCCACCCGTGGCCCCCGGAGGCCGGTCGGGTGGGATAATGTTGTGACGCACCAGCGCTGACAGGTGGGTCCGGACCGTGGACAGCTGGCGGCAGTAGGCCAGCCCTGCAGCAGAGCCAGGAGGCGGTGACCTCGCTCCTCCCCCACCCCGGGCCCCACGCTCCCCGCCTCAGCCCACACTCACAGCCGTAGAAGGCCCGGGACACGATCTGCCGCCTCATGCTCTTGCACAGAAGCCTGAGGGGTAACCTGCAGAGACAGCCCGGCTCAGGAGCTGGGGACTGACGTGGGAGGAGGACGAGAAGGAAGGCCAGCCTGGGCTGGGGGGACAGGGCAGGTGATTGGGTGGGTGCGGGAAGCAGGAGGCCCAGCCTGGCGCACCTTGGCAGGCCCCCCGAGAGGGGCAGCCACCCTGGGGGGCAGTGCTGAGCGCCCGGAGGCTCCAGGCCCCTGCCTGCTGTGCTGCATGTGTTCCTCGGCCCTGCTGAGCTGGCAGGAGATGAGTCCGCTCCAGGGTCTCCCTCACAGAGCTCCCTCCCTGTCCTGCACTTTTGGGGGTTGCAGACACCCCAGGGCCTGGGGGAGCAGGGAGGTGTGGGCGGCAGGGCAGCCCTGGAGGCTCAGGAGCATCCTGGAAAGTGGCAACCAGAGCCACCATGGAAAGTTCTCCTTGCCTGACAAGCTTCTGTGACCATGGCCTGCCCAGTGGGCTCCCTGCCCCTCACTGCCTGAGGCCAAGGAGATGGGGATGAGATACCTCTGAACTGACACAGGCAGCAGAGGGGCAGGGAGCCCAGGAGACTGCAGGGCAAGGCAGGGCCCTGGATCCAGAAGCTGAGGGACCAGC
Source organism: Choloepus didactylus (assembly GCF_015220235.1). Lineage (NCBI taxonomy): Eukaryota > Metazoa > Chordata > Mammalia > Pilosa > Megalonychidae > Choloepus > Choloepus didactylus. The sequence goes on from NC_051324.1 coordinate 20,629,554, forward strand.
CTGACCCCCAACCACCCAGGGCACCTTGAGCAACTAACTGCACTGTAGTGAATCTAGGTTTCCTCACATGAAAACAGAGGGAGCATCAGGAAGAACAGGTGAAAAATGAAGTATGGGGTGCAAGAGGGCACCTGGCAAAAGCATCCAGTGCTGGCCAAATGACCCCCAAACAAACCATCTCCCCACGGTGCCTGGTGTGTGGCAGGTGCCCAGGTGTCTGCTGAGCATCCTCAGACTGATGGCCTGAAGCGGGATCCATGTCACCATCGGGAGGGGCTCCCACGCCTCGAGTCCCTACCATGTGCCAGGTGCCAGGTGCGAGTCTGGGGGTCCCCACAACTGCCGCAGGAAGCTTGTGGTATTATGCCCATTTCACAGGCAAGGAAACAGAGGCCAAGACACAGAGGCTCATAAAGACTCAGTAACTTGTCAAAGTCGCATGGGGAATGATTAGCAGAAGTAAAATTTGAATCCAGGTCTGTCCAACTCCAGAAGCCATCCTATCAGGAAAGTAACACAGCCCCCAAGGACAGACTGACACAGGCACGTGAATGGACACAACGCCCAGAAAGCTGGGGTTCCGGGCCCTACCCACTCACCGGTCGGGGATGCAGCTGCAGTGGCTGGAGGTTGCATATGGGGAGCTCCTGGAAGAGCAGGAGAGACAGGAGGAACCCTGGCTGCACAGGGACTCCAGGTGCCAGGCTGGCAGGCCAGGCCCAAAGCCCTGCATCTCGATCATGTCGCCAGCATCTGAGGGCAGGAAGGGACCATGGTCAGCTCCAGCAGGCCGCCCCCACCCAGCACCCTGCAGCACGCCCACCTCTGTGCCCAGAGCTGCAGCACGAAGTCTCCCGTTGGTGAGAAACCACAGGGTGGTGCCTGCCTAGCCCAGAGCCCAGAGATGGAAATGGTTGGGGGAGAGAGGAGGGGTCAGCAAGGTCTCTTTCTCCTCATGAGAAAATACTCTGACTCAGTCATGGATGATCACATCTCTCTCTTTCCATCCTCTACCAGCAACGGAATAAACACTCATTTTTTGAGAGGAAGGAGAAAGAAAGAGAAAGAACAACAAAGGCCTGAGTTCCCCCAAAATTCTGCCGACTAGCTTGGCCTTCAAGGATTGTGAGTGGTCCTCGTGGGCAAACTCTGAGATGCACAGGAAGGTTTCTGGAATGCAGCAAACTCTGGGTCCTCCTAGGCCAGGGGTGTCTCCACTGATCAAAGCCCCTGAGGGATCCCACAGACACCTGTCCTGGCCCACAGACCTTGCTCCTCTGAGGGGCTCTAAATCTAGTGGCCGGCAGCTAAGGAGAAGCAGTGTTCCCTGCCCAGGTTAGTCCCGTGCCCCTCTGCTGGCCCTTTCTGAGTCCTTCCTTGTCCTGAGCCTGACTGTCCTTGGCCTGGGGGCTTCCTGGAAACACACCAGTGAGCTGGATGGGAGGGCAGAGTTCCCAGAGCTGCAGGCCACTGAGGGGATGGAGGGTGGCTGGGCACACAGTCCCATCCAACAAGTGCCAGTCATAGAAGAATTGCCCAGGTCAGCATCAGAAGGATGGCTCCTTGGATGCGTCTATACCACCAGCAGATGAAGCCTTCACAGCTGGCCTAGCTGGTCTGAGTCAGAACTCAAGACCCCTGAGAGCTTCCAGGGACCGAGGAGGACAGTTCCTGCAGGGGCTCTGGCAGATCCAGGGAGCCACAAAGATGAAGCAAAGTGAGGGCAGGAAGTAAAGGGACTAGGAGATGATGCCAGGAGGGAAGGAGAGAGCCAAGAAGAGTAAAGAAGAAAGAGGTGTGCGTGCAGGAGACTTCAGTGGGCAGGTAGTTTTCTCAGTGAATCCAGAGTGATCTGGTTCAACCTGGGCCGTGCCCTGCTGCGAGCTGGAGCCAACCTAGACCTTTCTGTGGGAGCCAGATTTCAGCTCCGGGTGTGCCTTGGTGGGAGAGGGCTGAGCCGTGCCCCCTTCCCCCCTGACTGGCTGTCCTGTCCTGGCCCCGGGGCTCTCTTCCCAGACCAGCTGCTGGGACCTGGGGAGGTATCTGGCCCTTCAGCTCCACCAGTAGGCAAATTAAGGGAACACACTTGGTGATGAGGGGTTGCAAGCCAAGACTCTGGGAAGGGGAGGGATGAGGGGAGGCCTGGGGGTCCAGGGCAGGAGCCCACCTCATGGCCCTCAGCAGGCAGGAGAGGGGCCAGTCCCAGGGAGGAGCCAGGGTGGGGAAAGGCCCAGCCAGGCAGGCGGCAGGCAGCAGGCGGGCAGGTGGAGAAGGTGGCAGGGGCAGAGGGCAGGGGGCAGGGGGCAGGGGGCGGACACCCTGGGAAAGAAGCTCATGCCCAGAAAGCGAGGTCCAAACAAGGCAATCTCCTGGGTCAACGCTCTTCACCTGAATTCTCCAGGAAGAAGCTGAACAAGCCAGCACTGAACACTGCATCTCTCGATTAACTCAGCGCAGATGGCTAGAGCTCGGGAGTGCCTGGGTGAGGGGCAGGACTGGGGGGTCTGCCGGGTCAGCTGAGCATGAGGAAAGTTTAAAGCAAATCAGGGCGATGGAACCCCACAGCCCCTGAGACTCCGAGTGAAAGGTGCCTGGAGCAGAATCAGAGTGAACAACATGTCTGCTCAGTGGGGGAGGCAGCAGGAAAGGAGGGGAGGGAGAGAGTCTGGACCCCCGCCACTTAATTCACATGCACAAGTCAAGCATGTTGCAGGCCTGGAAAGCAACGGCTGGCAGAACAGACTCGACAGTGTTGTCATTACGGACAGGACTAGAGGTCAGGGGAGGCCACCGTCCCTTCCCCCCAACCAACTGCTGATTCTGCTCTCATGCCTCCTCCCCTTGCCCAAGTATCAGGGGCTCAGGGGCTGCATACTGGGTTGCTCTGGTCCCTGAGTTCCTCAAGAGGATGCCCAGACAACCCCTGGCCTCTGGACCCCATGAGACCAGAAGCTTCCCTGATCCCGGAGGCCTCGGCCCTAAGGCAGGTCAGGATGGGGCTTCCTGAGCCCAGGTCTGCCAAGACAAGGGCTGTGTTAGGAACCTCCAGCCTGACTCCCAGGCTTCCTGTGCCTCCTGGGAGTCTGTTCATGGGGTGAGGAAGGGGCCCCATGGCCTCCCTCAGAGCTCAGCCTTCCCACACTGCTCCAAGTCAGTTAACCTGTAAATAAGCATCAGCCCCCCAATCCAAGATTTGCAGGGATCCAGATGGCGGACCTGTGTGCAGTGATAAACACTGGAAGTGGGACTCCCCACTTCCGGTCCAGGCCTGGCCTACAGCCTCCTATCGGAAGGGGTGGGAAGGAGGGTGAGCACGAGATCCTGGGTGAGAGGGATAGCTGGCAGGGCTGCGTTGAGAGCGTGTGAGATTGTCCAATGCCACAGACTTCGCTGCCTAGGGCTGGGGAGACTCATCAGGATTGGCTTGGGCTCCTTGGCAGAACTTTGTGGAAGCATAAAGGGAGTGTTACGTATTTTTAGACACCCTCTGCAGGGGCAGGGAAGGGAAAGAAGCAATTAATTCTGTGGCATGGGAATGTGTAGGGATGGGGGCATGGGCCTTAAACTAGGGAAGCACCCCTAACCTATAAGAACTTGCCTCAGAACCTTCATAACCAACTTTCCCATGAGCACCCTGGCTGAGCACTCTCCAGAAAAGAGGGGGCTCCTTCTCCACCCACTGAGCTCTGTGTGAGAAATGGTGGACAGAGGCCTGAAGAGGGACTGTGGGCATTGTTGTGTCATTTACAATGAAGGAGTCACTGCACTTGTGCCTTCTGGGGCCCGTGAGGGCAGGGGACACTGTCTCATGTCCCCAGTGCCTTGCCCAGCACCTGGCACAGATGAGAAAACTGGGCTTTGGGGTGATGAAAAACTTGCTTAAAATCATATGGCCAATCAGGGGCACATCCGAGAGAAGAATTCTTCTTGCCATGCCCTGAGCCTATGCCCCCTTCCTGGACCCCACACTGCAGATGTTTCTAGATTTCATGCTAAAACACTCCACCATGCCTGCCAGGCCCTCAGGCCTGCTAGAAAAACTGAACCCTGGAGTCTCTTCCCATGAGGGCCCCCACCTCCTCACCTGACCCCCAGGACTAACTGTCCTATGCCCTGCCAGGCCCCCAGCAGGGGCTGGGACCTCTGTCCTCTTTTCATTAAATCAAGGGTTGGAAAGAGGGCCCGGAGGCTGGTCTTCCCAGTCAGCACGAGGGAAAGAATGGAACCACTGATTTGGGTTTGCCAGCATGATCCCTGGGAGTGGAAACAGGGGTTCCAAGAGGCAACCAGTAATACCAGAGCTTTGCAGCAGGGATCGTCTTCCCCCTGGGGCGGGGCGCCCTCTCTGGGCAAGCCTGCCCCCCACTTCCTGCCGGTGCCTGCCCTGCCTCCTGAAGGAAGGGAACTGCGGGCCCGTAATGCCAACACTGCCATTTGAGCTCCTGCGTGGGTGGCAGGTGGGCCCAGGGGTGGGAAGGGGAGGGATAAAAACCTTTCATCGGATTGGGAGCTGTGAGGTTCCGCGAGCAGATCATTGACAGCATCGCGTGCAGTTTATCGTCCTCGTCCTCGTCCTCGTCCACCGAGGCCGCACGGCTGGCCGCTAGGTGGTGGTAGTTAATAGTGACTGCCCGGAGAGAACAGCGAGAGAGGCAGAAGCATGAGGGCCGGGGTACGGGGACCCCGTCCTCGGGGCTAGTGGCATGGAGGTGGGGCACTGGATCCTGCAAGGCCTAAGATTGGGAACCCAGGGGGACCCCGAGAGCTCTTCTGATGACTTATTTGGGGGGTGGGGGAACATAGAAAAAAGTAGGGGGGTGGGAGGCAGCTCCGGGGCTCCACTCTTTGGAGGTGAACCCCTCAAGGAAGAACAGAAGAGAGAGAACTGAGCAGGGAGCAAGGGTGGTGAAAGACAGGGAGCATGCAGCCTGGCCGCCGCTCCGGAACCCCCAGTACTGAGCAAGGCAGGGCCCAGCGCTGGTGGACAGGGCCTGATCATTCTTCAGCTCCCATCCTGGTCAGGCTGGGCCAAATCCGAAGAGTACCCCAGACCCCCTACTTCAGACTAAATTCAGCCTTCTCTTCCACCTGTTTTCCCAGAGCCACTCATCTGGGTGTCATCTCCACTGAACACTCTCACCCTCTGGGAAGTGGTCCCTGAACAGCGAAATGACCAGAATTGGGAAAGGTCAAGGCTTCAAGAGGGGGAGCAGAGAATGAATAATTTAAACCAAGCAACAGCCTGTGTCTGAATGCTGGCTTTGCAGACACATTCTGGGAAAAGCTATGGCTCCTTATCAGGCACATCCGGGGGAGTCCCAAGCTGTCTGTCCTCCAGGCTTGTGCTGTGACTGTGCATGTAATCTGGGAGACCTGTCCCTTACAGAAGAGATGATTTGTGGGTTGTATTAAGCTTCCTCTGAGTTGGCACAAACTAGGAAGTTTAGAGAGCAGGCTGTCTGGCTGACGATAAATGCCCTGGGCTGGCAGATGCCCTGACCTTATCCATAAGAAACATGAGTCTGACCCAGAGAAACTGTGGGCAGGAGCAGCACTCCAAAGAGCTTCAGGGGTAGTAGATACAGATAGCTCTGCCTCCTCTAGCCCGGGGTCTGTGTCCAGGGCAGGATCCATCAGGGTGAGCTGTCTTTAGGCCCCAGCCTCCAAAGTCCCTGAAGCTCCAAGTCTCACTGTCTTCCAAGGCAACTCTCTATTTGAGCCAATGTGTGGGTGGCCAGTAGCCAGCCCCAGGGGGCTATGGCTCTAGTGGGGTCAGTGGACAACCTGCACCATCCAGGAAGTCCAGACCCCGCACCCAGGCTGCCCCGTGGAGGTCAGGCAGCAGGCAGGGAGAAACAGAGGAGAGTTCTCTATGCTCTATTTCTAGCCTCCACATATTTTTTTCCTGGGGCAGGATGTGAAAGGATGAACTAGGAGAATATTGCAGTGATGCCTGGGTCTGCCGAGTCAAAAGTCTTGGGGTGAAGAGGTGGGAGAAGACAGCCAGGTAGAAGAGCAACTTTTCAGAGGGATGATTTGCAGGTAAAAGTTCCATCTTAGAGGCTAAGTGACGAACGTCTTGCCTTATCCTGGTCTGGTCAGTGGAGCCTGCTGGTGCCCCTCAGCCTCCCTGGGCATCTGTCTCTCCTCCCCCACTGGGTGGGGGTTGGGACACTCACTGTGCTCGTGCCGGTGGCCAGGGTAGATGATCCGGAACACATAGTCGGTGGCCCGGCCCATGCCCATCTCCTCCATGTCTACACAACGTGTGCTGCCGCGTTTCCGTAGCCTGGGGAACACCTTCCCCTGTGCAGGGAGGGCGGGTGGTCAGCCTGTCCGGGCAGAGTCCAATGCCGGGTACCACGCAAAGCTGCCCCCAGGAGCCCACACACATCCCCCCCCCCGGAGCCTCCCAAGCCCTCATGTACCTTTCCCTGCTGGGTCCAGAGTGGGGGCTCTAGCTGTCCGCGAGGCAGGAGCCCATTCTCCAGGCAGGACAGAAAGGACAGGAGGTGTCCTCCCTGGGGGAAGTGCAGCGGTGGCCTCTGGATGCCATCCTGGCTCACCAGCACGAGTGTGCCACCATTCTCTGGAGGGTCAATGGGCCCAGTGAAGCTGTGGCCAGGTGGCTTCCTGAGACATCTCATCTGTCACCACAGCCCAGGTGGCTGACCAGCCCTTTGCAGCACTGTGGGCTCCCCCAGCTGGGAAGGGGGCTGGTCAGGAGTCTCATTATCGGGGGATGGCAGCAGGAGGACGAGGTGTCCAGGGCCCTGCACACGCTGACGGCCGGGAGAAGACAGCGTCTCTCTCCTCTTCCCACCCCTGTGCCCAGGTCAGGGAGGCTTACTTTGCTGGTGGCAGTGGATGCAGACGATCTGACTGAAGGGCACGACCAAGGCATAGTCCCAGTAAACACTGGAAAGGAACAGATGGGTGTCACCATGTTCCCAGACCTTCCCTCCTGCCTGTCCTCGTCTCCTGGCCCCACCACCCCTCGAAACTGAATCTAGGAGGCCCATAGCCAAGAAGGCACCTCCGCCAGCCATGGCCCTTCAAGTCTGGTGCTGTCCTCATGGAAGTCCCAGATCCCTAGTGCTTGGCTGGGGCAAATGCCTTCATGCCCAGGCCTGGCTCAACCTCAGAAAGCCCGAAGTCTCACCAGCTGGCCTCTCCTGCCGTTGTTGGTATCCGGATAAGAGTGAGGCCTGCCTCACCAAGAGGGCTGGGTCTCTCCATGGCCCTGTCCTGTTGGGGGACAAGCTCTATTCCCCTCCCTGGCTCCTTGGAACAAATAATCCCAAAGCCCCCACCTCTTTTCCAGCTCTGAGTCCCCCAGAGTCCCATTCATAAGCTGGTTGGGGGTCCACTTCAGAGTCAGGCTCTCTGCAGACTGGTGCAGGGAGAGGTAGCCAGGGACAGCCTCCATGTCTTCCTTCTACAAGAGGGAGGAGACACACCAAAAGACAGAGACAGTGAGGGGCTGAGCCTCCCAGGGGTGGCCTCTGGGAGATGGTGGGAGCAGGTGAGGCCAAGAGAAGCCATCATGGGGCCTGGCCTGGGGCTGGGCAGAAGCACAGGGAAAAGGAGACCCATGTGGCAGATCAGGGCCTCTCCGTCCCCTGGCTGGCCTGGTGCCACCAGCTCTGCCCCATCAGCCTTCTGGATGCCAGGTGTGTCCTGGCCCAGCCACACCCAGCTGGGTGTTCACCCTGCCCGCAGGCTGCCGTTCCTACTCCTGGATGGCCTGGCCTGCAGTGGGCCAAAGCAGATGACATCCCTGGCTCTGGCCTGTTCAGGGCTGGGCGTGAGTTGTAGAACCAGCGAGGGGTGGGTGGGAGCTGTTCTCCCCCTGGCTCAAGCCCCTTCTAAGGGAACGAACCTGGGCAGAGGGCTCCAGTGTTAGGGGTATTGGGCCTTCTTACCGGCTGCACCAGCACGTTGTTCTTGCCATAGAGCAGCCGCGTTCTTGAGTTCTGATGCAGGGACTCCACATACTCACGGGCACAGGCAGCTAGCCGGTCCTCTGAGGCACTGCCGCTTGAGTGCCGCTTCCGAATCTGCCCAGAAGGTCACATCTCAGTCCCCCGCCTCAGGAAATCAGCCTCAGGGCTGAGAACCCTCAGGCTTCCGTGTCCAACCCTCTAGCTGACCGTTAGGGACCTTCCTGTCCCCAGGTTGTGCCCAGCCACCCTCTGTTCTCCAGTCATGGACCAGCCCTATGCCCCTTGCCTTGCAGGTGCCAGTGTAGGAAAAGGCTCTTTTGGGGTGGTCACTACCTTGGGGCATCTCCAAGACCCAGCTTGAGCCTGAGAGGAACACTGTGGTGAGCACAGGTTTTCGGGGTGGGACACTTACTCCCAGGGCTGGGCGCTTTGCGGGGGAGTCCTGGCGATTGGAGGGACCCCGGATTCGGTGCCTCTGGACCAGCTCATCTGCGGAGGGTTCGGTCCAGTAGTGATCAGCTGTCTTGAGCTTGGTATATTCCAAGGCACAGGGCCCCACTGTGGAGAGAGGGACGGCTGGCTCCTGACCATGCTCCCTTGGGGCTGCCCCTCAGCCACCACCGGCCCTTCCCGGGCTTCTGTCCTCGGGCTCACCTAGAAGAGAGGCCAGGATGGGGCCAAACACAGGGTCTGCCAGTAAAGCCTCCTTCTCATAGAACTTGCTGCTGGTAGGAGAGATGGGGTGACTGGTGGGGTCCCCAGACTCAGTCCAGAGTGGTCAAAGTCACTGAGTAGGGGTGTCCCCACAAAGACCAACTTCATGTCAGTCCACAGGAAGGCATGAATCCGCAAGGACAGGGCTTTGTGGGGTGCCCAGTGCAGGCCGTGGTGGATGGTTGAGCATGCACAGGGCCGGGCTGAGGACCATTCAGGAGGTGCGGGACGGGGTGGTCACCTGCAGCTCTCCACCAGGTACTGTACAACCCTGTCCAGCACTTTCTCGATGAGCGCCGTGCGTACCCATATGTGCTTCAAGGCCTGCGGGCTGAGGGCCGGGGCCTTCCCACTGGCAGAGCCCTGTCTCCGCAGGGCCTCCTGGCTGCCCCGCAAGGGTTTCCTGCAAAGTGGGGGAGGGCTTCAGGAGAGCGAGGGCCCAGAAATAAGCCTGGCTTGAGGCCCCCTGGAAGGGTGGCACTGGGAATGCAGCTTGATGCCACAAGAGAGTAGCTAGAAGACTGACTGGGAAGGGGACAGAGGCAGGGGACAGGGCCTTGTGTCCCCAAAGCTGTGCTGCCCACTCCCAGGCTGGTCCCTCACCCAAAAGGCCCTTTAACAGAGGCCCGGGAAGCCAACCTTCAGGTAGGTTGTCCTGGAAAGGAGTAAGTGTCAAATGGAAGCAGAAGGATGGGCAGGAGGGGCTGGCCCAGGGCTCACCTGCCCTCGGCTTGTTGCTGCAGCTCCTGGACCTTGTGGCAAATCTCCCCAGCCACTGGGCATGTCTTCCCCACCTTGGTGAACAGGGCTGCCACCTTGTCATTGCGCAGGAAGCCAGCAGCCCGGCGTCTCAGCTGATGCAGGAGGCAAGCCTCCACCGCACCTGGGCCACAAAGGGGACCAGCACCTGAGCCCAGGCAAGAGGGGGCCGCAGGGAGCAGCACTCCCTCTCCTCCACACCTGTGGAGAGGCCGAGGGGCAAGGGGAGGGCTTCCCAGATTCAGGTAGGCCAGCGGGATAAACTGGGGGAGACTGACCTCCTTCCAAAACCCCCCTCCTCACCCCTCTGCTCCTGCCGGGTGGCCCTGAGGGGGGCTTTGACCATGCCTGGTGCCTGGTGTGTATATGCCTCCTCTGCAGCACCATCCCTGGGAGGCCGCAAAGGCCAAAGGGGCTGCACCCCCTGACCACAGTGGAGGGCAAGCATGGAGGGCACCTGCAGGACAAGGGGCGCCGAGGCCCACCATCCACAGCCTTCCTGGAGAGCATGGCTGATGTGGTTGCTAAGGAACGGGGCTCTGGAGGAGCTAAAATATTGATGAAGCCACATGAGACCGGGCTGACAGCGGTTCCTGAATTACTGATGAGCCCGGCAGCCTGGAGGGAGAGGAGATTTCCATTTCCCAGCCTGGGAGGTCTTCCCTTCATTCATTCATGCTTTTAGGGGCCAGGATGACTCTCTCCCTCTGGATCCTCCTGATCTGACCATGGACAGACCCCTCAGGAAGGAAAGAAGGGCTTGGCAGAGAGCCGGGCGTCGTCCTGGGCATGTACAGGCCAAAAATATTAGCGTGTATGCATGGGGGGAGAGGGGCTTCACCATTATTGAGGCCAGGGTGATGGTTTGACAAGTGCAGAGGGAGAGGCCCAGAAACGGGAAGGGACTCCATCACAGAGACATAGTGGCAGAGCCAGGACTGGGAGCCAGGGCCCCAAACCCTAGCCCGAGCCCTTTCCTCACCTCACATGGCCACCGTGTATTTAGACGGGGGTGCACCGGTAGAAAGGGGTTGGGGGGGGGCCCTCTCTTAATGTCACTGACTGACAACAGCCCGCTGAGCTGGAGATAGGGAGCCAGACAGAACAGATCTGAATCTTGGCTGGGCCACTCTCTACCTCTGGGAAACTTGGGTCAGACACATAAAGCTGTGAGCCTCAGTTTTATCATCTGTGAAATGGGGATAATGCTTCTTTGGATTGGCATGAAACATTGAATGAGATGAAGTATGTAAAACGCCCTGCACAGGGTCTGGCACTCAGAAGGCACCTGGTTCACACTGGTTCCCAATTCCTCACCACTTTTTGTTCATACACTGTTCTATGGCTACCCTGTCAGAGCTGGCTGCTTTCTTAGAAACAGGGGAATTGAGGACCTGTCCAGTTTATTTTTTCTAGGGTTGTTAGAATATGAGACCTGGACTTAGGAAAAAAATCACTGAAAATAATTTCTCACCCATTCTGCCTTCATTTTAAGTAAGTAACAGGTGGTCCCTGCTGTGCTGTCAAGAAGTTTTGCTTGGCCTTCTCCTGGACTGAATACAAGAAGTTGGGGAGAGAGTCCTTGGGGCCCAGACTGGAGGACAGCCAGCTCCGTGGGAGAGCCCCCGGGTGGGCAGACACGAGGCAGGACCACATCTACTCATGAGGGCCTCCTGCCTGCTCTTCCCTGCTCACATCTCGGAGGATTTGTATTTTACAGACACAGCTTTTCCTTCACGGTGTGCTTACACATCTGCGTGCACATGTATATGCAGACAGGTGTGTCTACAAGTGTAGCATGTATGCATGGGGCACCTGGGGGGATCTCTGGCTTAAGTGTCCACACACTCATCTCCCCGGTCTGGGGGTCTGTGTGGCCCTGGCTGGAGAGGCGAGTGGCCTTTTGTCCCATTCCTCTCCTCTTGGTCCTGAGGCTGCTGCAGCTACAAGTCCTCACCTGGGGGAGGGAGATGGCCATTACCTGGGGCTGCTCTCCCCATCCAGAGCTGGGAGAGAAGCAGCCCTGAACGGGGCCAGGGTGGCAGCAGGTGGCACCAGTTCTGCAGAGAATCACGCGCCTCGGTGATGTGACTAATTGCCGGGATAATGAGTCATTAGCCTTCCCACCTTCCCCTGGTGACTGCAAACGCAGCCAGGCTAGGGAGCGGGAATGGCTGCATGGCGCTCCCATCCTGCTCGGCCTCAGCTGCCCTCCCCCAGCCTCTGAGAGAAGCCCAAACATCCCACCCTGACCCCCGCTCACCCTTCACCCTTAGGTTCCTTTTGTGAACCCAAGGCAAGCTGCCAGGCAATGTCTGGGGAAGGAGAAATCTCTCCCATCACTCTAGGCAAAGTAAATAGGCTTTTACTCTTAACACAGTTCTACAATCTCCTTGGTCAGTGATTTTCAAACTACCCCTGTGTTTCCTCATTCCCACCAGGGTGCCTACGGAGAACCCCTGAAATTGTGTGCAAAATTTGTTGGCATGCTTGGGTGAGTACTTAGATGGCTTTCAGCTTCTAAAAGGGGCATCCAACACTGAAAAATGTTTAAGAAACCCTGCTCTAAGCAGAAACCCAGACACCCCCACTGATCAAAGATCACGGAGATGCAAACAAACATACAGAGTCATCAACAACAATGTCGAACTCTCTTTCTAGCCCTGGTCCCCAGGAAGGGCATCTCACACCAGCACTGGGTGGGAACTGTCGAGTGCCCTCCCTAGGCAGAAGGCCATGAAGAAGTCAGCACCTCGTCGCCTTCCCCGATTGAGGGCCCAGGGCACTGAGAAGGAGAACTCTGGGGTCTTACTCTTCTTTCTGCCCCGGATCTCCCACCCTGACCCCATTCTCCAGGGTGAAGGGCCATGGCAAGAGACGCCCATCAGGGCTAAGGCCCCCAGATTAGCTGAGCACATCCCCCCTCGTAACCTGGGCCCCAGCCATAGAGGCCTTAGGACCCCCTATCCCAGCGACTGGGGTCTGGGCTGGGGGCTCCAGCACCATCTACAGCCACTCTGGAGGTACACCAACTCATCAGGACAGGGGTGAGGCAGCCCAGTCATCATTTGGCTCATTTCACACGGGAAAACAGGCATTAATTATATAATAAAAAATCAACGCTGGTTTGGCCATTGGTTGGGGTGGAAGGGCTTGGGCAAATGAATCATGACTCAACAAGCACAATTCTCTCACTCCCCACATGGTCTTCTGGCGGCCTTTGGAGTTATGGTGGCCAGAGGAACCCAGGGGTACCCTCCCTGTCATCCTGTCCCATCCCACTGACAGCAAATCTCAGGAATTGCAACTTGGAGTGGGCAAGAGCATAACTTATTTTCAGCCTGGCGCCTTGCTGTGGACAACCCTCTCCTCCCACAAAGGCCTGATGATGTCACCTTCTTCCCAGGGAAAGGCTGGGAACCACAGGCCCAAACTAACCCTGGGACTCTCTCTGGTCAGAGCCAGCTTCTGACATGCCCCTAAAGTCCATTAAATTGTGGGGCTTAAATGCAAATGGGGCTGGAGATTACGAGTGCCAATGGAATGCTACAGGGACTCCCCTTCCCCCAAAATACACACGCTGATTTAACCATTCCAAAGGGTCCAATCCAGAATGGAGGGGATATCGTGAGATAGAGATGGGAGGCACCTGGGAGGTTCTGGACTCCTCTCCGGCATTGCGGGTGGGAGGCTGACTGTGCACCCCGACAGAGGTGATCTGACACAACCAACATCGCAAATAACTGCTGACCCAGGAACCCCTCTTCTGGGACTCCTGCAGCTTTGACTGCACACAAGATTACTCAGTTATAACAGCAAAGGATTGGAAAGCACAGGGGACAGGTTAGATAAATATGGTACATTCATACAGTAGAATATCTCACAGCTCTGAAAAAGGAGGCTACTCTCTAGGAACTAGAAATGGAAAGATCTCCGAAAGCAAAGTGCAAAACAGTAGGGCTGCATGCAACCTTTTAACTACCAGAAGGGATAGGGATAAATAATATGATTTTTTAACTAGTATAAAAAACTGGAAGGTTACACAAGGGAAAAAAAAAGTGTCTAATCTGTGTGGGAATTTGTAAATGGAGAGGAAGTGGGTGAATGGGTATAGGGAAAGGACTTTTCATTACATACCTTTTTATATAATTTTGGTTTTTGATCCAGATAAATTAAATATATTACCAATTCAAAATAACAGTAATAATAATAATAAAATGAATAAGTGACCACCAAACTCAGATTCCACTGGGTTTCCCATCATGAGATGACACCAGAAATTCTCTCCAACCTGGGGGTGAATCAAAACTCACCAAACCCAGGAGGGCTGGGTCTGTGTGGTGGGCACACACTCCTTCATAGGCACCCTCAGCAAACAGCCTCCCGGAATGGTCTGGATCCCCTCACCTTCTTCCCTGTCCCCCAGGGGAGCTTCTGGGCTCTGCTTAAGGTGGCAGCAAGTGCCCGAGCTGGGCAGGAAGCAGAGAAAGGACTCGGTGGACTGGGACAAGCTTAGGTGTCTCAGGAGATGACTTAAAGCTATGGCTTCCCGGGACACACAGCAGTGGTTGGGAAGGGGTCCTCACTCTGCTGGGGGACCTCAGAAACAAGCCTGGGTCTGGGAGGGCCCCCTGTGTTTACCCTGGCTCTCACGCGCATGTCTGTTTAAAGCTGTGCTCAGAGACAGGTGCCTACACCAGCCTGGATGAACAGCCGTCAGAGAACCACTCCAGGGTGGTTGAGGTAAAGGCACAGCAAGGGCACAGCAGCTGTGGGAGCACAGCCCAACAGGCCGCTGGGGCCCCTCTCAGCCGGGAGAAGGTGGGAATGGGAGAAGAGCAAGTGTGGCACAGGTCCCCTGCTCTCCCACCTCGGGCTCGGTTCCCCCTTTGCTACCAGCTGCCATCCGCACAATGGGGGAGTTCAGTCGTAGTTGCCATAGAGAAGCAAGCCCGGTGAGGACAGCACAAGGTAGGCCCAGCCACAGGCAGCCGGTTGGGGCCTGGAGCTTCCTGGAACCCCGCTCAGGGCTGCGCAGGCCCCTGGACAGTGCAGCCGAGACTGCTGGGAGAGGAGCAGGCTCCCAGGAGTGCAAGGAATGGGTGAGAGGGGCATCCTCTTCGGAAGCAAGAGCTCAAGGGAGAGGTATGTTTACTCCACTGCCAAAGGAGGAAGTAAGTCTTCCTCTGCAGCCAGATGCGGAGGGAGGGGCAAAGCAGCCATCATCCGGTCTCCTCCCCACTTCCCTGGAGGCCTCTCCTCAGAATGAGCATTTCTATGGCAACTAGGGTACATTTTCTCTTGGTGTGCGCTGGTGATGCTGGCTGTTTGGTTTGGTTTTAGGGGGCATTTCTACAACAAAAAAGCAACACTCCTATCCAGAATTTGGGAGGAGAAAGGATTGCCCTGATTTTCTGGAACCAAGCAGGCAAGAGAAATGCAATTCCTACCACACAGACCCATCTTCCTTGCCCCACTGGGGATGCAGGGTGGGGTCAGCACACACAGCCTCCTGGGTGGCTTCCCAGGGGAGCAGGCCAGAGCTGGCTTCTCATGCAGTGGACAGAGGTGAGCACACTCGCCCAGCTGGGCAAGGGACCCACCATCTCCCAGAGTGTCTCCGGACACCACAAGCTCACTGTTCGGGGACTGGAGCTGCATTTCCACAAGGGCCAGCTCCTCCTCCGTGCCCCAGCACTTCCAGTCTCCAACCCCAAGTAGCCCTCACCATAGACCTATCCTTAGGCAGCACAGACTTCAGAGAAAGACAGAAGTGGGTTTAAACCCTGGCACCTCTCCTTACTAGCTGTCTGACCTTGGGTAAACCACTAAACCTCTCTGAGCTTCAGGTGCAACTGGGGAAAACAACAGGTCCCATCTCAATGGCTGTTGCATGATGGTGTATGCCAAGGGCTCCTTGACTACTGCCCAGTGCACTGAAGGCAGATCAGCCAACTCTAATCCCTTTCTGGCCTGCACATCATGCTCACCCCCTGCCTTCTTCCCTCCTGTCCCTGTGGATGCACCTTCCCACTTGCACTGGATCCCAGCCCCCTTCACCTTCTCAAGGACAACGCTCCAGCAAATGTCCCTTCTCTTTTCCTATATCTTCAATCATTTCCCTATTAGAAACTTCCCATTTGTAAATAAAGGTCCTGTGACTTCTCCAACTTAAAACAACATCTTCCTTGGCCCTACATCTCCATTCAGGTATTGCCTCATTTATTTGCCCCCTTTTATGCAAAATTTCTCAAGAAAGTTGTCTATACTGGCTTGCTCCATCTCCTCCTCCTCCCTCTTTATTTTTAACCATTTCATTATAGAAAATTCCAAACATCTACAAAAGTAAAGCAGACAGTATAACGAACTCCCACGTACCTATCATTCACTATAAACAATTATCAAATCACAACCAATCTTGTTTCATCTGTACTACCGCCAACCACTTTTTCCTTACTCCTGTACTATTCTGAAGTAAATTTTCGACATACATTTTATTTATAAATATTTTTCCATGTATCTCTAAAAAATAAGGATTTGCTTTAAAAACATGATGAAGTACCTTAATTACATGTACAAAATTAATAACAGTTCCTTAATATGATCAAATATTTAGTCACTGTTCAAATTTCTCTAATTGTCCAGATGCTTCCAACTCCTAGAAACAGGCATTCCCAGGTGGGATTCTGGAGAAGATTCTAGGAGGTTTTATGGGGAAGTCCATAAAGTCATTTTCAAAAACAAAGTAGGATGTCATTGGTGGTGATAACATAGCAAATTTTTTAAGCACCTACTGCATACCAGGCTCCATGCTATGTGCTCTGCCTGCATCATGCTCACGTTGACCTTCTGGGGATAGCTCAGAGAGGCCAAGTACTGGCCATGGCCACACACTCCACAACATGGTCAAGATGTGAACCCACGCCTGGCCGGCTCCACAACCACATGCCCTCATCCATGCCCAAGGCAGGGCCAGGGCATCCAGCTCCCCCAGAGGCCCTTCCTTCCATCTTGATCATTTACGGATAAAAGGCAACAGATCTCGAGAATGAGCTGTTCATTCGGTGCGGGTGGGAAGAAGAGTAGGAATCCCTTTTACTGAAAGAGACCAGCTAAAAACTGCCTGAAGTCTGAATTTCAGAATGTGCTGAAATAACTCTGGCTGCAGTATCCCAGGTGGGATGCCAGCCTTCCATAGCACCTGCTTCCCTCTGAGCTCATTAGCATCTCCTTGTCACTCCCAGAAGGAGCTCCTAGCAGGGCCATCTTCCTGGCTAATGAAAGCTGCTTAGCAACAGGGAGCTGGTTATCAAAGCCCTGATGTTACTCCCAGCTCCACAGACTCCACCCACGACTCCCATAATGCTTGCCCGAAGCAATCCTCAGGTGGACCCACCAGTGGAAGGGGAGGGCGGGGCTTGCCTTGTCTGGCGTGGGTCCCACCCCCCACGCCTCTGGGGAGAAGAGACATTCGAGTTTGAGAACCTGTTCTCTGATGTGAGCAGCCTCTCTGTGGGTTTCCTAAACCCACTCTACCCACCCAATGTTAAAATCTGACCTCAGAGCCAAATCAGAATAGAACAAATAGACATATGTGGAGGCAGACATCCCCTGACCCTGAGTCAGCCAAGGAGGGAGGGAGATTGCTTCTCCAGGGCGCATAGGTTGATGCCTAAGCAGCCTCCGAACCTTTGATGGGAAGGGAGCAACTGTGCCCTCCTTAAGCATGTATAGAATACAGAGTTCGAAGGTGAAACTTGGGACAATTGACTGTTTCACCCTGACCTTGAGTTAAAAGCACCTTCCCCTCCAGGAGAAGGGGGACAGGGGCTATCAGCCTACACCTGGGGGTTCATGAGGCCACAGCGAAAATGAGGTGTCAATTTGATTCAACAGTAAGTTTTGACATTAAAATAACAATTTCAAAGACCATATTATGGAGCAAAATGCAAACTTTATATGACTTTTTATGATAAAAGGAGACTGACCAAAGAACCCTCTCCTGCCTTGGTGGGTTTGCGGCTATTCCCCAAGCCCCACCCTCCACCACTGGAAGGGGGCAGTCACCCAGGTCCCTATCCCCTGCTCTAGGGGTTTGGGGCTGGTACCACACATGGAGAAGTCCCTCCCTGCCAGCAAACCTTCTTCACAAAGTTTCTGCCTGCAGGAGTGACCAGCTTCTGGACAGACAGGTTTAGGAACAACTAGAGCAAACACATGGCTAATGCACATTTCTCCCAGTCCTGGGTGTCTTGTTCCTCCCCCTGGGTCACAGGAACCAGAGTCTGCCAGCAACTTCCCTTGGTTTGTGCAGGAGTCCCATTTCTAAGGCTCTCCAGGAAGGTTGTGTTTCAGGCTCAAATGACTGTCTGTATTCTAAGGAAGCTCAGAGAAGCCCATCTCATCCAGGCCATGCCCTCCTCTGCCAAGGACAGGGCTTCCAGGGCAGAGCCCAGGCACCCGGGACCCCGGCAATTCCCCAGGCCCTGGGAATGGGGTCACTCAGGGTAAATCCAGCGCCACAGCCTGGACTCTGTTCCCTTTCTCTCAGCACATTCTCCCTACACCCACTTCCTCCAGGACAAAGAGGGATTCTGGATGTGGCTGGGGCAACAGTAAGCCGTGGTTTAAGACTAGATCTACTTCAGGCTAAAAATGCATTTCTGAGCATTCTGCAAGGTGGTGAGGGAAACCAGCAGGTCAGAATCTTCAAGCCAGGGGTGGGGTGTGTTTTTGATCAACACCTACTATTTCCTCCCACCCGGCCCTCAAGAACCCCTGATTAGGATTCCAGCGGAATGCCTGTGAATGGCTTGGAAGTAGGAAAAAAAAGGTTGATAACCACTGCTTTAAAGCAACCTTATTTTAAGGCCAAATTGAGATTTCCCACACCGCTGCTTACTGCCTTCACAAAGCCTAAGGATTTCTTTTTCCATAGGTCTCAGCTGCCCCAGCTGGAGTGAACTTTATACCATGGGCCACCCATCCTGCTTTTCAGGAACCCAGGCACAGGTGACAGACTGGCAATGGCTTCCAGATACCCTTTGTTTGGCCCACACGTTTTTTTTTTTAAAGGGAATTAGTTGTCAGCATTTGAAAATCTGGAAATTTCCTATAAAACTCCAGACTTCTGGCTTCTCAAAATAAAACAGAGGCCACGGCAAGCCTGACCCTGCATTCCTGAGTTGCTGACAGGGCAGGCACTGCAGATCACCTGGTCCCCACCACTGCCTCGTCTCCCGCTGGTTTCCCTGGTGGGCTTTCCTGTCTGACCCTGAAGACATTTACGCACTCATGGACCTACGCATCTCCTGAGAACCCCCAGAAACAGAGGATACAGCCCCCTAGTAAACAAAGCTCCTTTTGCTCCTGGGCTGAGTTTAGAACCCTGGAGACTTGAGGGCCCTTGTTCTGTTTTAGCAACTAAAACTGGCTGAAGGCTGAAAGATCACTCCTTCTGGGAGCTCCTGGATTGATCAGAGGAGAGCTGACAGCTGTTTCTCACCCTCACTGGCCTGAATCTGGGTCACCTGCAGCTTTTCTCCCTGCCTCTCTTCCCCCAGCCCCTTTTCCCTCCTTCCCCCATGGCCACCCACATGCCCCGCCTATGCACAAGCGGTTTGCACTATTTTACTCCATTTTCAGGGTGACTCTGAATGAAGCCTAGCACCAAGCCAGGCACAATTAGGCCATCAGCAGAGTGACAGTGACAGACACTGGCTGAAGTCAGGGGAACACAGCACTGGTGGAAAGGAGTAGAGTTCTAACACTCCGCAAAGTTGCTTATAAGACTGGCATCCTCTCCCTGCCCACCTCTCCATCCCCCCAGCACAGGCTCTGCCCTAGAAAAGGTATGGTGAAGGTGTCGTCTGACTCCTCCTGGTAAGCCTGGGAATCACCACATAATCTCAAAGAACTGGGGGAACTCAAATCCAAAACAACAACAACAAAAATCCACCTAGCTTCAGCCTCAATATCTAAAGGAGAGGGAAAAACAGGCATTTTCTGATCTAGAAACATTCACATGAATTATCTCAAGCCCCACAAAAATTCTTTGGGATGTACTCATCTCCGTGTTTTCAGAGGAGCAAGCTGGGGGGTGACAGAAGTTAAGAAACTGGTCCAAGATGACAGTAAGCAGGGCTCTCAGGCTCTGTCACCCGCTGCCTCTACCCTGATTGTCCTCCACCATCTTGCTGCCTTATTTTTCTTCATAGCTCTTATCACTACCTGTTACTACATTATGTATTTTTTTACATAATTGTTTCATGTCTGCTTTGTCCAAGAGTGTAAGCCCCCGGGGCAGAGATTGTCCATCTTGTCACCACTATATCCCTGCCGTGTCCCTGTGCTGAGAATGGTATCAGGCACATGGTGGGCCCTCAGTGAGTATTTGCTGATGGACTACTAGAAAGAGCAGCGCTGTCAACCTTACCACACTGCCATCCTAATGTGTCCCGTCCCTTATCTGTCCTTCTCCTCAGAAATGTACAACCTTCCCCTTCTTCAACCCCAAACACCAAGCTCAGAAACCATGGAAAACAACATAGAGATGGCAGATAGCTCTTGAATCCTCAGAAAGGGAGTGAAGAGGAAGGTCAAATTCCTGGAAACCTAAGAAAATTCTGTTGTGTGCAGAGACAGGCTTGCTCCCACAAGGGCAAAAGTCTTCATGTTGAGAAGGAAGCGGTGGTTTATTAAGGACTTTCTCCCTTCTGAGGCTGGAAGGCTTTGGCTACTTCTCCTATCCTACACTCCTGTTCAAGTGCTTGGTGAGCTGGGATAATAGAGTAACAGGTGTGATGAATAAGAAAGTAGTAGTAGTGTAGAAAGCATTTTAAAGGCACAAAACCTGCAAAGCTAAAGATAAATCAGAGCAGTGGTTTCCCAACCGATTTACCTAGGGTAGTGTTTCTCAAAGTGTGCATCACCTGGGAACTTGTCAGAAATCCAAATTTTGAGGCCTGATTCTGCATTTATTAGAATAAAAAACTCGAGGGTTGGGGCCCAGGAATCTTTATTTTAACAGGTGATTCTGATGCCTGTTAAAATTTGAGAATTACTGTCCTAGGGAACTAAAAATATACAGATTCTGGGCCCTGGACATCCTGATTCCGTAGGGCCAGAGGGAGTCCAAGGAGAATGCAAAAATTCCCAAGTTGATTCTGACTAGTAACCTGAGGACTCATTTTTCCCTGGGCCCAAGGCAGTATTCTCAGTTCTAAACCCAGTCCCACCTTTCACCATGCCCCAGTCACTCACTCACCACACAGAGCGATAATGTGGCTGCTGTCTTCATGTACAAACTTCCTGGTGACAGCCTCCTCCATGATTTGCTTCACCTGTGGATAAATGATTAGCATCCTTACTTTTTTTCCCCCCCAATTAAAGGCCTCTGTGCAAGTAAACAGCTTGGCTCTGCCCTCCTGGTCTGGGTTCAGACACATGTGGAATAAATGATAAAGACAGGCGAGGTAGGGAAGCAAAGTTAATCTTCAGGATAGAGTGTGCCAAGCCTTTAGGAGAGGCAACCAGGAAAAGATACCATAAAATCACCAATCGATTGGTACAGACATTTCAGCTCAGGCAGACATGGGTGCCGGGGAGACGAGGGAGAGGATGCTGTTTGCACATCTGTACTCAGCTGGAGACGGGCTTCTGGGCATACACACTGTACTTTAGGAACAAACTGTCTCGGTACAGGCTGTAGATAAACAACCTTCCCCTCCTTTTCTCCCCCTTCCCTGAGGTTAGGGGTTAGGTCTGTCCAGGCCTCAGCAACACTCTCCAGATGCTCACAAGCCTAGGTTTCTTTTTATCCAGGTCCTAAAACCCAGATGTTGCTACCTGGATGGAAAAGCTTCCAGGTGAGGTGGGCAGTCACATCTTCCTTCCTTTAAGCAAGCACTCTTTTTAAAAAAGCTTTTTCATTAAAGATAGTAAACATACAGAAAAAGGCATATATCATAATTACACAGCCTGATGGAGTTTCACAAACTAAACACACCCATGAAACCAGCATCCAGCTCAAGAAACAGAGTACGACCAGCACCCCAAATCTCTCCCTATCCCATTACATTCCCTTCCAGCCACCAGCCCCCTCAAGGGCATCTATGATCCTGACTCCTAACACCAGATTTCGTACTTTTTATAAATGCAAGCACACAGTGTGTAGTGTTTTGTGACTGGTTCTTTTTGCTCCCGTGTGCTTGTGAGATTTGGTCATGTTATTGTGTGTAGTTGTAGACTGTTCATCCTCATTGCCATG
The DNA here is from genome assembly GCF_015220235.1 of Choloepus didactylus. Taxonomy (NCBI): domain Eukaryota; kingdom Metazoa; phylum Chordata; class Mammalia; order Pilosa; family Megalonychidae; genus Choloepus; species Choloepus didactylus. The sequence goes on from NC_051324.1 coordinate 20,651,241, forward strand.
GAGTATTCCAGTGTGTGAACACACCACAGTGAATGGGCGTTTGGTAAGTTCCCAGTTTGGGGCTGTTACGAACAAGGCTGCCACGAACATCCTGGACAAGTCTTTTGGTGGTATGTATGCATTTCTTTGGATTTGTATTTCTAGGCCAGCAATTGTTGGGTCATGGGGTAGGCATAAAGTCAACTTTACTAGATACTGCCAAATTGCTCTTCCAAGCTGTTGTACCAATTTACACGCCCACCCGAAGGTCTAGTTGCTCCCAACACTTAAGTTGAGCACTTCTGACGTCCTGGGGGAACCGGAAGTAGAGATGCCAGGAGACAGATATTAATACTGGAGTTTACAGGGATGGACTACCGCAATCCCAGTGTGAAATCTGACAGATAAAGTAAGCTCTGGACAGAGCTTGTCTTTGCCATTCGTCTGGCAAGGAATCCGGTGTCTTGATGCTGCCCTGGCTCCCAAGGCCCCTTCGCCCGGGCTGTTTGGTTTGGAAGGTGGTCGAGTCTCTAAAGCGTGGGGAGAAAGGAAGGATATGGAATCTCCTCCCTGCTAAAGACTGCTCATGGTTAGCGGATAAGAGGGGCTCAGATTGTTTGATGCACACTAATCTGTTAAAAGCTTTCTAGATTACTTCCCAAGGCGTGCTTACTTTAAACAGAGTACAAAGTCACAACTCAAAGGTCTGAGGCAGGCTGGTGGAGCAGATTATTCACTCAGGAGGACCTTTAGATGCCCCTAAAATTATACCAGAGGTCCTTTGTGAAAGGCCAGCCCTTCCTCTAATTACCCCCACTGTCCCCACATGTAAGAGAGGAAAGGGTATGTTTCTCTGGAAATCAGATTCCTTTAAGTGCTGAAGGGGAGAGGGAAATGCACCAAGTTCAGAGCAGGTCAACCTTTGTCAGGCTAGATATATAGCTGTGGCGAATTCTCAACACTTCTCATATTTGTTTAGGAATCATTCTTGGAGTACTATAGACAGAAAGGACTTCTAGGGACTGAAAAAATAACTGTCTCCTCAAAAATCTTTCCTGTCATCCCTGATGAACCCCAAATTCGGATCACACCAACAATCCTTGCTCGAGGAACACCACTTTTTAGCTCTTGTTTATACCATTTGTATAAGTCTCTGACACTAGACTGCTTCCTTCCTGAGGCTAAGCATAGAGATTTCTCTTTCCCTGAGTTGGAGCTTGAATGCTGATTCGATATACCCTTGGCCTAAGAAACCCTTCTTCAGCCACTTCACAACAAAGGCATGATGGGGCTTTTCACACACAGCTGGAGACATGACAGTATCAATCACTTCTTTGCCAAGGAGAGGGAAGGGAATAAATGTTAGGGGCCAGGGGCCAGGCCATGGCTCATGCAGGAAAGCCACCTGGAGACTTCCAGGACTTTGTGAGAATCCCCCACACCTTCCCCACTCCTGAAACTCTAGGAAGGGGTAAAGGTACAAATATAGTAAACTTTGAGTTATTTAATAGATAAAATTATCCCTATTTTAGAGATGAAGAAATTGAAACTCAGAGAGGTTAAGTAACTTACTCAAGGTCACACAGAGCTAGGTCTAGCCTATTCCAAAGTTTATGCTTTCCCACCATGCCTTGCAGTCTCTAAGATCGGCATATCTATTTATCAAGCTGTCTCTATGTCCCCACTATGTGCCAGGCACCAGATACTGCATAGAGGACAAAACAGACAGCCAGCCCTGCCCTCATGGAGTTTACACATCTGGTAGATGATGGCCAAAGAGGCAAGTGGGGGAAGGAGCTCAAGGCTCCAGAGGCCTAACTCATTCTAATCTACTCTGCGGGTTTGAGCTCTCCAGCTCTCATACCCGGGTGAGTCATTCACATGGAGGCCCCCCCCACCCCTCTCACCCCCCCTTACACACACTGAAATGAGCTTCTGGGCAGTGAAAAGGTAAATGGGGTTAGTAGAGGGAAGGACTCTCTCTAACGTGGGGTGCCTGCCTTAGAAAGGGAAAACATTCGAGTCTTAAAATCCATTCTCAAAAAAAAACACTGGTCCTTGGGTAGGAGGTGGGCGTGGAGGGAAAAGCAGCGAGACATGCAGCGAACCCTCTGGCAGCCACGACTCAAGTCCCAGAGGGATGCTGGAGGGGGGGTGTCGGGAAAGGGGGAGCTAAGACCCCCAAATCACCGCTTAACGTCTCAGGAAGCCGGCGCGGGACCCCGCCCCCTCCCAGGTGGTGCGGGCAATGAAAGGGCAGCTCGGGTTCTCCAGAAATCGCCGCCACCCCTCCCCCGACCTCGGTTTCCCAGAGCTGCTGCCGTCACAGGGCGGGGAGCTGCGGGGCCGCGGAGCAAACAAGCCCCGGAGAGCCGGCCTAGCCCCTGGGGCCGAGGAGCCCTGCCCTCCAAGCCGGGAGCCGGGCGGGAGCCGCAGCCCGTCCAGGACCCCGCCCCCGCGTGACCTAGGTCACGGTCAGCGAGCGCGGGCGCCCAGGGGTGGGCGCGGACCTATCCGCCCTTTGGGCCGCACGAGCAGGGCTTGAGCTCCTCCGGGGTCTTCGCCCCGACTTTACCTCCTTTTTCACGTTCCACAGCAGTCTCTCTTTGACTGCGTCCTCCACGCTGCCCATGGTGCGGCGGATGGCGGGGAGGCGGCGCCGAGCGACCCTCAAGTCCCCAGCGCGCCCTCGCCGCCTCCGCGCCTCTCAACTCAGCGCCCCACGCGCCAGGCGGAGCCCCGGCCCGCCGCGCTCCCCTCCCGCCGCCGCCGCCGCCGCCGCAGCCACTGCCCTGTGCTCGGCTCCGCAGCCATCTTCCGAACCCCGCACAGACGTCAGGCGGCTGGCCCAGCCCCTTCCCACAGCCCGGGAACGGGGGGGCGATCAGAGACGGGGGGGTCGGGGCGGGGGGAGGCCGCGCGCGTCTGGGGGTGACGGGCCCGGGAGCGCGCCACACGGGCCGCTGTCATGGCAACGCTCCCGCTCCCGCCCCGAGGGCGCGAACTCTCATTGTGAGCGTCTGCAGCCAGCCCCGCACATAGCCCGTCCGGGCGTCTTGGCACGTCCTGCACCCGGCGGCCCCTCGGCTGAGGGCAAAATCGCTCGCGTCAGGGCTGATTCAACCTAGCTAGACGTTCCCCGACTTCTACCCGCTCCTTCTCCCGACAGGAAGGGAAAGGCCGGGGTCAGGGATTTGGGTCCCCGCAGACCTTGCTTTGCGGCTCGCGTCTGGCTACGGGAAGCCAGTTAGTCCCCTGGCCGAAAGGCCAGCAGCTCCACTGTTCCTCTGAATCCCCCAGACAGGACGATCGCCCTCAGTTACCAAACTTGTGGGAAAAGGAATGGGATCGCGGCCATCACCTGTGAGAAGAAGCTTAGCTGGCCCCGAGGGGAAGAGTGGTGGCACCAGTCCTTCCCGCCTCTCTCGGGGTCGCCACATCCTGTCAGGTCCTTCCTGTAGGTATACGGGAGGTGGGAGATTGGGGAGCGGGCCGTAGTAAATCGGAACCAGCAGTAACTTGTTCGAAGCTGGTGAACGTGAGAGAAGCGCCTTCCGCACGATTCGGCTTGGAAACTTAAGAAGACTTACAAAGAAATTGAGGAAGAGAAAGGGTTGTTCCAAGTGATAAGTAACACTGGCTGCTTCAAACTGAAGTGCCGGGTGCACAAATCTAGGTGCCAGGAGGGGCTTTCGCCTCTTCCGCACGAATAGTTCCCCCAATCAACATCCTACGAGATGCACACATAACGCAAAAAATAAAAATACTGAGGAGCAAACCATCCCTCCTGGACCGTGAGTCCGAACCTCGAGTGTACATTCCGCGTTTTAAAGCCCCCAACCGCAAACCGCCGCGTGGGAAAAGTTTATGCTGAGGTGTCGCCGAGATTCGCCGCGGACGCGGGTAGAAAAGACCCTAGTGAGCGAGCGCCGGGAGCACCGCCCCTCACTGAGTGGGCCCGCCCCTTCCCCGCCCCCATGGAAGGACCGGAAACACTCGGTCCGGCCCGGAAGCAGTGCTGACTCTGTGCACGTGAGCGGCGGCATGGCGGCACACCGCTCCGGCCCACTGAAACAGCAGAATAAAGCTCACAAAGACGGGCGGCATCGGGGTCGGGGATCCGCTCAGCGCGACGGCAAGGGTGAGAAGATAGAGTAGGAGAAAAAAGGGCTGTTTAGCTCATATTAACTGCTTTTCTCCTTGCCTGGGTTGAACTCATTTCTGTCGGGCCTGGTCGCCGCGTTAAAGGCCCCTTCTAGGGTGGGCGGAGACGGATCCCCTTTCTTGACTTTTCTGATGCCAAGCTTAAGAGCCTTATTTGGTTTGTCCTTCAGGCCGTCTAGCATTGAAAACTCTAAGCAAGAAGGTCAGAAAAGAGCTCAGCAGAGTAGACCAGAGGCATCGTGCCAGCCAGCTCCGGAAGCAAAAGAAGGAGGCGGTGAGCGGAGCGGGTTTTGGGGAATGGTGTGGCTTCACAACCATTCTAGGCGGGTAGTGCCTCGAATCAGAAAGTGTGACACTGGGAAAAGACCGGTGATGGGAAGTAACTTTAGAGCACATACTGGGCGTGCACATCTAGATTCCCTCTAGGGCATATTTTGCTTTGGTGTCAGCTGCCATGCTCCGTTTAGAGGCGTACTGTTGGAAATGCAATACTGAAACGTAGTGAGATATTGATATGCTTTTTGATCCTTTTGATCTCTAGGTCCTAGCAGAGAAGAGACATTTGGGCAGCAAAGATGGCCCTCCCCATCATGTACTGGTGGTGCCCCTGCACAACAGGATTTCCCTGTCAGAAGTGTTTTGCCTGCTTCAGGATAGGGACTCTGGGATAATACACCTGAACGAATGGGGAAGTAGCCATAGCTTTATGCTGCTATGTCCCTTGTTGAGACATCGGTGGTTTTTCACATCTGCAAAGCCAGGTTAGAGTATACAAGGAAACTTTCTATCATTATTGTTGAGTTTTTTGAGTATAATATGCTGACTTTTTCTTCTGTCTCTAGGGGATTTGCATACTGTGTTAGACATGGCTAAAGTGGCTGATACCATCCTGTTCATGCTTGATTCACTAGAAGGCTGGGACAGCACTGGGGATTACTGCCTTTCCTGCCTCTTTGCTCAAGGCCTTCCCACCTACAGTGAGTTGGGAATATTGGAGACCAGGGAAGGAAGTGAATTAGCATTTATTGAGCACCTGTAATTTGCCAGGTACTATACCTGGCACTTGATACAGGAATACCCTGTTTGCAACTGGTAATGGTTTATACATATGTGTCCTAAACTTGGACTGTTATTTACAAATTAACTACCAATGTGCCTTTTTATCTCTGGGTTGCCTTTTGCCCAGAGGAATAAGATGATGAAGTTTGGTTTCACTGTGAAATGCCCAGGGTAGCTGAATGTTGGATTTCCCAGTGATCTCTGGGCTCACATCTGAACTGTTAGCTTGTTTGTGAAATGAAGGGGGATTTTCACATAGTGAAGCAACTGGTAACCAAGCCTTTTTCTCTTGCATACAGCTTTAGCTGTCCGGGGGGTTTCTGGTCTTCCACTGAAGAAACAAATAGATGCCAGAAAGAAGCTAAGTAAAACAGTGGAGAAGCGCTTTCCTGATGACAAACTTCTCCTATTAGACACTCAAGAGGAGGCAAGGATGCTGCTCAGGCAGTTGGCTAGCCAAAAGCAACGGCATCTTGCCTTTCGAGATCGACGGGCTTACCTGTTTGCCCATGCTGCTGACTTTATGCCTAGTGAGGAGAATAGCTTGGTGGGCACTTTGAAAGTCTCAGGCTATGTTCGTGGGCAGACTCTGAATGTAAATAGCTTGCTGCATATAGTTGGACATGGTGATTTCCAGATGAAACAGATAGATGCACCTATGGACCCCTGTCCTTTAAATCACAGAGTGATTAAATCCCAAAAGGACTCAAGCCTGGCAATGGAGGTAAGATTGATGCTCTTAACCATGTACTGTAGATTCATACATCAGCTGGTGCAGGATGGGAACTAAGTTCAGAGAAGATAGGCTGTACTCAGGCCAATGGAAGTGATTACTAATATGAAGTAAGGCAGTAGCTGACTACAAATATGTTGATAAATCACGTTTATCTGGCACTTTCTAAGTGTCCTGTACTGCATTTGGCTCTCAGTTTATAGAGGATACCGAGATGTGCTCTCTTCTGCCAAAAACTTAATTAGGTCAGGAAAATGGCAAACACCCATTGAACAAAGATTGAGATACTATATGGTTAAGTAGATTAGCATGCTTCACAGAGATCAGACTTGAGCCATGTGTTAAAGATGAATTTGATTCATGAGCTGAAAAGAAATTGACAAGTTTTGGCTTTGTTTCATTGTTTTATTTTCTACTTGAGGACTGGGGTTTAGTCTGGATCTTTCTGATTACTGTGTTAGATTTAGTGGATTTTCAGTTTATGTTTGACTGACATCTGCTTTTGGTTTTTAGATTTGTGCTACGGATGCTGTAGCTGAAATGGAAGAAGACCTTAAGGTCCTAATGAAAGCAGACCCTGATAAACAGGAATCTTTGCAATCAGAGGTTATCCCAGATCCATTGGAGGGGGAGCAAACCTGGCCTACCGAGGAGGAGCTGGATGAGACAAATGGTAGTTGTACAGAGACTTGTCATTCATCTGACCTGGAATTGTGGATTTTGTCTAGCCCATGTTGAGGACCGTATAGGGTAGAGTGGGATGAGAACATCTCCTCCTCCCAAGTATTGTATGTTTATACTAAGTGTTGAACACAGCTTTGCTCCATTTCTCAAAATTACTTCTGCTGTTGTTTTGAAGTGAACATGTAAATAATTTTAGATTCATTCCAAGATCTGTTTAGTTGTGTAAGTATTGCTTATTTTCAAGTAGCTGAATTAAACTTGGAAGTAGTCTGTTCTACTCATAGTATCTGCTAGTGTTTCCAGTGTTGGCAGTGATATCTAGCTTTTTGCCTAGGTGAAACTACTCTCAGAATTATAGAGGAGAGGTGGCGCATAATTTGCTTCCCTGGTTTGGGCTTTTACAGACTTCTTGAAGAAAAGTTCCAAGGTGGTAAAGAAGGTCCCCAAAGGAACATCCAGTTACCAAGCTGAATGGATTTTAGATGAGAATGGTGAAAGTGGTGGGGAAGGGGATGACTTTGATGATATGGAAAATGAGAATTTTATGGAAGAAGAATCTCAGGTAAGGAAATGGGCCTTTAGGCCACTTCTGTGTACAGCCTCAAATGCAAGGCAAAGTGTAATTCTGACCTTAAAGGACATGTGCATGGTCATCCTTTAAGAAATGATTTTATAGTTGTTAAGAATGAGACTTGTTTTATAACTTGGCATTGGTTGGGACTAGGTTATCTAATAAAATTGTTTAATTCTTAGCTTAATAGCTTTTGGGGTAGAGGCAGGTGTTCTGTTTGTTAATGCTGCTGTTTTGCCAAACACCAGAAATGGATTGGCTTTTATAAAGGGGGTTTATTTGGTTACAAAGTTATAGTCTTAAGGCCATAAAGTGTGCAAGGTAAGGCATTGACAATAGGGTACCTTCACTGAAGGATGGCCATTGGCATCTGGAAAACCTGTCAGCTCAGAAGGCACGTGGCTGGTGTCCGCTTGCTCCCAGGTTGCGTTTCAAAATGGCGTGCTCCAAAATGTTGCTCTTGGGGCGTTTTGTCTTCTCTTAGCTGCAGCAACTCGTCAGAATGACACTCTCAGTTGCTCTGAGGTCCCTCTGTTTGTGAGCTCTTTTTATAGGACTCTAGTGAACTAATCAAGACCCACCCTGAATGGGCGGGGCCATATTTCCACATTCAGTCAAGAGGTCACACCTTAATCAAAGGTGTCACTCACAGTTGGGTGGGTCACATCTCCATGGAAACAGCCTAATTCAAAGATTCCAACCTAATCAACACTAATACATCTGTCCCCACAAGATTGCATTAAAGAATATGGCTTTTTCTGGGGGACATAATATATACAAACCAGCACAGCAGATGTGTGATTTTTCTGAAACAACTGCATCCTTTATTGTAAAGGATGAGAGTAGCGAAGAGGAAGAAGCGGAGGAATGTGAAACTATAACTCTGGGAGAGTCTGAGCGTGATGATCTGTATGATGAGAAGGTGGATGAAGAGGCTGAGGAAAAAATGTTGGAGAAATATAAACAAGAACGTCTGGAAGAGATGTTTCCAGATGAAGTAGACACCCCCCGGGATGAGGCTGCTAGAATTCGGTTAGTCAACAAGTCTTAAGTTCAATCAGTAAGTTTTTATTTAAAGCATATGAGGCTTAGAACAATGTTAGGGTAATGCAAGAAGGGAAAAACATCCTCCCTGCCCCGAAGGGTTCACATTCTAGATAAGGTGAAACAGTATTATATAATCAAGTTATAGATTATGTTGTACAGACAAGTAATGTTACAGGATTTTAACAAAGGAGAAATATTAAGGTTAACTAGAAAATGCTTCCTGTAGGAGCTAACTATGGTTTGGGGGTGGGGATGGGGTTTGGGTCAAACAGCAAGAGTAAAAGCATGGAGATGTAGATGATCATGTCTGCTCAGAGATGAGTCTGCCTAAAAGTCATAGAGTTTACGTCAAATATTAGAAAGATAGGACTTTTAAGGCCCTTGTTAAGTTAAAGAGTCATTTCCTGGTAGACTCTAGGGGAGCCACTGTAAATATCTTTCTCACTGAGAAGCTTGGGTTTGGTTCTGAAATGTTTATTATAAGCTTTTTGGAGTATGGTCTTGCTTTTGTCTGTCAGGTTATTTTGAGAGATGCAGGTGAGAGTTCTTTTAAGCTAGAGACCTTAGCCATTTTAGAAGTGACTTGAGTGAAAGGATAAGTAGCACCATATCAATCTAACATGTTAATTTCTTTAAAATATCCTATATTCTAGATTTCAGAAATACAGAGGCCTGAAGAGCTTCCGGACATCTCCATGGGATCCCAAGGAAAACCTTCCTCAAGATTATGCTAGGATCTTTCAGTTTCAGAACTTTACTAATACTAGGAAACGCATCTTTAAAGAGATTGAGGAAAAAGAGGTTGAAGGAGCTGAGGTATCTGTCTTCCCTTGTCCATGTCCCTTCCCAGTTTGCCTTCCTTTGCTAGGATGCCCCTTATTTACTCCTTCTCCTGGCACAAGAATGAGTGAGTACCTTTATTTAGTTTTGTGCTGCCCATAACTGAATCAGGGGAGCCACTGAGTTGTCAACAAGCGTGATTTGGGAACAAAGAGGTACCAGAGATGTTAGCTGAAAAAGTTGAATCTGAGTAGTTGAAGCATATGTGAAAGACAATCTTGAAGGGCAAGGGTTGGCTTTTGGGTAGTCTTGAGACTTTTAACAGATTTGGAGAAATAGTCTGTGTCATAATAATTGGGCCCTTAGGGTAACCCTGTGATTGTTTTCTGCTTTCTTCTGGCAGATTGGCTGGTATGTGACAATTCATGTCTCTGAAGTCCCTGTCTCAGTGGTTGAGTACTTCAGGCAAGGAGCACCCTTGATTGCATTTTCCTTATTACCTCATGAACAGAAGGTAAATTAGTGTCTTACAGGGAGTTATGAAACTTCTCAACCAGTTCTGTCTGACTTAGTCTAAAGTTCTGTTTATGGGACTGATATTTTGCTCATTGGGATATGAAATTCTGCCTTTAGGATTAGTAATCAGAGAGAATGAATAATATAGAGAAGTCAATGATGCTTTTACCCAAAATGTCTGAACCTGTCTGAGGCATCTCAGTGATGCAATCTATGTGGTTCTGAGACTTCTCTGAGATAAGTATGTTTTTCAGATCAGATTTTGAAAAGGATTAGCAGCCTTAAAAATAGAGGGGGGTTAGGCCAAGGTGCAGCTGTCTTTTTCTTGGTGGCTAGTAGTCCTGTTGGTGTGTGAGAGCTCTGATCTTTGGTCAGTGTGCATAAAGATTTGGGGAGGAAGGGGCTTGAATGGGTGTTATTTTTAGGTGTGAGTGACTTGAAGGCCACTGACTCTAGCAGAGATTGAACTCTGTGTGTTCCTGTGGGAAAGTAAGCTAGCATAGAATGGGTGCAGGAAAGCTCCGAAAATCAGCCTGTGTTTCTTTGAGGTAATGTGAGTAGTTAGTTGGAGGTGAAGGATGAATCTGTGTCACACCTTCTGCACTCCACCGTTAACTAGCATTATTAGTTCCTAGAGTGAATCTGAACTGCTAGTTTGATTTGACTTCTTTGAGGTTAGGCTGTTGTATTGCTAGACTAAAGTTCCGTTTTTCTTACTTGGTCTCCAGATGTCAGTATTGAATATGGTAGTGAACCGACACCCTGGCAACACTGAACCTGTGAAAGCCAAAGAGGAGCTGATCTTCCACTGTGGATTCAGGCGCTTCCGAGCCTCACCTTTATTCTCTCAGCACACTGCAGGTTATCAGTGGGGAAACATGTGGGTCCTTGTCTTTTTGGGGACTATGACTCTAAGACATCTCCCCCTCTTTTTTTTAGGTTGTTGGTGGTGGTACAGAATGCAGTTTCAAACTTGAGGTCTCTGGGTTAGAGGTATTTTCAGTACTCTGGTTTAGAAGCCTATGATGTTTTTATCCAAAATGTCTGAACCTGTCTGAAGCATCCCAGTGATGCAACCTCTGTGTGGTGCTGAGGCTTCTCTGCCATAAGTATTTGTTCCAGAGTAGTTTTTCATGGGAGTTGGCAACATTATAAAAAGAGTGTGCCAAAGTTTGGAACCCTTGGCATGTGATATGCCAGTAGCAATATGGGTGAAGGGATGGAGGTGAGGTATGGCTAACAGTTGGGTAAGGCAGAGGTACAGAGATGTTGAGCCTGGATTAGAGTTTGGAGAATAGTAGCCAGGGACAAAAATGATTGTACTCTTGCATGTTAGGATTGGGAATATGTGTTACTTACTAACTTTGGGGCTTTTGGACAATAGCTCTGAGCAATGGCAGAAGGAAACAATGAAGGAAGTGTTAATGGATACTCTGGATAACTTTTATTCTCATTCCAGCTATGCTGTCTAAAATGAGGGATTAATTTTTCTTTCCCTTCAAAGATTTCCTCCCTCCTGTAGCTTTAGTATTAAAAGGGGGGTGAGTTACATTGAAGGTAAAAACAGAAGCTCCAGATAGTCCTCAAGACCAGGGTCAGCAAACTATTGGCCATTGAGCCAGATCTGTCCCACTGCTTATTTTGTGTGTGTGTGGGTGTGTGGGTGTGTGGGTGTGTGGGTGTGGCTAAAGTATTTTATTAAACTAATGTAACTTGCAAAGGCTTTTAAAAGAAATTTTAAAAGCAAAGTTATTAAAAGTTTTCAATAAAAAAGTATAGTTGACAGAAAAATTACATTTTCTTTGTAATAAAAGTAAAATTTTGTTTTTGAGATACTGTCTGAAAATTTTACACTCTCCAACTGATAGATGCAATATTGTACTTTAACATGAATTCTCATGGTTAATGCAAACAAATATTAATAATAGTTCCATCATTTGGACCATAAGAATCAACTGTCCAATTTTAAGGAGAAAGTAACATTTGTCATCATACAACATGGTTGTAAAAGGCTCTTCAAGATGTAGATGTTTTCTAGCCTTGTTACTCTATTAAATTCTGTAGAGAACCACTGCTTACTTTTGAAAATCATTTTTTCTTGGAATACAGTCATGCTCCTTTGTTTACGTATTGTCTCAGTACTTTTGTACTACAGCGGTAGAGTTGAGTAGTTGTAACAGACTGCATGGCCTGCAAAGCGTAAAATATTTTATCATCTGGCCCTTTATAGAAAAAGTTTGCCAACCCCTGCTCAAGACTAAGAGCTGTTGATTTAGGTGGGATATTTTCTATAAAGCACTGATTATTAAGTTAGGTAGGAATGATGGGCATTAGAATCAGCTGGAGAAGTTTTTGAACCTCCAAATATATTCCAAGCTACAAGATTCTGTCTGTAGTTGAAAAAACCATTGGGTATCTTTTAGTTGTATTGAGACAGAAAAAAGGATTGAGAATGGGTTAAAGAAACACAAGTTGCCTTAAGTTTAGGAGTTGCACTGATACAGTTCTTCACAGGTTGACTGGCCCCTGGATTGTCTGTGGTTTCTCAAAATGTTTTTGTTTGTTTGTTTTGGAAACTCACTATTATAGCGGATAAGCATAAATTTCAGCGATTCCTGACTGCTGATGTGGCCCTGGTATTAACAGTGTATGCCCCAGTCACTTTTCCTCCTGCATCTGTGCTGCTTTTCAAACAGAATAGCAATGGTAAGTTGAGCTCACAGAGGTGAACAGGCAGGGCTAAATAGATTTAACACTCTTTCTTAGATTTGGGAGCCTAATAGTCAATTAATAGTATTACAGTGGGTCTGAAACAGGGATGACAAAGGGGGTTTTATCTTGTTTGCAAACTTTAGCTAATTGGTAGAGGCTGCTTAGTATGCCATATTTAGGATAGGTTCTGGGGACAGGCTTGGCAGAATTACCATTTAGTGGTCTTTGCCATGGACCAAGCAGGGCAGCAAAACTGGCATCCCTGTTTCAAGGGATCTTCAAGAAAATCATGCATAAGTCTTTCAGTGGATTGGAGCAATAAATGAAGGCATTGCCCTGTGGATTCCTAAATAATTGTCTTGCTCTTGCCCTGTAGGAATGCACAGCCTCATTGCTACAGGCCATCTGTTGTCAGTGGATCCGGAAAGAATGGTCATCAAGAGGGTTGTTCTGAGTGGTCATCCCTTCAAAATTTTTACTAAGATGGCAGTAGTGCGATACATGTTCTTCAACAGAGGTAGGGAGGCATGAAGGAGGAGGATGGGATCTGGTTGCCTTTATGGGGTGAGGATTTGGTTTACATTTTGTGGGTAAATGTTTCATCTTTGTCTTCTATGTGTTTCAATCTAAGAGGATGTGCTGTGGTTTAAACCGGTGGAACTGAGAACAAAGTGGGGCCGCAGGGGACACATCAAGGAGCCTTTGGGTAAGAGAATGTGAAGTGTGGGACCTCGTCAAGATTTCCCCAATGCTATTAAATTACTATTAGTTAGAGGACCACTGCTTTAAAATTTCCCACTTTCAATTTGATCAGTTTGCTCTGTTTTCTTTCTAGGTACTCATGGCCACATGAAGTGCACTTTTGATGGGAAGCTAAAATCTCAGGACACAGTACTAATGAACCTCTATAAACGAGTTTTCCCCAAATGGACTTACGATCCATATGTTCCAGAACCAGCATCTTGGGTGAAAAGTGAGATTTCTTCAGCAATTCCTGAAGTGGACATGGAGTAATAGATTCAAAGGGATTCATATTGCCAGTTAGCCCTCTAGGGTCAGGAACCTACAGGTTGTAATATGGCAAAGTTGTTTTCTACTTCAGCCTATAGGCCTTTCACAAATGGTTCTTCTTGACCTTGGCAAGGGGTCTCAGTTAAATAAGTATGTTTTTCTATTACTACTTAGTCCAAAAAACTATTAAATCTTACTCAATAATAGCAACTCTTAATTGGGATTTTGAAAACTATTTAAGAGGGGATGATTGAAAGTTGACAGTTTATGACAAAGACAAGAAAACAAAATTTCCAAGGGTCTAGAGACACTAAATCCCATCTCCTCTGTTAGCATAGATTAAACAGAAACAGATGGATGTGGAGCTGGTGTTTCAGCCTGTTTCACCCAAGTTAGGGAGGTTAGGTCTACATTTCCACCACTGAGCACAATACAAATGTTCTTTACTTCTGGGGAAACTGTTTGAAAACGTTGAGATAGCACAGCAGCCACTCCAACACCAGCGGTAGGTTCAATGAGTAGTTTCATCCTCTCCCACACCAGCTGAGTTGCATGCTGTTGGTACAGAAGGGAGTAATAGTGAAATGGGAGAAGGGAAAAGGACTTATTGGTTTAATTGTAAAGGCCAGATGAGGATATGTGCCCTGTCTGAATTTTTTTTTTGTTTCTTTGTATGTGTGTTGCCAGTGAAGGGCATAGCTTTTATTTCAACTCCACTTCTGTTGAAAGAGTTGTCTTACTGTATCTAGGGGACCACCCACGTGTCATGAAGACACCTAGTCAAGCCCTCTACTCGTAACAAGATTCTTTTGCCTAAGAAGTTGCTCCCTTCTGTTAGTCCCTTTCCCGTTAGAGCCTCACCTTAATTTCATCCTCTGTGACAGTGAAGACATCATCCACAAGGTCCCTTATAATAGGCCAGGTGTTGAAGCCAATGCTGGATTTGACACCATCTGCTATGGTTTCTGGAGGATAAGGATTGGGGGTCAGTTCCCCCTTCATTTTGGACTGGTAGCAGTCATCTGCATTCAAGGGTTCAGCAGCATATACTTTCACACTAGGTCTCAGAGCCTGGGAAGAGGAATATTAGGTACCTTACAACTAGCCACAGCATTGCCCACATGCCTAAAATAAAACAGTATGGCTACATTTCTGCCCAAGTAAGAGGCTTCCTTTTGATGATACATTCATTGAAGATAGGACCTTTAAAGCACTTTATAAATATATTGAATGTCTAATATGGGCCTTCAGTTGCTCAGATTACATTTGTTTCTACTGGTAATTTAGGAAGAGTAGTCCCTGGCTTGGCTAGTAGGCTTGTGAGATGGAATTCAGGGAAATGAATGTGAACGTGTTCTTCACTGTAACTGCTTTTGTGCTGTAAAGTTGTCATGGAATAAGAGGGTAGTGAGGCAGAGAAGGGCCTTCCATCTCAAATGCCAAGGGATGATGAGGAAAGAATGGCAGTTTTGGGGGAATGTTCAGCAAATATCCACAACATACTATGATGTAAAATAAAATCCATGCCTGAACTGGGGAGTCCTCTAGAAGTTGTTTTCTCACCTTAACTGTAATTGCTATTCCAGCAACCATTCCTCCTCCCCCTACGGGTACCACCACTGCATCCACCAAGGGAACCTTTAGTGAAAAAAATATAAAGTATAAATAAGCCTATCAATAGGCACTTTAGATATACATATAAAATAACCAAATCTATAGCCAAATATCAGCTAGACCAGTAGCTAAACAGGACGAATTAATTAATTATGTCATTTTACCTGGTTCAGCACTTCCAGGACAATTGTTCCTTGCCCAGCTATCACTGCAGGCTCCTGGTTGGGATGTACCATAATGCCTTCTGTTTCTTCTATAATTCTTTTTGTAACCTTTTCTCTGGACTGCAAGAGTACATTAATTTAGCTTACTTGATTACATTTAAGAGTTCCCAATTAAGTTAGAGTCAGTCCTTTAACACTTTGACACAGTGGCCTCCTACTGTTTTTCACTTTGTTTAGGCACTGGGATATAACTGAATAAAACAGTGCTTGCCCTCATAAGAGTTATTCTTATATGGTGGTGAGAGTGGTAGGGGAGATGTGGGATAAAAGTAAATACATGGTATGTCATAAAAATGTAGTAGTATAGGGTGGGTCAGGAAAGGCCTCTGATAAAATGACATTTTAAAAGATGTGAGCAAGTCCTGTGCATCTCCAGAACACTCCAGGGAGGGGGGTTAGTGTCGAGCCCAAAGGCCACAAGGAGTGTTTGGCTTCTGTGAAGAACTTCCAAAAAATTGGCTGGTGTGGTAGGGGGGAGGTATTGTAGGAAATGAGGTCAGAAAGAGGAATGGGCCAGTTCATCTAAACCTAAAATTACTGTAAGAACTTGGGAAACTACTAGAGGATTCTGAGCTGACAAGAGGACAGGTTCTTAATAGATCACTGTGGTGATTCCTTTGAAAACAGACTAATGGGGCAAGGGTAGAAGCAGGGAGACTAGGCTACTGAAGTGAGAAATGGTATTGGCTCTAATCAGGGTCAAAATAGTGGAGGTGGTGGGAAATAGTTGGATTATGGAAATATTTTGAAAGTAGGGCTATCATTTGGCTGTGGCATGTGAGAGTTACCCAAGATAACCAAGGTTTTCTTGCTTAAGCAACTAGAAGGATACAAGTTGCCATTTACAGAGATGTAGAAGACTGTAGGGAGAGCAGTATTGGAGAAGATCAAGACTTTGGTTTTAGACCTCATAAGTGTGAGATGCCTGTTGACATCCAAGTGGGAATGTCAAGTAGCAGTCAGATATACAAGTCTGGAATTAAGGAGGGAGGGTCAGGACTGGAGATAGAAATTTGAGACTATAGTTAAGAGTATAGGTGGTAGCTTAAATCAGGAGATTAATGAGATCAGATATCTGACTGAGTGTAGAGAAAAGGTTGGGCATGCTAACATGTAGAGATGAAGAGGCAATAAAGGGAACTAAGAAGGAACAACTAGTGAAGTAGATGAGTTGTCAAAAGAAAGCTGTGAAGGTGGTACCGAACATTGCTTTCCTTCTTACCTCATCGCTCTGTTCACTGTACGCTATAGAGGCTCCATAAGCTTGTATTGCCAACTTTTTACACTTAGGAGCTGTTTGGGGCACCACAATATAAGCAGGGATACCTGGGAGGGGAAAATACGGTTAGTGCAAGTCAGGAGAATTTGGGACAGAAGCTTCCGTTCAGTTTGCCTGTAATCAGATAGGGACTCTTAGAAATTTACTTCCCACAGCTATCACCACTGTCACTGAAAGTAAGGATGACTTTTCACTTCTCTGATGATCCTCCCCTTACCTGAGAAATTAATTTAGTACCTTCCAATTTGGCAGCATAGGTGAGAGCCTGGCCATGATTTCCACTGCTGTGGGTAACAACAGCTTTGGGTTTCTTCCCTTCTGAAGTGGTACGAATCAAGCCTCTGATTGCATTAAGGGCACCACGAAACTGGAAAAAAAGGGATGGGGAAGCCATGTATTTAAAAACCAAGGAGCTTTTCTAGATTTTCTTTCCCTAACACTTCATTTTCAATTTATCACTAAGTCTTAATCTTTCTCCTAAATATCTCATGCATTTTCTCAGCCACTGCCTTGGTTGAAACACTCATTTCTCAATTTCTGTTATCAAACCTCAATTGATCCTGCCCCAAAGCCAATTCTCATCTAGTATCTCCACTAGATTATTAAAGTGATCTTTTAAAAATGCAAACCTGATGATCTTTGTTGACTGCCCATTTTTATAAGACCAAGGACAGATTCCTTACAAGTTGCAGTCTTCTAAACACATCTATTACCTCTATCACAGTGTTGTAGCCATCTTAAATTGCTTCTGGTTTCCCTCCTACCACTTTAGCACTCCTGTTCCTTTAAACATGCTAACATCTACCTGTAGGTCTTTTTTTCCATTCCCTGATCAGCTAAAAGTACTCATCCTGTAGAACTGGGATTGAGCATCACCTGGTTCAGCTTCCTTGATCTGCCAGGCAAAATTGGATACTTCATTCTCTGTTCTTCCACAGCACTTGTATGTTATCTGTTAAGACATTTCTCATCAACCTATTTGTTGATCAGCCTGTCTTCCCCTGTAAGTATGGATAAAGGGCAAGGTCTACTATATATACACCTACTGTAATTCCCGACATAATAATAGGTGCTTAATGTATGACAAATGGAGTAAACCTTGGGATAGTAGAAGCCAATGGCAAAAGAAAATGGAAGATTTTATTTTTTTTATTCTCAAAGTTCTCAGTTAATAGGTAGGGGAAAAGGTAGATTGCTGAGGTCCTAAAGTTACCATTTAACAGGTACCGAACACCTGTCAGGCACAGTGCTAAATGCCCCATTTTGTTTTTTACATCAGAGAATCTTAAAGCTCAATTAAATGGTCAGGAGAGTCTGGTAAAAAGCCAACACATATAATTCTATTTTTATGTATAGAAAAGGCACCAACATATTTGATAGAAAAGAAGTTTATGAGGGTTTAGCTAGGTTAAGATCTTTTATAGTCATAGTAAGGTATCAATGAATAACAAGTCGACACAAGGCGAATGCTTAACTTGGTTGTATGTAGGGTGATCACACTTCCCATTTTGCCTGCAACTGGCCAGGTTGTCTCAGTTTAATCATTACAGGTTTACCCTTTCATTCTCAAATATGTCCTAGTTTGGAAAATATATGGTCACCATAATTACAAGGAATTTTGTGAGTATAAAAGTGGCCTATCAATTCCATGTTAGGTAACTAGGACTTTATCAATGGGAAATTTCTGCAACCCTTTCTTCAACAATATAAAGGTGTTAATTTACTTTTGTCTACCTCACTGAATAGTTAGAAGGATCAAACAAAGTTTATAAGTGAAAGGGGTTTGAAAAAATACATGATACACTAACAAGGGATTGTTACCTTAAAAGATCCAGTTTTCTGGAAGAGTTCACATTTGAAGAAAAGATTGCGCCCTGTTCCTTGATTCAAAATGGAGCTTGTTAGGACTGGTGTAAGGTGGATAAAATCTCGAATGTTCACATGAGCTTTCTCAACATCAGCAAGGGAGATGCAGTACTGAGCACACATGGTTCTGAAACCCAGTAACAAGAAAGGGATCAGATCAAAACAAAGTCTGAAACAATGTGTTTATCGAAAAGATTTTGAAAATGCCTAACACAGGAGAACAGACCTGGGGCCTGTAGTGGTAACGTGGGAACTGTGTTCATCACTAGGGGCTCCAGAATTTCTGTATGTAATGGGTTATGTCTTGAAGCTGAATTTCTTAGTAAGCCTAACAGTTTTTCTGGTGATGCTTTACAGGAGGTAGGAAGGCTAAAGCTCCCCTCTCCCCCCATACCATCTCTTGCTTATCTGCCACTTATCTCCATATTGCTTTTTCATCGTTGTGAAGCTGCTTGAATGAACTGGGTTCAAAATCTAAGTTTATTTTAAAAAATTAACAAAAAATCACCCACAATATCACCATCTCAATAAATTAACTGTTCGTTTTCCATGTTGCCTTCTATTTTTTCAATATTCTGTTTTTTTAATATGACAGTTAAAACCAAAGATAACATTGCCCCTATCATTTAACATAAACCATTTGGCTGAGTTTCTTCATAGTTTTTATAATTATAATTTCCAGTAATTGCATGATGCTCCCATTTTTTCACTTTTATTGTAGCATTTTGTAAATGCAATTTTATTGCGATATATTCATATAACATACCATTCTATTGTACATTTAGAAGTGAAGTGTCTTTATTTTTCCTTATTTCAAAAGCTATACTTGTTCAAGAACAAAACAATGTAATCTGAAAATACAAAGATGCAAAAACAACATGAAAATAACCACTACACCCTCCTACCCAAAGACAACTGCTAAGCTCTGGTGTTCATCTCTCCAGGCCTTCATATATACATGAATATCTACCAATCTTATCAACATATACATTTGTGCAACTTTTAAAATGGTCTAATAGTACTTTTTCCAAGAATACCATAATTTTACGCTGTTGAACATATAGACTTACTTGGTGGTAGTGGTGGGGTTTATAATGATGTAATAAACAGCTTTGTTGCAAAATTTCTGTGAATCTGCAAACATCCTTAGGGTTCCTCAAATGGGATTTTGTATCCAAAGGCATGCACAGTTCTATGATGTTTGATATCCACTGCCAAACTGATCTCCAGAAGAGTTTAGATTATATCAATTTATACTCCCAATTGCCTAAGGAATGTCAATTTTCATTTACCCTTACTGTATCATTTTTTAGTTAATTTAGTGAAATATGTCTAGTAGTTCTCATTTACATTTCTTTAATTACTAGCAATTGAACATTTTTTTCTATATATATATATATATATTTATTGGCCATTTTTTCTATTGTGACTCTTCAACACCATTTACTGACTTAATCATATTTTTCCCCTGAAATGCCACTTTCATAAAAAATTTCTATTAATGTTTGGGGCTTATTCTGGACTTTCTATTTTGTTCCCCTGATCACACTGCTAATTCCTTTTCCACTTATACACTGTATTAAAAAGTTCTTCCCTGATTACTCTTTCCAGAATTTGTTGGTGGTTCTCACACATCAGTTGTTCCAAGTGAACTTCAGAATTCACTTATCAAGGTTGCCAAAAACTCCTTTGTAAAATGTTTAAATGAATTGGGGACATAACTGACATTTAAAAATTAAGTCTTCCCATTCATGAACATGGGTGTCTTTCAGTTTATTACTGTTTTTGTTTTAGGTTTCTCAGGAAAGTTTGTATAGTTTTCTTTATTTAGGTCCTGTATATATATGATTAAATTTATTCCTAACTACAGTGTGTTCTTTTGTTGCCCCTGAGAATGAGATATTTTTTCATTAGATTTTGTTTCCTCATGTATAGGAAAGCTGACAATTTTTGCATATTTATCAAGTAATAGGAAACTTTACTAACATCTTATCCTTATAGTTTAATAGTTGACTCTCCTCACTTTTTAAAATAAAACAATCACACTCTCTGCAAATAAATGTCTTTATATTATAAATATACCTCTGATAACATTTTTAGTGACTTTATAGTTATTGGTTTATGTGAGTTTGCCACATCCTCTTGATTTACTTTCAGTAATATTTTTCGGTTACATTTTTTGGCAAAAACATCTAATTTTAAATTTATTAGTATAAAGTTCTACATATCAATAAAATATTTTAAAATATCCTTCATATCTGTGGTTTGTTTATTCATTCATTTATTCATTTAATCAAATACTGAGCACCTTCTATGTGTCAGATACTGTTTGGTCTGGGAATATACTGTTAGAAAACAGACGGGTCTTATAAAGCTTACAATCTAGGGCGGAGATGTGTAATAATCCAAAAATAAATATATATTTACAAATTTTGATAGGTGCTATTAGAGAAGTTTATTATGATGGGATACCATAATGGGGGGTGGGATGCACACACACACACGCCTTATTTAGATTAGGGAAGGAGGTAGAGGAAGGACCCCTATGGAGAAGTGAAATTTAAGTTGTGGCCCATAGGATGAATGGGTGTTAGCCAGGCACAGAGTATGGGAAAAGTGTTTCAGACAGAGGGAATAACGTGAAGGTTTTAAGGAGGAAAGAACTTGGCATTTTTCAGTAACTGAAAGAAGGTCAATGTGTCTGAACATAGTGCTCAAGGGGTGTGTGATAAGCGGTAAGGAGAGTGAAGTTGGCAAGGTCCAGACATGTGAGAACATGATCATACAGGCCACATTAAGGCTTTTGAATTTTTTTCTTAAGAACAATGGAATGCCATTGAATTTTGAGCAGGTGAGTGACAGGTGAGACTTCACATGATTCAGGAAATCACTCTGGCTACATTGTGGTAAATGAAAAGGAAGGGTAAAGAGTGGAATTAGGGAGTCCAGTTAAAAGGTATTGTAGTTGTTCACATGAAAGACAAAGGGGGCCTGGATGGCAAAAGTAGATATAGGAAAAAAATAATCATTCAGGATTCATTTTGGAAGTTGTTACCTCAGCTTCTTGGTTGCAAGTGAAAGAACTGCAATTTGAACCAGCTTAGAGAGAAAAAGGGGGTGGTAAGATTTATCGGTTCACAGAATCCCAGGGAGGGTTGAAAAAATCAGGGGAAGGGCAGGAATACCCAACCTCAGGAACAACTGGAACCAGAGACTTGAGAGCTTCCAGGACTCTCACCGCTTCTCACCTCTGCTGCTTTCTGCATGTTGGCTTCATTCTTTTTCATTGCAGACCAGCTGGTTCCACATGGCAGGACACGTGGCTGCTGACATCTGTGTTTTGCATTTTATAGCTTCCATACTGAAGTTTGCTTTCTCAGCCTCAGTTCAAAAAATTCTGGGTAAGGAATCTGATTGGCCCATCTTGGCCCAGGACCAGAGGCCAAGGGTATGAGGTCATTTAAGATAATACTATGCAATAGTCAGAGGTAGTTATAGAAACATAAAAAATCTTAAAAATGAAAAAGAAACAGAATGAAATCTATAACATTATCAATTATGTACATTTAAAACACATACATACATAAAACAACATTATTCAAAGATACAGGTATGTTCAAGGACATATATCAAACACATTACAATGGCTACCTAATGGAGGGGAGGAAAGGAACATGAGTGGGAATTTGGATTGAAGGGAATAAAGATAAAATGAGAAAGCCTTATTGATGATAGTGTGAACCAAATAGTATGATTGGCTCACCACTCTGCATCCAAGGGGGAAAAAAAGCAATGGGAGAGAGGGAGGGAAGAAAGAAAGCAGAAAGAAAGGAAAAGAGACAGCAGATTCTGAGTGGGAGTGAAGGGTAGTTTTCAAGAGAAAAGGGGAGAATACTGAAAAGATGATTCCATACATGTTCACTACAGAGATAGAAGAGACACAGCCTAATATTGGATTAAATGGGGGGTAGTGAGAAAGGGGAGGTGTCAAGGATGACTCCTGGCTTTTGATTTAGATGGTGGTATATTTACTGAGATATGAGACTCGCAAAGAAACAAGTATTTTTAGGGAACATCAGAGATTTGTTCTGATGAACTAAGTTAATTTCTTATGGGACACCCAAGAAGATGTCTCTTTAGTTTTCTGTTTTTTTCCCCTCTCAATTATTTTTGGCCAGAATGGATATATTTTAATGTCTTTTTTTTTTTTTCAAAGAATGAGCTGTAATTTATCAAGCACACTTCTTGTTTTCCTTATCCATTTCTGATTTTATCTTTATTTCTTCCTTCTATGTTCCTTTCATCTTCTTTTCCTAACTTTACTGAATGCATAGCTTATTTTTATTCTTTTTAATTTAAAAATAAAGCACTTAAGGCTACAAATTTTCCTCAGTATTGCTTTAATGATATACCACAGGTTCTGTTATATGATATTTTCATTAATCTTAATTTCTAAAACAAAACAACTTCAGATTTCTTTTCTTTCTTGACCCAAGAGTTCTTTCTTTCTTTCTTAATCTCCACATAGTTAGAATTTTTTGTTTAACTTGTGGTTATTCATTTCTAGTTTGTGCCAGGTAAATTGACTTGTACACTCATTTTTAGAAACTGAATTCCGCCCTCTTCTATTATTGAAATTTGCTTTATTGTTTTCTGGATTACCCAATTAATATGTAACAAAATCCCTACTATAAGATATTAGAACATTAAGGAAGTTTATAAAGCCTTCACTCTCTGTCATCAAATCCACTCTCTTCCACAAAGGCAATCACTTTTAACAGTTTGGTATGTTTTCTTTCACACCTTTTCTGATGTATTTATATTGAAACTTATAAATAAAATGAATGGTTTTGTTGCACACAGATAAAACCATACCATATATATATATATATATATATACACATATATACACACACACACTATATATATTCCGCAATTCACTTTTTCTCTTTTAAACAATTAATACATCTTGAAGACTGTTTCATGTCAATACATAAAGATATTATGTATTCAGAAAATTTCATTGTGAAATAGGTCTAAATATGGTTGTTTTTCGTTTATTTTTTCCTGATATTTCATGAGCTCTTTAAATTGGAGAATTCAAAAATTTCCACAAACTTAGTAAATTTTATTCTATTATTTCTTTGATTATTGCTCCTCCTGAGTCAGTTCTGTCCTCACCTTCTGGAATTCATATTTGATGTTTATTTGTTTTCTTAATCCGTTCTCCATATTTCTTATCCTTATCTCATAGTTTTTAACTATATTTTCCTTTTGTGTTCTAATAAATTTCTTGAGCTGTGTTAGCTTCTGGCATATTTACTTTGTATTTCACTGACACTGTTGCATTAATTTGGCAATTGTGTTTTTCCTTTCCAAGACAGTTTTCTTGGTCTAAATTATTTTCATCATTTCCATCTATAAAAATAAAAACCAACGCAATGCCCTCTAAAATTTCGATATGAAAATAAATTAGTTCTTAAAATTTCTTCCTAATTGTTGCATATCTATTTTAAAGGTTGCCATTTGTTCTAAAATTCATCCCATTCTTTTGAACCATTGGGATTTTTTTCACGTATCTTTTATCTTTCTCCATATGTTTAATGTTCTGGTGGACAAAGTGTCTGCCATATAATACAAATTAAGATGAATTCTGTCAGAGATTGTTCAAATCTTTTAGGCCCAGAGTAAAGAATAATTGGTAACTATTCTTTGATAGCCTAGAGGGGTACAATAGACTGGGTGGGACTGGGAAAGCAACAGGTGGAGAGGCAGCCTGGGGAAGTCACCACAGTTCTGAACAGGCGTTCATGAGCAAAACAGACTAAATACCAGAGAGAGAGGGAGAGAGGAAGAGAGAAACAAGAGAGAGACAGCGAGAGAGGAAGAGAGAAACAAGAGAGAGAGAGGAAGAGAGGAAGAGAGAGAGAGAGATATCCCTGAAGCCCTTGGAAGCAAGCAAAGTGATTTTTTTCAAGAACCCACAGTGATACAGAAATTCCCAAATCGAACTATAATATCCCCTGATTTACTTCTGCACAACCTCTTCCCTCTGCAAGAGTCTACTATACATTATTTTTTAGAAAAAAAAGAAGTCAGGTGGCTTGGGGATGTAGTTTGCCATCAAGGAAAATATTTTGATATTCTAGTAGTAACAATCTGTGTCGCCCTGGGCAATTCACTTCTCTGGAGGTTCAGCTTCCTCATCTCTAAAATGGGGTGAGAATATCTACCCTCACAAGGTCTTTGAGGCCCCCAAGGAAAAAGCCTGGGGCACTAGTCCTGCTGTGGCGGAGACCCTGGCCTAAGATGACCGGAGGAGGCCGGACTGTGGAGTGTCTCCGTCAACACGAGCACCAGACAAGCACAAGCATCCTCGATGGCCACCACAGCAGCAGCAGCAACAGCAGGCACCGCCGCGAACACCTCGCCCCCAGCCTTCCGCCCGGCCTCGCCTCCCTTGGCCTCACCTCACCTCACAGGCGCCGCGCCTCTAAGTCCAGCCTGGGTTCACCTAGTCCCGACTACAACTCTGCGCACGCGCAGCGTCCGCCTCTCCCGCCCAGGATCGCGCTTCGGCTCTTTCCCACTCCCGCGGCAGAACGTGCGTGCAACGCTTTTCCTCCCAGTGCGGCCACCGTCGTTTGGGGAGGGAGGGGGCGGGGAAAAGGGTGGGAGGTGGGCGAGCGCGGGCGCCGCTCGTCTGTCGTGGTTTCCTGGCTGCGCGCGGCGGTGGCGGAGTAGGTGCCGCTGTAGCAGCAGCCGCGAAGATGGCGGAGGGGTTGGAGCGTGTCAGGATCTCCGCGTCGGAGCTGCGAGGGATCCTGACCACTCTGGCTCCGCAGGCCGGGAGCAGAGGTGAGTCGCGCCGCCCAGCTCCTGGGCCGGGCCTGCCCGCCCCGCCTCCCTCTCCTCCTTTGCCTCCTCCTCTCTCAGTCCGCGGCGCTCGGGTGCCCCCGCCCTTTCCCCCAACAGTGGGGGCGGGGACCGCGGGCTGTCCCTTCACCCCTACCCACCCTAGGGCTAGTGTAGGGGCAGATTCAACCAGCTCTGGCCCACTCACTGTGAGCCCAGTCCGAGTTCCTGCCTTCACCCCCTTATTCACCGCGAAGGTGACTGTTCCTCTTTGCCCAGCCTTCTCAGACAAGCCCGTGGATTCCCAGCCGTCAGGGGACAAGATCAGGAATGGGTGCTGGGGTCTGATCTAGAAGAGGTCCCAGGATGTATGGTTCCCAAACGAATTATCCAGAGGCCTCTCTAGCGTCGGAGAAAAGGAACTGGGGAGAAAGGTTAACAACCTGAGACTTCCTTGCTAAACTTTTTGTCCCTCCCCAAGGCAGGCTTCTGAAGGCTGTGCCCCACTGGAGGGATCCTGGACATTAGCGAGCTGGCTCTACTCTGGTTTGGCCTTGGCATGTGTGGGAGCAGTTTTTATCAGAGAGAATGCTCAGCTTGCAGGTTAACTTAAATTCTCCTGTGACACCAGGAAAGCTCAGAGGAAGATTCAAGTGTCTCAGGTCTCCTTTGTTAGGCAGGGGAGTTGTGTAGAATGGTAGCTGTGATAGGTGCCTTCTCCAGGCTTGTGGCCAAAGTCTGTGAAATTAGTTTTTTTTTGGTCAACTGAATTGGATTATTCAGGCTCTGTGTTAGTGCTCTCTTTTGGAAATTAGTAATAGTTTTTTTTTCCCCCTTCACTTGTTGCAAAGACTGCTGAGGATGAGCTGTTGTGGGGTTAAACTGCTATACGTTTATTCATACTTGATGACAGTCTTAAACTTCTGAAAATACTGAATCAGATTTCAAACTTCAGGGTTTGTTTTTTGTTGTTTTTTCTTCTTTCTGTTTTATTATACCCATTAAAAGTGGGTGTAAATACTGGAGCATAAGATCCCTAGTATACATTTGTTTGCAATTGTGTTTATAGAACAATACTAGGATTCTATACTACATTCAGTTGTGAGTACCCTATAATATTCTTACTGATTCCAGTCACTTTCTTACTGAAATGTTTAGTGGCTACTTGTAGTAGTCTCTCCTCGATAGATAAAGGTAACAAGCAAACAGACTTGCTTATTCGGCTTTCAATAAGTTGATGGAGCTTGGAGAGTGGCCTCTGAAGTCCTGTACTCTTATTTCTGGGTGCCTCAGTCCTTGGTGTTTTGAGAGCATGTCACAAACCTTCTGTCTACTTCTGGGGAAAGCTCCCTTCTGGAACCTTTTCCTTCTCATATTCCATCATCATAGTAGCAGTTAGTCTCAGTATTCTAATGATGATAGCCCAGGTAGTATTTCCTTGGAATGATTTTGCTGGCTGCTGTTAGAGAGAGAGTTGGCGAGCATGAGTGGAATTGAAGAATGTGAAAGGAACTGCTTCCTGTTTGCTTCAACAGGAGGTATGTGATTGGGTAATTGGTATCCTAGAGAAGAGGCTTGTTCTGGATAAGTTCAGAGATCAGGAGTTAACATTTTTTCTCCAGAGGTGTCCAAGACTGTGGATTGCTATGCGCACCCTTCTTTTTCTCCATCTTTTTTTTTTTTTCCTACTAGTATGTTAAAAGGACTTAGCCATCCTGGAAAAATGTTAGAGGTGGAAGAAAAGAGCTGAGATGTCTCTAAGGACTCTATAGACAGAAAACAGTGTAATATTAAAACTGTTAGAGATCTTTTACTCTGTGATGATAAGGTAGTTTGGTCCTAGGGGTCTGAACATGGCTTAGGTAACTCAAGCGACTATGGTTTTGGTTTTTCCCCCTTGTTTTTCTGTTTTCATAACCCAAGTGTAGATAGCTCCAAATGCAATGAAGTTCTTAGCCTTGGCAGTTACTGAACAAATATTGTAAACCCAGAATTTCTGCTTCTGTGGAAATTTCCTTTTTTCTCTAGCAATATGAGCATTTGGACTTGTGTTATGTAACTAGACTGACAATTTTTTTCCCTCCCTACTCCTTTATTCTCTTCTTATGCCCTTTCCTCCCCATCCTTTGTCCCAACATCACAGAAAACCTGAAAGAATTAAAGGAACCCAGGCAGCGTAAAGATAATAGGCGCCCAGATCTGGAAATCTATAAGCCTGGTCTTTCTCGACTCAGGAACAAATCTAAAGTCAAGGAACCCTCTGAGAGTGAGGAATTTAAGGATGGAATTGTCAGTGACAGAGATTCTTCAGCTGTCAGAAATGGTACGCAGCTCGTTAAAGATGCTTGTAAGGAACTGGACAATCAACAGCAAAATGGTCCTGTAGACCCAGAAAATACTCGGGGACAGGAGTGCTTTCCTAGGACTGGTAGACAAGAAGATCGAAGTCTAAGAATTATCAAGAGAACAAGGAAGCCTGACCTGCAGATCTATCAGCCTGGATGGCGTTTACATACTATTACCAAAGAATCGACTAGCCGGGTGGATGAGGAAGAAATCCTCAACCAGGTAGAAAAACTGAAAGTAGAGGAAGATAAATGTAGGGGGAATGTTGTGAAAGAGGAGGTTGTGAATAAAACAGACAAATACGAGGCAGAAAAAAGCCCAAATGGTGACAAAGTAAGGGCTACAAAGGGAGAAAAAGGAAAGAGGATTGAAAGAGGGGAGGGGGTGAGGAAAGGGAATGATGACCTGGTACAGGGGAAGCCAGGTTCTGCAAAGCGCTACTCCCGCTCAGACAAGCGAAGGAACCGCTACCGCACTTGCAGTACCAGCTCTGCTGGTAGCAGCAACAGTGCTGAGGGATCTGGCCTGCCTGATAATGGATGTCGACGTCGGCGACAGGATCGGGCCAAGGAGAGGCCACGACTGAAGAAGCAAATATCTGTGTCCTCAACTGACTCCTTGGATGAGGATAAAATTGATGAGCCTGATGAATTAGGGCCCAGGAGAAGCTCAGAAAGGAAGAAACATTTAGAAAGAAGCTGGGCTGGCCGTGGGGAGGGTGAGCAGAAAAACAATGGTAAAGAAAATCGAGGCAGTCTTCGTGTCACCTTTGATGCAGAAACCATGAGCAAAGACTCCCCCATTGTGAGGTCAGCAAGAGAGGATGTGGATAGAATAAAGCCTGACAAGGCTCTGAGCAGTGGGGGCAAAGGCTCTGAGAAGCAGGAGTCCAAAAACCTGAAACAAGAACTTCGGGGTCGTGGCCGTGGCATTCTGATCCTACCTGCCCATACCACCTTGTCTGTCAATTCAGCAGGTTCTTCAGAGTCTACACCTTTGGGATCTCGTCTTTTATTTGGATCCGGTAGTAAGGGATCTCGGAGTTGGGGCCGTGGAGGCACCACCCGCCGATTGTGGGACCCAAACAATCCTGATCAGAAACCTGCTCTAAAGAGCCAAACACCACAATTACACTTCTTGGACACTGATGATGAAGTCAGCCCTACATCTTGGGGTGACTCACGCCAGGCCCAAGCATCTTACTATAAGTTTCAAAATTCTGACAACCCCTATTATTACCCCCGGACTCCAGGCCCTGCCTCCCAGTATCCGTATACAGGCTATAGCCCTCTGCAGTACCCAGTGGGCCCTACAAATGGTGTCTATCCAGGGCCTTACTACCCAGGCTATCCAACACCCTCAGGACAGTATGTTTGTAGCCCTCTCCCTGCCAGTGCCATGAGTCCTGAGGAGATGGAGCAGCACATGAGGAACATGCAGCAACAGGAACTACATAGGCTTCTCCGGGTGGCAGACAACCAGGAACTGCAGCTCAGCAATCTGCTCTCCAGAGACCGCATCAGTCCTGAGGGTCTAGAGAAGATGGCTCAGCTCAGGTATGGCATGTTCTATCCTGGCTAGAGGGAAATGGGGATAAGCAGGAAATGGATGGGCTCCTATAGTTGAGGAAGGTGGAGACCTTTTAGGTGACCCACTGGGTGTTACCTGCCTTTCAGATTGATTTTCTAAGGGAAAGGCTGTTGGAAAAGGAATAGAAGAGTGCTTTTGTTTTTATTGTTAGAAATAACTGTGCAATCAACTTTTTCTTTAAGAAAAAAATGATCTTTAAGAGAGTATGGAATCTTGGAATGGAAAAGGAAAGACCTCCTGAAATGCCAAGAAATGAACAACGTGTAACTTGGGGAAGACCTTATTTCACTGTTGAATTTAGGTGAAGGCATATGGAGAAAAACTACTTTCCTAGACATAATTGTCTTCAGAATGACATTCTGCTATGCAGAATAGAAATAGAGTGAATGCTATACCTGGTAGCATTTTGGATTTCTTGCCAAGGGAGGTGGTTGATTTGGGTTAGCCTTTCCTTTGGTGTAGTTGGAGCTAGAAGTTGCATGTATTTTGTTCCAGAGCTGAACTACTGCAGCTGTATGAGCGCTGTATCCTATTAGATATTGAGTTCTCTGATAATCAGAATGTGGATCAGATCCTGTGGAAGAATGCTTTCTATCAGGTGATTGAAAAGTTCAGGCAGCTTCTCAAGGACCCAAATGTTGAGAACCCAGAACAGATTCGGAACAGACTTTTGGAGCTCTTGGATGAGGTACACCATCATTTCTTTTTCTCAGGATAAAAGCTTCAGCATCCTATAGTTTTGATGGGTTTTTACCACCTAAAATACTGTTTTATAACAGAACATTGACAAAAACTGTATGCTCTCGTATTTAGGCCTACCCTACCCTCTTGCTTCCTTGGAACCATAACTTATTGATCATTGGAGTTAGTTCTGAGCTTGGAAGCTTTCTGAATATCTTGTCCTGGGGGGGGGGGGAGAGACCACATTTTTAAAACACTGGAAAATCTTCTGCTATGAATTTGTCTTGGGCCCAGTTGGTCGCCACTTGATACTGTTTGCGTCTCCCTTTACCCAGAGTGGCCATACATTAGCAGAACTATGAAGGGGTCACTTGGTCCAGTTTCTGTTGGGTAGATTGGGTCAGAAAAGGTTGATTCAGCCATTTCTTATTTTTTTCTCTTTATAGGGTAGTGACTTCTTTGATAGTTTGCTTCAGAAGCTGCAGGTTACTTACAAGTTCAAACTGGAGGACTACATGGACGGTCTGGCCATTCGCAGCAAACCATTACGCAAGACTGTAAGCCAGCTTCTTTATCTTAAATTTACTAATCTATTTATATGCATTTATCTAATGCCAATTATGTGCTAGGTACTGTGTTGAGTGTTGAGGATATAAGAATGAAAGATACAGTTCAGTGGGAACAGATTAAATCAACAATTATAATGTAAAGTCGTTAAGTACTGTGGTAATGGTATATAGAGAATGCTGAAGAGGCATAGAGGGAAGTGGATCTTATTTAGCCTGGTGAGGTCAAGGATCGCTTTTCAAAGTGTCTTAAGCTGAGTCTTGAGAGATAGAAGGGTAGGAGTTTGCAAAGTGGCAGAGGCAGTTTAGGTATAGGGCACAGCAAGGGAGAATCTGGCATCATTGGGAAAGTGCAAGAAGTTCAATATGCTGGTGCTTATAATGTGGAGTGGGGCTGTTGTAGGAGGTAAAGCTAAAGAGGTAGGGGGCTAGATTATAAATTCATATGCCATGCTGAAGAGTATGGACTTTATTCTGGAAACACCCATTGATTGATTTTTTTTTTTTTTTTTTTTTTTTTGTAATCAAATTGATAGAATAGATTTATTCTTAGAACCAATCACCTAGGCAAATTGGTGAGTCTGTTTCAGAGTGGGGCAAGCATGGAGTTATGAGAGTCAGGTTGTAGATCTGAACTAAGGTAGAGGTAGTGGAGGTGGAAAAGAGGAGACAGATTGGGAAGACATAAGGGAAATAGAATTGAATTGCTGGCTGATTTGGTGTGAAGGATGAGATTGGAAGCATGAAGAGTCTAGATCATCTCCCATTTTGTCATCTAGGGGAGTGGCTGGGAAGGAAAAGATCATTTCAGTTTTGGATTGCTTAGGTGGATGAGTACAACAGGGACTTGAAAATGAATGAATGAATATTATAGTTTTTCATGAGCTTAAGAGAAAGAGCTGGGCTGATAGGAGTCATTAGGCTATAGGTGGTAGTTGAAGCAGATGTTGGGATCCTGGGAAGTCTGGCCAAAGAAGGGGGTATTGAACTTCAAGGTTTAAGGGAACTTTGAGATTTTAAATTGTCAAGTGCTGTAGAGTTGTCAAATATTAAGAGTACTAAAAAATGTCCATTGGATTGGATGACCTTACTGAGAGTTATTTTAGTTGAAGAAGATGTAAGCCAAATTGTAGTGAATGAGAGGTGAGGCAGCAGAGACAATGAGAGAGTAATATAGATCATTCTTTTAAGAATCTTAGCTGTGAGGGCAGGGGAAGAAGTTAACAGCTAAAAGAGAACATGGGGTCAAGAAAAGTTAGTTTTTGTTTTGTTTGTTTGTTTTTTTTTTAATATGGGAGAGACTTGAACATATTTATATGCTCAGGGGAAAGAGAAAGGTCAAAGATTTATTAGACAGGAGTGTGATTTGTGGAACAGAAGCTTCCTCTTGCTTTTCTGATGAGTTGCTATGCACAGATTCTTAACTAATCAGCATGTATTTATCAAGTCCCTCCCACGTGCTAGGTGCTATTCTAGGCACAAGCAGTTGAGTGAGGAACAAGAAAGTTTGACTGGGGATTAGTGCAGGATTAGGCATACAGCATGAGGGAGAAAGTGACCCTGAAGAGGTGATCAGAGGCTAGATCATCTAGGACTTCATTCTGAGGAGAATGAAGAACCTTTGAAGGATTTGTTTTTTTCTTCCTCAGTGGGGTATCATAGTATAGTATGGAGACATAACCAGTTTTCTTGGCATTTTGATTATCCAGGGTTCTTGATGTTCATTCATAGAGAAAATATGTGGAATATTCTTTCATAGATCTGAAGGTCTGTGGCATATAGTGAAATGTAACTTTGCTGAGGCGCAAATTTGAGTTATGTGCTAGGTAGCTGATGTGGAGTAGTCACTTAGCTAGTTAGTGAACCTTTCCTAGGGGCCAGTATCTACTTCTCCATAAAGCTTTGTTCTTTATTCTAGTGACATTGTTTATTTCTTTTGTAGGGATTGGGAGTAGAATTATATATTGTGTTGTTCCTTAGGGAACTTTTCGAGTTGGGCACTTGTCTTAGGATGGTTAGGGGTCTTGTCTGTGTTTTCTGACTAAGAGACAGATTCCAAGTCCATCAGTGAGAAAACATATATCGTATTACGTAGTCGTTGACATGTTGTCAGTGTTGGGTAAAGTGTAACTATTGTTATCATTAGGCAAAGGTAACTAAAGCAAGTAACACAATGCAGTGACATTAACAGTTTGAAGAGAGAAACTATAACGATGGCAGGAAAAGAACAAAGTAAACAATTAATTGTCTTAATATTTGTATATCACTTTATAGTTTGTAAGGTATTTTTACATTGTATCTGTCCTTTGGGGTTGAAGTTAGATTTTCTTAGGCCCTGTACTAACTGATTGTTTTTCTTGAAGGTAAAATACGCTTTGATCAGTGCACAGCGATGTATGATTTGTCAAGGAGACATTGCTAGGTATCGAGAGCAAGCCAATGACACAGCAAACTATGGGAAAGCACGCAGGTACCTCTTGTTCATTGCTTCTCTTCCCTGTGTGTGGGGCTTTATGCTAAGCCCCACTGAGACCAGTCGGCTGTCTGAGCCGTCTCTCGTATGGGTGTCCTGCAGGTGTCCTTCTTGGTCCCTATTGTAGTGCTTTATCACTCCAGAGCTACATCGAACACTCCAGCTTATGTCTGGCATAAGTAGTAATGGCTAGCAGGGATAAATTGGGAAAGAGTTGGTATGGAACTAGCATTTTCTTACTGTTTTTCTATTCTAGTTGGTACCTGAAGGCCCAGCATATTGCTCCCAAGAACGGGCGCCCCTATAACCAGTTGGCTCTGCTGGCAGTGTATACGGTAAGAAGTCCTGTGGACAAGGGAAGTATTTTGCAGGCAGTATCTTAGATATATGGGTTTTTATAATATCAGTTTGTAGAGCTTGATTTCATCTGATCAGAGTAGCCCAAGGAGTATCCCCTTCTGCCTCCCAGCCTCAAACTCCTTTTGTTACTATTACTTTCAGAGGTAAGATGTCAGGGATCCTTCACTTCACTTGACTCTGTTCTTCATCTGGCAATTTACTACTGCATTTATGTTCCTAAGGGGATGCTCATACTCCAGCCAAACGCCACTCTTTGTTTCTGACCAAGGTTTCTGTCCTGAATCTTATCTTCCTTCTCTTCCCTATCCTGTTGAACTAGTCTGCTCATTCTACAAGGAAAGTAAGGCTCCCTTTACTTCTCTCCTTAAAGTCTTTAACTAGCCCCAGGTAGTCAGATCCTTGATTCCTTTCCCCAGATCTCCTAGCTCCTCTTACCTTCTCATGCAGTATGCCTCTTTAGGAGAAACACAGTAAGTGCTAAACTGTACCTCCCTTGATCTTACCCAGCCTACTCTAACGTGCTCTAACAGAGAGAAATGGGCCTTGAGAGCTGACAGGGTCCCTAGTGAGGAAGATGAATTAATTGAACAGGGAGAGGCGGGGAAGTCAGTGGTTGGTACCAAAGGTTTTAGGGTAAGAAGCATCTAACATGCTCATTAGCAGGGAGAAAGTTTTTTAATATTGTAAAATTAATTGTGGAAATAAACAATGAATTTAATATTTATAGTCTCCTTTATTCCACAAAAGTGTCAAAGAAATTCCTAATACTTAATTATGGATTCAAGTAGTTGATTAAAAAATGTGATTTGCTGATAACACTTTCTTCAGAATATATTGAACTTCTCTTTCTTCTCCTTTACCCCTGTCCTGTTCTCTTTGTGATGTG
The DNA here is from genome assembly GCF_015220235.1 of Choloepus didactylus. Classification (NCBI taxonomy): domain Eukaryota; kingdom Metazoa; phylum Chordata; class Mammalia; order Pilosa; family Megalonychidae; genus Choloepus; species Choloepus didactylus. Next base: position 20,685,237 of record NC_051324.1, read on the forward strand.
TGTTCAAGATTTTTTTGCTGCTCTTTGCAGCTTTTTCTCTCCCCTTTCTCCTTAGCAATCTTTTTCTTATTCTCTTACTTTTCCTTTTCTCATCTCTCATCTCCTTTTCCAGCTTTTCTTCTTTGTAATTATTGAATGAAGTGTTATATTTCTTGAAATTAGAAAATATGGTTTCCTCATTTTTTCCCCCTTAGTGTTTTTTTTAAAAATTGAGGTAAAATTCACATAACATAACATGAATCATTACTGTTTTAAAGTATATGATTCAGTGGCATTTAGTACATTGCGTGCAACTATCACCTTTATCTAGTTCTCATCATTCCAAAAGGAAATTTCTATCCATTAAGTAGTTATTGTACCCCCTTATCCCTATCCCCCAGGTCAGCTTTCTGTCTCAATGGATTTACCTACTCTGGATATTTCACATACATGGAATCATGTAATATGTGACCCTTTGTGTCTGGTGGGTTTCACTTAGCATAATGTGTTTGAAATTCATGTTTAGTGTGTATCATTCCTTTTTAAGGCTGAATAATACTCCATCGTATGGATATACCACATTTTGTTTATTCATTCATCCACTGACCATATTTTGGCTGTTGTGAATAATGCTGCTATGAACATTGGCATAACAAGTATTTCTTTGAATATCCGTTTTCAGTTATTTTGGGTGTACCTGGAGTGGAATTGCTGGGTCATATGGTAATTCTATGTTTAACTTTTTGATGAACCCTCAAACTTTTCCTCAGTGACTATACCATTTTTTATTACTCTAACAATATTGGAGGAGGGTTCTAGTTTCTTCACATCCTCATCAACACTTAATATTTATATATATTTTTTATTATGAACAGTCCAGTGGGTTCAGATTGGTATCTGATTGTGGTTTTGGTTTGCATTTGACTAATATGGTGTTGAGCATCTATGGTTTGCGATCGTTTTCTCCCATTCTGTGGGTTGTCTTTTCACTCTCTTGATAATGTCCTTTGATGCACATTTTAAATTTTGATGGCCTAGTTTATCTACTTTTTCTTTTGTTGCCTGTGTTCTGTGTGTTGTGTCTAACGAACCGTTGTCAGATCCGAAGTCAAGGTGATTTACCCCTATGTCTTCTTCTAAGAGTTTTATAGTTTTAGTTCTTATATTTAGGTCTATGATCCATTTCGAGTTAATTTTTATGTATGGGCGAGGTGAGGGTCAGCTTCATTCTTTTGCATGTGGACATCCAGTTCTCCTAAAAACATTTGTTGAAGAGACTGTTCTTTCCCCTTTGGAAGGTCTTGACACCTTTGTTGACAGTCAGTTGACCATAGATGTATAGGTTTATTTTTGGACTCTTAATTCTATTGCATTGACCTCTGTGTCTATCCTTATGCCATTACTGCACTGTTTTGATTATCTTAGCTTTATAGTAGGTTTTGAAATTAGGAAGTGTAAGTCCTCCAACTTTATTGTTCTTTTTCAAGTTTGTTTTGGCTACTTAGGGTCCTTAGCAATTATATGTGAATTTTAGGATTGGCTTTTCCATTTCTATGAAACAGAGTATTGGAGTTTGATGACGGTTGCATTGAATCTCGAGATCGCTTTGGGGAGAATTGTCTTCCAGTTGATAAATGTGGAATGTCTTTCCATTTATTTAGGTCTTCTTTAATTTCTTTCAGCAGTGTTTTGAAGTTTTCAGTGTATAAGTCTTGTACCTTCTTGGTTAAGTTTATTCCTAAATATTTTATTCTTTTTGATGCTATTGTAAATGGAATTGTTTTCTTAATTTTCTTTTCTCTTTGTTCATTACTCTTGTATAGAAATACAACTCATTTTTCCATGTTGATTTTGTATCCTGCAGCTTTGCTGAATTCCCTCAATGGCTTTTTGCCATTCTAATTAAATTGGAATTTTCTTTCATGGGCCTAGATTAGCATTCCCTTTAAGTTCTTTTCCTCTGTCCTTTTTCTGTTTCCATCCTATTCTAGTTGCCTGTTATCATCATTTTCTCAACTTCTCTGTCTCCTTCCAGTGAACCAGGTATTTATTGAGAACATGCTTGGACACAGTGCTCTGCTGGGTCCTGTAAGGGATGAAAGAAATGTACAACATGATTTTTGCCCTGAAAAATACTTTGTTGAGAAGACAAGCAAGGTGTATCGACAGTGATCCAGATTGGATTTGATGAAATATGATGCTATTGATTGTTAGACACACCATTATTTTCTGTACCACTGGAAAGAAAAAATACCGTAAATTAAACTAAGACACAGGGTTGATGCTGATATTATCTAAATTTCAGAGATGTTAAAACATGAAAAAATGCTTCTTAGATTTGGTGAAATACAGTCTAAAATCAAGCGAGTGCCATAGAGAAATTAGTGTGGGTTAGAGTAATATTAAGAATAGCTACCACTTAATTGACTGTAACGATGAGCCGGGTGTTCTGTTAAACTATATGCATTATACTGATTTAATTCTTTCAGGAATCATATGTGTGTTAATATCTCCATTTTACAAATGAGGAAACTGGCTTAGAGAGGCTAATTAGCTCTCACACCCAATGAATGGTAGGACCAGATTCAGACTCAAGCGGTTGACCTTAGAACCTGCACCTTTGACCATGCTAGATGAATACAAGGATTGAGTTTTGAAGAATGAGTAGATGCTGGGAAAGAGAAGCTTGTATTCTGGATCTATTTTCAGACAGTTAAAGAAAAAAGGTGAAAATATATATGAAGTTAAAGAGTCAGCGAGAAAGGCTTTTGACATTTTTTTCCTATTTCGCTTTAGTGCTTTTCCTTTTCCTTTTTTCTGATTCATTCCTTTTCCTTTACTTTTTCTTTTTCCTTTTAATATTGACCATAAAGTAGACTTGAAGTATTTATTTGCTGAAGTCATTAATATTTGTTTCCATTTCCTATTCTCATGAGGATCATCTAATATATCCAAAACAGATGAACTTTGGAGCCTGTCAGAACCTAGGTTCAAATACTGGCTTATCCAGAATTTGTCTTTGAGACCTTGAACAAGATATAGTATAATCTTCCAGAGCTCTCATTTCCTCATCTTTATAGTGGGAATAATAATACCTGTGAGCCATTGTCCTTAGGTTTAGAGAAAATAAATGAGGAGCTGATCACTTGCCTCACACATAGTTATACTTAATAAATGGTAGTTGCCATTATTATTTATAATTTTAAAACAGTTAATTTTCTTAGTTGAACATTTTATTTTTCTCTAAGAATAAAACATAATTGTTGTTTATATATTTTATGAGGCTCTTTATTCTTTTCTCCCTCCTATGAGTACTTGACTCTTGACATACCTCTTTATGTGATGTACAGAACAGTGCAAAAAAGAAAGCGCTGATGTAAGTGCCATGACTTTTTTTCATGGATAGCATTCTCATTTTCTTAGTGGAGCTCTTCACCCCTTGGGGTACAGTCTGCAAGAGGTAGGAGGATTCCCTAGGGTCAGCTGCCTCAGGCTGGAGTCAGGAAAAGAATTCATTGACTGTCTCTGGTCTCTCCTCAGAGGAGGAAGCTTGATGCTGTGTATTTCTATATGCGCAGTTTAGCTGCCAGCAACCCTATCCTGACTGCCAAGGAGAGTCTAATGAGCTTGTTTGAAGAGACCAAACGAAAGGTGAGTGGGGAATACAGGCAGAAACTTTCCCTTCTAGAAGAATGCATTCCTCTTAGTGCCTCTCTGTCCTCAAGGAGATGGCTGCAAAGAGCTGGGGCTTCATTGGGCTTTGCTGATGGAGAGTCAAATACTGTGCAGAACCAAACTGTGTTCTTTAAGTCAGCTTTCAGGGGCCCTTGGGTGCATCTAGTTTATAGAATTAATAATTTTTATGCAACAAAGCAGATGATACTCTGCTACTTTGGAACAAGCACAGGTGAGGCTCTTCTCTTTATTAGCTGGATCCCAGGAGAGTCTGAGCTTCTGTGTTTGTATGTTGTACAGGCAGAACAGATGGAAAAGAAACAACATGAGGAATTAGAATTGAGCCCTGATCAGTGGCGGAAGGGAAAGAAGTCTACTTTCCAGCATGTTGGAGATGACACCACTCGCCTGGAGATCTGGATTCATCCATCCCATCCCCAGTGCTCCCAAGGCACTGAGTCTGGGAAGGATTCTGAGCAGGAGAATGGGCTGGGCAGCCTGAGCCCCAGTGATGTAAGTACCTGAGGGTGATACACTGAGCCGAACCAGCTAGGTAAGCACTACAAGGCACTCCACAAACTTCCCACTAATCACAGGGAAGACAAACTACTTGAGGCTCCCTGATGTCCCCTTTCTTACCACTATGTGGCACTGTAGAATTTAGTAAAAGTAATTATCTGGGTGAAAATGTACTTAGTATAGGATTAGATCTTTTTGCTGTTTTGGGTTCAGAGTTGCCAATGTAATGCTTTAAGATTCTCTGTGGGATATTGTACTTACTTTTTTCCTCTTGGTTGACCTTAGATTTAGAAAATGAGCAAAAGCAGCCTAGGGAAGTTGGTTAGTCTAGTTTGTGATCAGCCTCTTGAGGGATATCCTTTTGACTCTTAGGCTGGAACTTTTTCCTAGAGTTGAGGAGAAATGACAGTGGTAAATCACAGACTCATATGGAAGATTCCTTCTCTTCATTTACTCAATAAATAAATATTGAGTACATCCAATGTGCCATGCACTGAGGATACAGTGAACAAGATCTCCGCCTGCTCTCAAGGAACTTATATTCTAGTGGAGGATACAGAAGCATGAACAGGCAGAGTACAACGTAATAAATTTTCTTTGGAGACACTCAATATTATGGGAGTGTATAGCAGTGGGACCTAAGGGAACCATTGGTCTAGCAGCGTGGGAGGGGCAGTAGCCCAGAGAGACTTGTTTGAAGAGGTGGTATCTAACTGAAGTATAAAGAATGAGTAGGAGTTAGCTAGAGAAAGAGGGAAAGAAGAGTAGTAAACTATGCCCCAGGCAAAGGAAACAGGATGTGGAAAAGCCTGGAGCTAGGGAGAGAGATCATAGTAGTTGGAGAATTGCAAGTGGTTGGTTCGTTGTGGCTGGAGAGTATAATTCATGGTGGAGTGCTTGGTGGGATAAGCTGGGGCCAGATTTTGAAGGTCATGCTATAAATAATTTGATCTGTATTCTGAAGGCAGTGGGGAGCTATTTAATGCATTAAATAGGGAATAACATGTCAGGCATTTAAAAATTGTAACTGGCTGCTTTGTGAAAAGTTCAGAAAAGAGTAAGACTAGAAATAAGGAGACTAGGAGAGTGCTGTAGTAATCCAAGTGAGATGTGGAAAAAAACCTGAACCAAGCGATGGCTTTGGAGGTGGGCAGAAATGAACAGACATGAGGTATAACAGTGAGATAGAATCCACAGGACTTAACTGGATATGGGTTGATGAGGGTAAAGAGGAAGTCAAGAATAACACCTAGGCTTTTGGCTTGGGAACTAGGTAGATGATGGTCCATTCCCTAAGATAGGGAATAAAGGTGAAGCTGGTTTTAGGAGAAAGATGATAGTTTGGTTTTGGACATATTGACTTTATCATTCCTATAGGACATTGAAGTGGAGATATTCAGAAGCTAACAGAGCTTCAGGTCTGAAGCTGAGGAGAGTGGTCTAGGCTTGGAGATGAATGTTTTTGTAGGCATCCTCTTATAGACGGTAGTGAAACCATGAGAGTTGATTCAGTTGTTCAAGCTAAAAACATAGAATGAAAAATATGGTGAAGATCTAAGAAAGAAAGAAGATAAATGGCAGGGTAAGGTCATTGCAGAGGGAGGAAAGGGAGTGGAATCTAGGGTACAGATGAACCAATTGGCCTGAAAGGTGATGCAGAGTAAATTTGTGAGTGTGGTAGAAGGAAGATGAGGGAGGACTCTTTTTTTTTTTTAACTTTATTTTGAAATAATTTCAAACTTACAGAACAGTTTCAAAAACAATACAAACCCCATACAGAGAATTCCAACATCCCTCCCTTCCCCCAGTTACCCAGATCCACTAGTTTTAACATTTCACCACCTTTGCTATACCATCCTAGTATTTTCTATTATTTGTGTCTGTCTGCCTATTTTTCTGAACATTTGAGAGCAGTTTGCACAGTCATATTCCTTGAACACCTGAAACTTCCATGTACATTTCCTATGAATGAAGATCTTCACTTATATAATCACCTAAAGTGATCAAGTTCAAGAAATTTAATGTTGATATAAAGCTTACATTCTATATTCAATTTTTTTCTTATGTCCCCAAAATGTCCTTTTGAGCCTTTTCTCTTCCATTCTTAGTTCCTGTTTTGGTTTGCTAAAGCTGCTGGAATGCAATATACCAGACATGGGTTGACTTTTTTCAGTGGGGATTTATTATGTTGCAAATTTACAATCCTAAGGCCATGAAAATGTCCAAATTAAGGCATCAAGAGGTAGATGCCTTCTCTGAGGAAAGGCTGATGGCATCCAGGGTTCCTCTGTCACGTGGGGAGGCACATGGTGATGTCTGCTGGTCCTTCTTCTCTTGGGTTCTGGTTTCAAAATGGCTTTCTCCAAAATGTCTCTGCTTCTTTCTAGGTGTCTCTGAGTTCTCTCAGTTTCATCTGTCTTTTATCCTCTCATAGAGGACTCCAGCAAGGGGAGTAAGACCCACTTGAATGGGCAAGGTTACATCTCCATGGAAACAACCTAATCAAAAGGTCCCACCCAACAGTAGGTCTGCCCCCACAAGATTGGATTAAAAGGATATGGATTTTCTGGGGTACATAACAGACTCAAACCAGCATCAATCCATCCAGTATCAATCATGTATTGCATTAAGTTGTCATCACTTCTTTAGATTCTCTCTCTCTCTCTCTTTTTTTTTTTTTTTTTGGATTGTGGGAACAGATATACAACATGAATCATCCAATCCCAACTCCTCCCAAGCATACTTCCAATGGGATTAATCACATTCACTATGTTGCAGTGCCCTTACCACCATTACTAGAACTTTTCCTTCACTGCAAACAGAACCCTACACTCATTTTTCATTTCCCCTGCCCCCTGCCCCTGGTAACCTGCACTCCACCTTCTGTCTCTGTTAGTTTCCATATTCTCTGATTTTTTTGTTGTTTTTACCATGGGGCTTAAATTTAATACTCTAAATCTGTAACGATCCTCTTCTTTAATGCCAACTTAACAACTTCAATAGCATACGTAAACTATGTTCTTACACCCTACCATACCCCCACCTTTATGTAGTTCTTGTCACAAATTACATATTTATATGAGTCCAGAGCCATTATTAGTCATTACATTTTATGAATTTACCTTTTAAATCCTGTAGGAAGTAAAAAGTGGAGTTACAATTAAGAATACAATAGTACTGGTTTTATATTTACCCATGTTATTCTCTTTACTAGAGATCTTTCTTTGTGTGGCTTCAGTCAGTTGTCTCCTGTCCTTTCCTTTCAACATGCGGAACTCCCTTTAGCATTTCTTTTAGGGCCGGTCTAGTGGTGAAGTCCCTCAACTTTTATCTGGGAATGTCTTAATTCCTCCCTCTTTTTTTTTTAAATCTGCAGATTTATTGAGAAATACTCACACACCATATATTTCATCCAAAGTATGCAATCAGTGTCTCACAGTATCATTACTTAGTTGTGCAATCATCATACTCAATTTTAGACACTTTTCATGGCTCCAAAGAGAAAAGTAACAGACACAAAAAAGGAAAGCCCAGAACTCCCCTAATCCCTTATCCCCTCCTATTATTAACCCCTAGTGTTGGTGTGGTATACCTGTTACTGATGATGAAGGAATATTAAGGAATTACTGTTAAATATAGTCCATAGCTTGCAGTAGGAAAATTCTCCCCATATACCGCTCACTCTGTTGTTAACTCGTTGTAAGGTGTTGTACATTTATAGTAGTTCATGCAAAATTGGTGACATACATGACTTTAAACAACCCCTTTCAATCAAATTCACCTACAGTAAGGCACTATTTCTTATAATCCCAGTAGCAAGCTGCCATCACTTCCATCCATTCCCAAACATTTAAGTTCGGCCTCGTTAACAATTCTGTCCTCCCTCATTTTGAAAGACAGTTTTGCTGGATACAGAATTCTTGGTTGGCAGTTTTTTGCTTTCAGCATTTTAAATACATCTTTCCACTGTATTCTTTGTCTTCATGGTTTCTGAAGAGAAATCAGCATTTAATCTTATTGATGCTCTCTTTTATGTGGCACATTGCTTCTCTATTGTGGCTTTCAGAATGCTCTCTTCATCTTTAATATTCAGTTTAATTATAATATGGCATGGTGTGGGTCTATTTGACTTTATCCTGTTTGGAGTTTGTTGAGCATCTTGGATGTATATATTCATGTCTTGTTAAATTTGGGAATTTTTCAGCCATTATTTCTTTGAGTATTCAGATAGGGCTTTTTGTTGTTGTTTTTGTTAGAAGAGAAAGAAAACAATTTTATTTATTATTGAATAAGCATTATACCAGAATGTTGTGTATCACATGCAGTCTGCTAAAGAGATTGCAAAGAAAGAAAGAAATCTCACCCTTTTATATACAGGTAGGGCCTTTTTGATGTTTTCTGTTTACTCTTTGAGTTTGGAGGCACAATTGTCTTTTATGAGTGAGGCAAAGATAGCAGGAGGATGATCTTTCCTTTGAGGTTTAATTTAAAATTTCCATGTATCTTCCTGTTTTCTTCTTAGTCTTCATCTGTTTTCTGGATGAAAGCAGTTACTATTTGTAGATAAACTACCAACTCCCTATATGCCATGGTGTGCATGGGCCTGTCTAACTATGAATATTATTGCTGTCTGTCAAGGTGCTTTGGAGGAGTTGCTGCTATGGTAGAATTCCTGACTGCTGCCCTTGTCTACTTTGGACATTTACAGCCCCAAATTGGAAGCCTATTCGAATAAGAGATAAATTGTCCTATTGGATTAACTGCACTGTCCAGCTAGCTTTAAAGTGAAAGCGCTAAGACAATTTGAGGAAGCATTTTGTGATGCTCTTTGATATTGACCTTAAGATAATCAATAGTTTCCCTCATAAAGGTTGCAACTAATCTATTAAAGATCTTTCTCTTCCATTAGGAGTTTTCTTTTGTGTGTGCATGTGTTTAAGTAATATGTGTATGCGTTTATGTTTTTATTCTTATGTGCATTTCAGGGAAGGTATTTGCAACATGTGAGTTGTCATTGGACCTATTAAATTTGATTTACTTTTTTTATTTTATTTTATTTTGAAATAAATTCAAAGTTATAGGAACAGTTGCAAAAAAAATACAAACCCATACACAGAACTCCAGCATACCCTGACCCCCCTCCCCTGATACCCCAATCCACCAACTTTAACATGCTGTCACACCGGTATTTCTTTTCCTCCCTCCCTCCCTCCTTCCCTATCTATCATCCATCATCTATTGTTCTGTCTTCTGAATGTATGAGAGCTAGCTGCACCCATCCTTGAACAAACACTATAATTCACATATACAATTAACATGAACAAGAACATTCTTTTATGCAATCCCATTAAATGCAGCTAAGAAGTACTAGAGATTCAACATTGACACAAAGCATACATTCTATAGTTCCTTTTTTTTTTTTTTCTCCTATGTCTCAACTGTGTCCCTTTGAGCCTCCTGTCCTCCATCCTCAGAACCCATCCAGGGTCATTCTTGGCATTCAATTATCATCTATTTAGACTGTCATTTTTGTTTTTTTTTTTTTCAATTGTGGAAATGTATATATAGCCTAAATCTTCCCATTCTACCCCCTCTGTAGCATTACATTAGTGGGATTAATCACATTTAGAATGTTGTAATGCTATCTCTTTCCCACCATCCATTACTAGAAATTTCCCTTCACCTCAAACAGCAACCCTACACTCATTTCTTAACTCCCCATTGCCCCTTCCCCCATTTCTCTTAACCCGTACTCTACTTTTCATCTCTATGGTCATATTCTCTGATAATTTCTTTGTGTTTACTGTGGGGCTTAAAATTAAACTCTTAAATCCATAACAATCTTGTTTTTCTTTGATACCAACTTAACTTCAATAGGACACATAAACTATGCTCCTATACTCCTCCATTCCCCCACCTTTATATAGTTCTTGTCAAAACTTACACATTTTACATTGAGTTCAAAACCACTGATTTGTCATTAGAGTTTGTGTATTTTATATCATGTAGGAAGTAAATAGTGGAGTTAAAATTCACAAATTATTGACTTCTATTTGTATTCCATTGTGGTCAGAGAATGTGCTTTGAGTATATCCAATCTTTTTTTTTTTTTTTTTTTTTTAAAGTTATTGAGGCTTGTTTTATGTCCCAGCATATTAGTTCATTCTGGAGAAAGATCCATGATCACTAGAGGAAAATGAGTGTCTTGGTAATTTGGGATGTAAGCTTCTACATATGTCTGTTAAAATTCTCTATATCTCTTTCTCCTTTCTTTGTTTCTCTGTTGGTAGGGTTCCCTTTAGCATCTGAAGTAGGGCAGGTCTTTTATTAGCAAAATCTCTCAGTATTTGTTTGTGAAAAATTTAAACTCTCCCTCAAATTTGAAGGAGAGTTTTGCTGGATAGGGTATTCTTGGTTGGAAATTTTTCTCTCTCAGTATTTTAAATATGTCATGCCACTGCCTTCTCGCCTCCATGGTGGCCGCTGAGTAGTCACTACTTAGTCTTATGTTGTTTCCTTTGTATGTGGTGAATTGCTTCTCTCTTGCTGCTTTCAGAACTTGCTCCTTCTCTTCAGTATTTGACAGTCTGATCAGAATATGTCTCGGAGTGGGTTTATTTGGATTTATTCTATTTGGAATTTGCTGGGCATTTATGCTTTGTGTATTTATATTGTGTAGAAGGTTTGGAAAGTTTTCTCCAACAGTTTCTTTGAATACTTTTTCTAGACCTTTACCCTTTTCTTCCCCTTCTGGGACACCAATGAGTCTTAAGTTTGGACGTTTTATTTTATATATCGTATCCCTGAGATCCATTTTGATTTTTTTGATTTTTTTCCCCATTCTTTCTTTTGTTCTTTCATTTTCTGTTCTGTGGACTTCTAGGACACTGAGTTGTTGTTCACCTTCCTCTAATCTTGTATTATGAGTATCCAGAGTCTTTTTAATTTGGCCAGCAGTTTCTTTTGTTTCCATAAGATCTTTTATTTTTTTTATTTACTCTTGTAGTGTCTAATTTATGCTCTTCTAGGGTCTTCTTTATGTCCCTTATATCCTGTTCCATAGTCTTCTTCATGTCCTTTATATCCTTTGCCATGTTTTCATTCCTCAATTGTAGTTCTTTGATTAATTGTGCCAAGTACTGTGTCTCTTCTGATATTTTGATTTGGGTCTTTGGGATTGCTTTCTCCATATCATCTGGTTTTATCATATGCATTAAGATTTTCTGTTGTTTTTGGCCTCTTGGCATTTGCTTTGCTTGATGGTGTTCTTTCAAGTTGTAAAAAAAAAAACAACCAATCTAATTTTTCAGAAATACAAGTTGGTGGCATACACTTTCTCTGACTAACCAGCAGATGGCGTCTGCAAGTCACCTATACCCCTCAAGTCAGTTCTCAACTTTGTTCTTGTGGTGTGTGGGGAAATGATTCTTGTGGGGTTCAGTTGGTGAACCCAATTTGGGTGTGTTGCTGGAGCCATCTGCCCTGAATGTGGGACCCTGAACGGGTGGCTAGGGAGGCAGGGCAGCTTTACTATTCAAACCTCCCAGGTGTTCCTGGAGATTCAAGGCTGTTGCAAGAGTCTAAGCCTTCATTTCAGTTCTGCCCCCGATCCTCTCTGACGCTGACCCACAAACCACTGGCACTGACGTAGCATCCCTGGGTTTTCCAAGTGGGCCCCCCTTCTCAGCTGTGATCTTCTAGGACCTCTGCTGAGGGAAGGCTATGCTACGTCACAAGTGCATGCCGTCCCTCAAGGGAAGCCCCGGGCCGCCGGGCCGTGCAGGGACGCTCTCAGCCTGACGCAAAGATGGCTGAATGGGGCATCTCCACCCCTCTCCTCTCCTCGCACAGTTCCTCCTTCCCAGCTCCGGGACAACCGGCGCTGCTCTGGGCTGTGGGCATGGCCCTGGGCAGGAGTGTCTCCAGCCTGCCGGGGAGTGGCTGCAAGCAGCAGGGTTTCTTTCTCCTTCCAGTTCTCCCCTCTGCTCCCCTGGCCTTGAGGGAATCTGCAGCAGGCTATCCTCCACGCCAGACACCAAGAGGCCAGCTCAGACTGCTTCTACCGTGCTTCACTGCGCCGTTTTCACCGTCGCAAATGCAGCCGCTCCTGGGTTTCCCCCCCCCCCCCCTTTTTTTTTGTAGAAGAACCAGTCCGTCTCCAAATGCCAACTCCCGGCTTCCCCACACTGCAGCATGGCTGCGGGTCTTTCAGCTGGCTTACTCACATGTTTCAGAATGCAGACTCCCGTTTTCACCAAGTATATGGCCCCTGTGGTTCTAGCAGACCTTGTCCAGCTGGTGCATTGCTGAAACCGGTATTCTGGGTCACCTGGTTTTTATCTAGTATTTTTCACAGAGGTGTTATCTTGCCCTGTCTCTCCTGGCTGCCGTCTTAGGTTCCCCTTGATTTACTTTTAGTTATACAACAATAAATGAATATATTGTTGGTAAAAATTTCAAATAATTACAGTATTATATACAGTAAGATGTGATAATTTTTTTCCAAACTATTCTGAAGATGTTTCTATTTTCAGCTGAACACCATCCTTTTGTAACTACCTCCCTTAATTCCTTTTAAATTTGCTTCTGTGAATTAGGCCTTTTAGTTCTTGACTACCACCAGCCCTTGAGGAAGACTGTCAGTACATTTCATAGCTCTTCATTTATCCAGTCAGGAAACCATACTGCCTTTTTAACCTACTTTCTCAGACCCAAGTCAGCTTCCCATGTTCTTTTCTTTCTTGCAGTAGGCCCCAAGAACTCAGCTTGTTTCTTCTGTTCCTTTAACCCACAGACAGATGAGAAGTGGGAATTTATTTGAAAGATGTTTGAAGGCATTGGGGACATAGAGATTAGTCACCAAAAATGATCCTGGGGAAAACAGAAACCTAAGTATATGATTATAATGCAGTATGGCAAGTGCTGGGTGGGACTACAAGCATGAGGGGCTATAGGAGGATGCAATTAGAGTAGCTCTTCAGGCATGGTTAGGGAAGTCTAGGGTGAGGGGGCATTTTGCAGCTGAAGAATGCTGTAAGGGCATGTCTATTGGGGCATGCAAGCTTGAAAGAGGCATTAAGGGCTTAGGGAACTGCAGGTAGTTCATTGTGGCTAGAAACTAGGATGTGAAAGGTGTTCTTGCTAAAAACTTGCGTCATTCTTTACCCTTTCCTTTCCTGCGTTCCCACATCCAATCATAACAAGTGCTGTTGATTCCACTTCCTAAACATAGTTTGAATCCATCCGCTCTTCTCCATTTCCGCTGTCACCATCTTAGTCCAAGCGGTACTTATTTCAGTATTCCACAGACTATTGAAAGAAGTTCCTAACTGGTCTTTCCACATTGATTTCTGGTCCTCTGCAGGCCTTTGTTTTTTAGATAATAACCTAAATGAGCTTTCAAATAAATTTGTGATCATGTCACTCCCCTACTTAAATGTCTTCAGTTGCTTCTCTTTGCTCTTAGAATCAGGTCCAGAATCCTTAACCTAGTCTACTGGGCCCCATATGATCTGGTCCCTGCTACTTCTAACCTTATCTGTACCTTTCTTCTCTGCATTGTTACTGTGCTTCAGCTGCACTGGCTTTTTCCTAGAAAAGCAAGATTAATCTGTTGAGTATATAAATAAGGGGAAGGACTGAGGAATGGGGCTTGAGAAGGTAGCAGAGGCTGTATCCTTCATAAATATTGAGAAGTTTGGATATCAGGAACTGGAGGATTTTCAGCAGGGCAATGACATAATCAGAGTTATGAAATCACTCTCCAATATTTTTATAATTGGAACAAATTTATTTGCTTTTTAAAAAGAGTTTTTTTAAATTTTAAAAGTAATGTCAGTTCATTATATCTAAATCAAATAGAAATATATTTAAAGTTTAACATGAAAGTTACTTGTATTCCTACCAATGTTAACTATTTGATGGATATCCTTCCAGATTTTTTCTAAACATTTGGAAGTCTGTATAAATACACACATGCCTATATACACATGCCTTTAAGAAAAAAGGATTTGTACTATATATACTGATCTTAAATTTCCTTTTTTAAAAAAATTATCAATTGGACATTGTCAGTTTTGCTATAATGAAACACATATTCCTAAAGATCACTCTGCTATGCAAAATCAAGCAATAAAAACCACAGTGCATATAGGGACTATGGGGTTAGGAGCAGAACACTCAAAAACTTCCTTAGTGACATATTAAAAAGATGACATATTAAAAAGACAGCAAAACTGTCTTTCAGAATGAAGGAGGACAGAATTGTTAACGAGGCTGAACTTAAATGTTTGGGAATGGATAGAAGTGATGGCAGCTTGCTGCTGGGATTGTAAGAAATAGTGCTTTACAGTTAATATGGCACTGTATCTTGAAAAAGACCTGAAGTTTGTTTGTGAGGTGGGCTTTGGAAGAGTTGCAGCTTATGAGTTATTGTGAAGTGGAGGAAGGAGGTGATCTGAAATCAGATGGACAGTTGTAACACCAGATGTGGATGGGTGTGGCTAAAGCTCACATTCATATGGTGAACTGAGGCAGCTGGTAGCTGTTTGAGGTGTAAGCGTGTGTGTGTGTGTGTGTGTGTGTGTATTCCTATGCTACCTGGTTCAATTGGGTGCAGTTTTCTACGTTCATATGGTATTTCTTGCCAAGAAAATCATGCATAAGCAAATGTGAAATTTGCTTTATACTCAAATTGTTCCCTAATATATTGGTTGTGACGGAACAAACTTATATTTTACAACAAGCATTATAGCAGAAGTAACTATTTCCACTTGTCTAAGAATATATTTTCTTATTATGGGCTGCATGATATTCTATTATAAAAATGTGTATTATTTATTTAACTTATCTAATTCAAATATTTGCTGTACATTGCTTGCTTATTTTAGTTGTCCTTTTTGGGTGATGAGCCTTAATAGGAATTGCTCATTTAACAGCTGAAAAACCAAAATTCAGATTCATGAGTATTCTAGTTTGCTAATGCTGCCAGAATGCAAAACACCAGAAATGGATCGGCTTTTATAGAAGGAGTTTATTTGGTTACAAAGTTATACTCTTAAGGCCATAAAATGTCCAAGGTAAGTCATCAACAATTACCTTCACTGGGGGATGGCCAGTGGTGTCTGGAACACCTCTGTTAGCTGGGAAGGCACATGGCTGGCGTCTGCTCCAAAGTTCTGGTTTCAAAATGGCTTTCTCCCAGGACGTTCCTCTCTAGGCTGCAGTTCCTCAAAAGTGTCACTCTTAGTTGCTCTTGGGGTGTTTGTCCTCTCTTAGCTTCTCTGGAGCAAGAGTCTGCTTTCAACGGCCATCTTCAAACTGTCTCTCATCTGCAGCTCCTGTGCTTTCTTCAAAGTGTCCCTCTTGGCTGTAGCTCCTCTTCTAAATGTCACTCTCTGCTGCACTGAGTTCTTTCTGTTTCTCAGCTCATTTATAAGGCTCCACTGAACAAAGCCCACCCTAAATGGGTGGGGCCATGCCTCCATGGAAATTATCTCATCAGAGTTATTACCTACAGTTGGGTGGGGTGCATTTCCGTGGAAACACTCAAAGAATTGCAATCTGATTAACACTGATAGGTCTGCCCAAACAAGATTACATCAAAAATAATGGCGTTTGGGGGAACATAATACATTCAACCTGGCACAATGAATAAGAAACACACAGTTGGTTTCAGGTAGTTGTTAGTAATGAGAGTAAAGATCTAACTAGTTTGTTTTCTATCTGCCAAGCCCTGGTTTTGATTCTCTCTCTCTGAATGGCTGTAAGAGGTTAGCTTGTGAGTTGTTGGTTTCCAGCCTTGACATTAGTTTGGGTTGAACGTCCAGCCTGGGAAGGAGCTGCCAACCTCAACTGCAAGTGGCATCCTTAAACTATTGAGATTTCACATTTAAACTCTCCCCCTACAAGTTAGACCACTCAAAGTTAATGTTGCCAGGTTTCTGGGCATTCTTGGATATGCCTTCTGTTATGCCTCACTTGTCTTTGGAAATTAGGAAAGGGTACTGCTTGGCAAATATGTTGTTGCTGGCAGTCAGCCATTAAATTAAGGGATATTAAATTACAGCATCAGAAATCATTCTCACACCCAAAGGGAAGGGTCTCTGATGAAACTCCTGAGGATTTTTTCTTGGACCTGATTGCTCCATTATCAACTTCTTGATTGGAATGTGATGCCTGTCTGTCTGCTGGGGAAGAATGATCAAACTGTAGATAGTTGTTTATCTCAAGCTTTAGTGAGTCCTCACTCACGTTCTGGCATGATTTGGTTTACCAGTTCCAGCATTTCCCCCCACCCCCTTGATTGTTGTACCCACACTTGTTTGGTGCTGTGAATAGAAAATGGGTCTTTAGACAAGTGAAATGTCATTGTATATTTGGCCAAATTCTTGTCAAAACCTTTCTTCTCTTCGGCCCTTCTTTTTTTTTTTTTTGATGGGGTAGGGGTTTAGACTATACTGTACCTTGGTAGCTCCTAATACCTATTATCTGGCATTTCCTTATTTGAATCACATCTTATTTCACCTATCTAAGTGGTAATTGTTTGCCTCAATTGGTTTCTTTTTGCTTCTCTTCTTCTCTGCCACATTCCATTATTAATTTTTTGCATACTGTCTTTTACAGGACTTGTTCTAGTATAGAATTTAATGCAGTTGCCTCTGAATTTTTGGAGTAATAGTCTGTTCTGAGTCCAGTGCTAAACTAGACCAACTTTGTTGTGCTAACTTTGTGTTTAAGGTTGTAAAAGATGAGTGTCACATTGTTATTTCTCTCAAGGAGCTTAGAGTCTAGTGCAGGGGGTCAGCAAACTTTTCCTGTAAAAGACCAAATAGTGAATATTACAGGCTTTGCAGGCCGTATGGTCTCTGTTGCAGCAGCTCATCTCTGTTGTCTAGTGGTGGAATAGCCATAGATTATACATAAATGAATGAGCATGACTATGTTCCAGTAAAACTTTTTGTTACAAAATAGGTCTTTGGGCCTAGTTTGCCAACCTCTGATCTAGTGGAAGAGATGGCTACATAAATAAAATGTTTCAATATATTGTGGTAAGTGCTTTGAGGAAGGTAAGTGTTGAGTGCTGTGGAAGCACAGAGGACACTTGGTCCAATTCTGTCAGAGACATGGGTTGGGGTGGGGGGAAAGGAGAGCAAATTTGGAAGGCTTCTTGGAAAAGCTAACCAAGCAGTATGGGAAGAGAGTGTTTCAAGTGGAAGGAGCAGTGTGAGCAAAAACAGAGCAAGTGTGAAACAGCAGAGGGTTTGCAAGGTATCTAAGTCTGTGGTAATTTGGAGAATAATGTGAGAGGGTTGGCGTGGTAGAGAACAGACCAGGACATTCACAGGGGCCAGGTTCTCGTCTAGTGCTGTGGTGTGCATGAGTGGTGGTCAGTGGGCTGGTCCCTATAATATACTTCTGCATTCTGGAAATAATTTGTTCCTGAAATTTCTCATTGGTTACCTGTCATGTCTGATTGTTAATTCAACAAAAGCAGCACATTATTCCATCCATTAAATTTGGTAGGGTAGAGGGTGACTAAATCTTTTGCCCAGAGTGTGCTGATTGAAAAAGTTTGAGGGCTATGCTTCTAGACAGTGCTCTGGGCATTCTGAACTTAAACATGCAGAAGATACTAGTGTCTTCACATCTTGGTTGTCAGAGGAAGCTGTTAATGGTTTGCATAAAGTAAGGCAAGGTTTTTATTTTTATTTTTAAAATTTATAAAACCAATGCTTGCTTACTGTAGATAAATTTGAAAGTGCAGATTAATAATTCTTTTCACCACCTGCATGTTTATATAGGGCATACCATTTAGATTGGAAATGCCTAATGCCCACTAACCTGGGAAATTAGATGGGAAAAATCCATGCCTAATTATTAAACAATCCGGACTCTGATTAGAAATGTGGTATTCTAATTTCTTCATTCAACAGTTATCTGTATCTTCCTGTTTATCAAAGTAGCACGATGTGCCACCTTTATGTCCTCCCTCCCATTCGTGGAGAGCAACTTTCTCAAGACACATGAAAAAGAACAAGTTAAAGGAAGGTTAGATATTTGATAGGACCAGTTGAGTCTGAAAGGGTCCATTTCATGAGGTGGCATCTTGAACTAGTCATAAATTGGGGTGTGGGAGATTAATTTGAGTCCTCCTTGCATAGAAAGCTTGTGACCTTGTTTGGAAAGCTGGATTCTACTTGGAGAAATTTGTAGGCAGTAATGTTGGGGTTGGTTTCTAGTTCATTGGGAATAGGCTGAAGGAGAGGTAGTAGAGGAGTGATTGCCTTTTAAAATATGCTAATTAAAGAAATATTTTTGAATAGATAATATACATATACATATATAATTATCTCCCTTTTCTTACATTGGTCATACACATCGTTACTCACCTTTGCTTTTTTCCATGTTACCGTTGGACTTGGGAGATCATTCCATGAGTGATTGTCTTTATGTCCATTGTATTTCTCTAGAGGCTGGCAGCTTGATAGCTTTCCTTAACTTTGTCCAGCATCTTATATGTCAGAGGCAGGATACTGGAGAGGTTAACAGCTTGGGTTTTGAAAGTCCTAATTCAAGTCCTGGCTTCATCAGTTACCAGCTGTGAAACTTTGGGCATGTTCCTTAACCTGGCTGAGCTTCAATTTCCTCATCTCTAAGATGGTGATAATGATAGACTAGATGAGCTAATTCATGTAAAGGGCAATGAGTGGCATATCATTATGTATTGGTGGTGATAGTTGTTATTTGCATACCTTTTTTTTTTTTTGATAAAAAGCTTAGAATAAGCTTTTTGATGTTCTGTGAAAAGGCTAAGCATTGATTTAATCTGTAATGATCTAGAAGAATTGAATGTCCATGCTTAGTAGGTAAATGCTTCATCTGTGGTGACATGACTATTTCATTGCCCCATAATTATTTCATCATTGATACAACAATTCCTGTGTCTGTAAGGTAGGCGCTATGACAGGTTTCCAGGGTTGCTATGGGATTATATTAAGTCATTTAGGTATCCCTTTACATTTGTAATGTAGTTTCCAGTGTGTATCTCATGTCATACTCTTTCACCCTAGAAGCTATTTGAAAGTATTCTTCTGTAAACTGAGGTTTGGCAACATGTGATGACAGGAGTCAATTCATAAAAGCTGCCTCCTATAGGAAGGGGCTCCAGATTGGCTCTCTTTTTCTTAGGCCATTAGAAACAGCTTGATGGGATTACTCATCAAAGAGTAATGACCAGGACTGGGTTTTTCAGATATTGATAATGTGAAATCGGCATGTGAGGAGCATCCCTTAATAGACAAGGATGGAGACTGCTTGCCTAGTCACTGCTGGACCCAGGGCTGATGTCTTTGTCTCTTTGTGGTTGGCAGTGAGTGGAAGTTTCTCAAAGTACGTTGGCCCCTACCTCCAAACCCTTAACGCCCCTAGTGACCTCGGTCACCAAACCACTTCAGGGCTTTATTTTTATCCTAGCCGTTTCGTTTCAAGATATAAGGTTGGTTTCTTTCCTCTAACAGAGCAAAGTTCTCTGGGGGAAGAAACAGAGTGCCAGGGTGCAGTTGAGGCTGGTTAAACACCAAAACCACACTCTTGATGTTTCTGGTCTTGAGACATGACATAAGCCATGCTGCAAACACCAGCTTACACACTGTGAAGAAGCCTTGTCAGATACTCGCTTTGTTTCTTTTTGTTGTTGTTTTGTATTTTTAGACAAGCGAAATGTGGAGGAAGAAAAAGTGTACCTTCCTATTCTGTGTTAGCTAGAAATGTAATTGTAAGAATGGGCACTTTCTTAAAATCCAGTCTTTTCCAGCTTAAGGTTTTTTTATCTTCCACAAGGGTGTTGCTGAGAACTCTCACAACTCACCAGGTCTCAGGAAACCGGATTACCAACATATCCTGTTCGCGTGCATGTGTGTATTCTGTGTTACCCACAGGCCACTTTCCACCCCACGTGACCTTTAGTTACCATCCGGAAAGTCAGGACCCAGATACCAGTCAGAATTTCCAGGCTTTGGTTTGGTTTAGACATTTTAAAAAATGTTAACAGTAGTAATTTTAAAGAGACTTTTGAGTAGCATTTTTTGAATAGGAAGTTATATATCCTGAAGAGAGGGGGAAAGGCATATTTGCCTGTGCTCTTTCCAGTAATATGTTTGAAGGTAAACATTTGGAAGAAAACTTGAAGCATTTAAAATGCACAAGGGAGAGGAGATGAGAGAGCTGTTTAATTGATTAGAAGTCATACATGTGCCTCAGTTCCTGGGTTTTAGTACTAAATTCTGAAGCCCTTATGTCGTTCTTAAAAATCATAGTGTCCATCATTAGAATTGTAGATAACACATCAATCACATTTTATTTTAATCAACAGCTCCAAATTAATATAGACAGACTGTAATGAAGTCACTCAATACTCTGTAACAGGGGTGGACAGACTACTGTCAATGATCTGTGAGCTAAGAATCGTTTTTATATTTTTAAAGTTTTGTTTAAAAAAAGAAAAAGAACATGTGACAGACTTATGTGGCCGATAGAGCCTAAACTATTTACTGTCTTAACTTTTACAGAAAAAGTTTGCCCACTTCTGTTCTAGAAACTGGGAGGGGTGAAGACAGTTAATGCTTCATTTAGGACAGTGGTTAATGAGAGTGGTATCACTTTTTTGGGTCCACAGTTCTTCATTATGTGGGCCTGTTGTTGCAGAATGTTGAGCTTCCTGGCTCCGCTGACTAGATGCCAGTAGTGGCCCACATACGTTCCCAGACACTTCCTGGGAGGGCCATTACTATTCTGGTTAAGAACCGCTGATTTAAGAGCTCTATGGGGTCAAAGAAACAGATTTGGGCTTTGGATCCTCCTGGCCTAGGGATGAGCAATAGTGAGAGAAATTTTGGGTAACTAATGTGTTGGGAGAGTTCAGTAGGGTAGAATAAAAAGGTTTTAAGGAGGCTATTTAATTAGTTTGTTCCTTTGTCACCTGTTCCCCTATTTCAAGAATTGTTGCGATTGATTCATGAAAGATTTGTTTCACTGTTGCTAATGCTTTGGAAAGTGTATTCCTCTCTATGTGAGAGGAAGAGTGGCCATCTTTAGCCTTAATGTCCAGATGATTTTGAGATATGTGGGAATCTGTATGGTGTGCTTGAGAGACTTGTTCAAAGCCAATGTAAAGACATAGTTTTGGCATCTCATGAATAACCTGATATGCAGACTTAAGCCAGAACTCTGGGGTTAGAGAATTTTCCAGCCTGAGAGAGTTGACTGAGAGAAGTCCTTCTTTGGCTCCTTACCAAGTTAGACAAGGGAGCAATCAGCTGCTGAGTTTGAGCCAACTGGAATGTATGAGAGGGTGTTCTATAAATCGTCCCTTAGGATCCAGCTTCTAGTCTGTGAAGAGCCTTCCAAATAAGAATGAGACCTATACATTGAATCCTTGTTCAATCTGCAGCTGCTCTAAGAAAGAATAGAGTAGTGAGGTGAGGTTATGGGAGCAACTGGCTTCCCATAATAATATACTGCCTGTTGTGTGGGCTGAGAGACTGCACCAACCTTGTTGTTTTCCCCATGTTGCCTCTGTCATTGATTTCCTATATTGGTTTTTGTTTCTGGCAGTACTCATGGGGAGATGTATCTGAAGTTCTATCATTCTGTAATCCCTCTCTGTATTTAAAGGTCCCAGAATTTCATGATCTACCCTGTTTTCATTGTCTTGGATGTAATGTGTTTGGGCTAAGATAGAGAATATAAAATAGTTGTTTTTTGGCTTGTGATCTTCCCCCAATCTGCAGACTGCTTATTTGGCTCCAGAGGAAAACTCTGGTTTTTTCCCCTCTTGGAAGTCTTACTTTACTCATAAATATGTAGTATTGAAGTTAGTCTCCTGAGTATATTAGTATATTGACTCTGTGGACCACAGGAACAAAATGCTGTCTAGATCTCTGTCTTTCTGATGCTTAAATCCCTGTAAAATTTGTTTACCATACTTTTTTGTTTTTAGCTTCAGTGATTGTTTGAGTTGTTTTTCTTTGATCTATCCACGAATCCAGAATTTATTGAGCATCTACTATGGGGATCACAAGGCGTCTCGCTCCTACTATTCTTTTTATGTCATTCACACCTAGAACCATCAGAGAGTTGTATACCTAGGTGACATGTTGATCCCCAATAGCATTGTTTTTACTGAACTGTGCTTTGGCGTAAGGTTATCAAACTAAATCAAGACATATACTACTAATAATAATTATTATTATAGTACATGGCATTCTCTTTGTGGAAAATCATGGAAGAAGTTCAGTATCAGGAATGGTGCTGTGGGTTTTTTTTGTTTTTCCTAATCTCATGCACATTTATGAATTTGTTGTTCAGAAGAATTCTTTATTCTACCTGTTCCAGAGGTTACACGCAAACTCTTGTAACTTCCTTTAAAAAGCGTTAAAGGGCTGTCTGGCATTCATTTTGCACTGTGACATTACTGGTGACCTCTTACTTTTCTATCTTTATTTTCTCTTTTGTCCCTTTTTTCTTGTTTTTAATTTACCTTGCAGTACAGTATACACCTTTGTACATTGGCTTAAATAACTGATTTAGCAATTTTATGTGGACATGTTCTCTTTGCTCAGGTCAGCTAAGAGTTTCTGAGGGGATCAAGTTTTTCCCTGCCCCCATTCAGGTCATAGATATTTAATGTGTACCTTTTTATGGTAATCACTGTTCTAGGCACTACACATACAAAAGTAAATGATGTTGGTCTTTTCTTCAAACATATTCACTGTCTAGTAGAAAAAATGAATATGTAAATAAATACTCGCAATAAAGTATTACAAGTGTAATGGACAGATGTACACTGTAAAAACGTAGTACAGAGGAGAAAGAGATTAACTCAGGGTCAACAGAGAAAACTCCTTAGAAAGATAACTTGTGTCCTTAATCTTGAAGAATGAAAAAGTTGTTTGGGTAGATGTTGGCAGCAAACTTTTCTGGCAAAAGGAACAGCGTGGATAGAAACACGGTATGGTTAGGAAACTGCAAAGAATGGTTGCTTCTGAGATTCCTAGCCAAAGAGTCTATCACTAGAGTATTGTAGACCGTGGTACAGATGTCCACATTGATGCTGTCCAATCAGTTAGTTGGGACTGAAGATCCATCATAAGGTAGGTGCTTCGGGACTTTTGATTTGGCCAGTGCTTAGAAGTGAGTCCTTAAAATATTTCTTCTCTCCTTTATTTTATGCATTAGCAAAGGTTGACTCACCCTGAAGTCATGCCTTCCATCATTCTGGGAAGCTTTCTGAGGCAAGCCCAGTTTTGCTTAGGAAAAGTTATGCTTTGTGTTGTAACCAATGGCATTAAGAACTATTTCTTGCCATTTATGCACACAGTGGGACTGCAACTACTAAAGTATACAGAAGAGAGGAATTGAGATAAAACTTCCTGTGGATTTGCATTTTGGAGGGCTGTTTCTATTTTGGTAAAGATGCTAAAGCCTTATTCTATCGAATGAGATTTTGAGTTGACTTGTGCCACAGATCTCTGAGATGCTTGATCCTGCTTTGTGAAGCAAACTGTGTTAAGTCAATTGACATTTTCTCTGAGGGATTTCTTTGGCAAGTTTCCTTTAGACTTTCGGACATACTTGTAAAACAGTATGGCTCTTCACATACCTGTAAAACAGCTTGGCTCTTCAAATACTTCTAAGTGACATGTGTTGGAAGGTTGGCTAAGGCAGTAATAGATACCCTCTTGCCCTTGAGAAGCTGTCACTTCTCAGGAGTTCAATCTTTCATATTACATTCTTGAAATTCCTTTATTTCCATAAGCAAATTTCTTAAGCTCTTTCCCTGCTTCTATATCTGTACAATGGGGATGTAGTTTACACAAGCTACAGATCCGATATATAACTCCAGTGTAGCTGTCTGCGCTTGCACGGAGCCCCAAACTTTTAGCACAGTTGGCTGCATTTCTGACACCTCAGAGTTAGAATCTTGGTGGGGCTTAGAACATGTGGGACAAAGAGTATTGGCCATGGAACAAAGGTTTTTTGGGGGGAACAGCAGAAAAAGTTGTGGTAATTTTAAAAAACTTTTTATTACAGCATAATATACATACAGAAAAGTGCACATGTCAAAGTTGTACAGGTTGATTAATTGTCACAAATTAAGCATACTTGTGTAACTAACAGTGTTTGGTTTTTGACTCCCATCACTTTCATTCTTTTCTTCCCTTTCAGCTCTAAGCTCAAGTTTTTTCTTTCTTTTTTTTTTTTTTACTGCCGTGTAGTATTCCATCGTGTGTATATACCACATTTTATTTATCCACTCATCTGTTGAAGGACATTTGGGTTGTTTCCATCTCTTGGCAATTGTGAATAATGCTGCTATGAACATTGGCGTGCAGATATCTGTTCGTGTCACTGCTTTCCGACCTTCCGGGTATATACCGAGAAGTGCAATCGCTGGATCGAATGGTAACTCTATATCTAGTTTTCTAAGGAACTGCCAGACTGACTTCCAGAGTGGCTGAACCATTATACAGTCCCACCAACAATGAATAAGAGTTCCAATTTCTCTCAAGTTTTTTCTGTACATTTAATAGTGGCAGTGACAAGGATAGAGCACTGTAAATAAATTAGGAAAGGGTAAATGCTGATTGCTGAGAGAGGAGAATGAAGGGAGAACTTAACAAGATAAAGAATTGGATCAAAGATAAGAGATTTGGAGATGTTTGCTGTATCTTTTGAACTAGATTGTTGGGGTCTGGGAACCAGTATAGATAAGATATGAATGACAAAGAACTAGATGGAATCAGGCTTTGCCTTCAGCTACAGTGAAATGGGAGACCCTACAAAAAGTGTTGTGGTATTTGGCTTTAATCTTGAACTATCTGGCTGTTGGGGACAAAAGTGACAGCATGGCCTACCCACTCCTGGAGATGCTAGGTCCAGCTTGGATATGGAATCCCAGAAGTCTTGCATTGCCATGTTTATAGCTGAGTCTTTGGCATTAAGGTAAGTGCCAGGTTGTTCCAGGTCTTAGATGATGCTCTTGTCTTTGTATAACCCATTTTTATTCTAACAGTTTTCTTTTCTTTCATGTGCTAGCTGCCAGTGATGTAGAGTTGCCTCTGTTGATAAAGAACAGATACAGAAGTTCACATCCAAACCTGAATAACCATTTTTAACTTGAAACACTTTTCCTAGGGGTTGATGCGCCAGAATCCTTCCCTTATTTGGTGCCTGGCTTAAATCTGAAGCTCGCATAAGTTTGCCAGAGTTCCCTGTATGCTGGTTATTTGCTTTTTGGTGCCCATAGCATAGTGGTTGTGAAGTCTTCTCTGTGAGCACATCTGTTTGAAAATGAAGCGTGATTCTCCTTTGGGTTTTAGATTAGTTCTTGCTCCTCCGTTTTCTGAGAGATTAAGGGTTTTTCCTGTACTGTGGTAGGTGGGTAGGCAAAGGGTATGTTTTCAGATATTTTTTCTGGACTCTGTACCGTCAGTCACTTGATGATAGAGTATGATTGCATATATGTTCTTTGACTCTTGAAGTACTCTTTTCTGATTAATCAGGCAGATTCTGATGTATCTAGAAAAATGTTAGGGTTTTTTAAAATTAGTTTTATTGTTTTTGTTCTATTGCCATAGAAAACAAGCTTGTTTTTTTTTTTCACTTTTCTCACTTTTATCTTTTCTCTCTTCTTGTTGGCTTTATCCTGGAGTACAGTAATTAAGTGCTTCCACTGGCTTGTATAATATTATTTGGGAATTTGGGAATACTGGAAGTATCCACTTCCCTTTAGCTGCAAGACTTTTCAATTGCTTTGGCCTGGTGGCCTCTCAGTGAATGGTTGTTGGAACCACTGGTGGGTTTTTGTTTGGGGTTTCTTTAGCTTTTGGTCTTTATAAACAGCTCCAGTGTCTTTTTTGGTTCTGCTGAAAAGGTTGCCTTTTTTAAAGGTGAAAGATTAAGAGCTCAGACTCTGGAGCCAGACTGCCTGGGTTCAAATTCTTAGTTCACCCCCTGACTAACTGTATGATGACCTTGGACCAGTTACTTAACCCTCTGTGCTCAATTTCCACATCTGTAACATGACAACAATAGTAGTACTTACCTCACAGGATTGTCATAATAGACATAAAGGGTTTAGAATAATGCCTTATTCATAAAAGGGTCTATAGAAGTTTCGACCATTACTATTACTATTAAGGTAGTTGAGTATGACACATTGTTTTGTTCAACTCAGGAAACTTAAACGTTTAATATCTGTGTAGCTTGGGTACTTATAACTCCTAGAGTATAGAACCAGCCCTGTAAATTCAACTTGTCCATTGGGTAGTGGCCCACAAGCTTCTGAAAAGAGCAGACTGATAGTTAAAATCAAGTGTTAGGCCACACTGCCTTCTATGTGGGTTATATAGCTGGTCAGAACAGTAAAATAACTGGATATAGTCTCCCAATCCTTTGCTCCTACTGGCTAAGCCCTGTTTGTGCTTCAGAATGTATTTTTTGCTCTTACCACATGACAAGCCAGAAATTGCGCAAATATGGATATTGTAGCCTTTGGAGACAACTCTCTCTCAGTCATTTATCTGTCATTCCATCCATCACCTCCTGATAACTATTCTGTCCTGTGATATAAAAATGAATCCTCCACAAAAGGAGAGAGCAGTCTAGAGATGTGCTGACCAATATGGTAGCCCACTAGATATATGTGGCTATTTAAATTATTTAAAATGAAATAAAATTTAAAATTTGGTTCCTCATTCATACTAACCACCTTTCAAGTGTTAAATAGTCTCATGAAGCTAGTGGCTACTTTATTGGACGGTGCAGATATAGAACATTTGCGTCATTGTGGAAATTTTTGTTGGACAGATCTGGTCTGAAGACAGATGTATGTAGATAATGAAGATGCACAATATAACAGAGGCATATGATATATTCTCTGAACCTGTTGGATAAGGTGTCAGGCTCAGCCTGGAGGTAGGGGGACTGGGAGAAGTTTAAGCAAGGAAAAATGGTACTTCGTTAGAAAAAGGAGTTCATGAAAAGGCATTTTAGGCAGAGAGAAAGTATACTAGCATAGAGAATGTGGTGAATTTAGGGCACCATGAGTAATTTTTTGTTGCTGAAGTGTATGCTGTGTCAGCAAGGGTGGAGTTAGGAGGAGTAGCTGAAGACCAGACTGAAAACGCTATTCAGTCACCAAGTATTTATTCGTCACCTACTATGAGCCCACTGTGGGGGATACTGTGGTGAACAAAATGCACAATTTCCTTGCCCCCTTGGAGTATATACAAAGGCATATATTCTATGAGGACAAGTTAGAGCGGTGTTTGTCAGACTTATCTGCACAATAGTCACCGGGGAGCTTATAAAAATTCTGATGCCAGGTGTCTCCCTGCCCCCCACCCCCCACAGTTAAATTAGAATGTCTGGAGTAGAAACTAGGCATCAGTATTTTTAAAAGATTCCCAGGCAGTTCCATTATGCTGTGAAGTTTGGGAACCACTGTGCTAGAGAGTAAGTACAAAAGCCCCAAGATGGGAACATACTTGTCACAGTCAAGGAACAGGAGGAGGCAGGAATGGAGTAAGATTACATAGGCCTTTTATAGGCCATTATAGGGACTTTGGCTTTTATGCTGATGTTAACTGTGGTCTTTTCTTGCCCAGTTACTTGGACTGGAATATAGTTGATGTAGCTGCTCCTGTGCAGGATCAGAATCCATAAATCCTGACAGAACTCTGTTTTCTTTCATTACCTGTATTTGGATTTTGCCAAATTGTCCTCCAAAAAGAGATGGGTTTGAATTTTCACAGGTAGTAATGAATGGGCTATTTCCTTACAACATTGATATTAGTGCTACACTGTTGTGTGTGTGTGTGTGTGTGTGTGTGTGTGTGTGTTGTGTATATTACCTGGATAATCTATTTAATCATTATCAAATCTATATGCTTTAATAAATTCTTCAGTAAGCACTTATTGAATGTATACTAAATGCCAAACCCCATGTTAAGACATTTAAGAATATTATTGGAAGGAAATAAAGTAAAAATATCCAAATTATCTCTAAAAATGAAGTCAATGTTTTATTTAGTTTGAGTCTTTTTTCAAAGACTCATACTGAGTTCTGGGCCACTGTTGTCCTCTGTAAAATAAGTTACTTAGAACTAGAACTAGAACCCACAGGGCCTTGGGGGATAGGGTTCATGATTGTCTGGGCGTGGAATGATTATTTCCTTCATCTGTCTTTTCTCTCTTCTCAGGTCCACTGACACTGAATCATTGTACCAGCCTCAAAACTGGTCTCGCTTTCTCCATGTATCTCCCCCTGCCAAAAAAAACACGTAAATTTGCTAAACAGTAATCAGAATGGCCTTTTAAAAATGTGGGTTTACTCATGTCACTTCCCTGTTCAAAACCCTTCAATGGTTTTGATTAAGATGAAATTCTTTAACCAAGGACTTTATGACTTGACCCTGCCAACTTCTCTAGCTTCCCACTGTAGAGCCAGTCAACTAGCCATGCCAATCTAGAATGGTCCACTCTTGGGACCATCACACATGCTGTTCCCTCTGTTTATGTCACAAATTAAGGCAGGACCTCCTACTCCCTCCCAAACTATCTTGATTAATTTACTCAACCTTAAGGTTTCAACTCCAGGGTCTCTTCCTCTGAGAGTGTCTTTCTGATGCCCCTGCTATATATTTCCACAGCTGTGAATAAATAGTGTGAAAAGGACTTCATCCTTCTCGCACTGTTATCTACCCATTCATGTATAAGATGGGTTTGAGTTTGTGTATGTGCCTCTGGAGAACTATTTTCTGGTTACCCACCTGATCAGAGCAGGAACTTCCATTTCCTTGTCTCTCTCTCTCTCTTTTTTTTAATTCATTTTTTTGAGATATATTCACATACCATGCAGTCATACAAAACAAAGTGTACATTCAATTGTTCACAGTACCACCACATAGTTGTGCATTCATTACTAAAATCAATCCCTGACACCTTCATTACCATACCCACAAAAATAACAAAAATTAAAGCAATTAAAGTAAAAAAGAACACTGGGTGCCTTTTTGTTTGTTTGTTTTGTTTTGTTTTGTTTGTTTGTTTGTTTCCTTCCCCCATTTTTCTACTCATCCATCCGTAAACTAGGCAAAGGGGAGTGTGGTCCGTTTGGCTTTCCCAATCACAGTCACCCCTCATAAGCTACATTTTTATACAATCATCTTCAAGATTCATGGGTTCTGGGTTATAGTTTGATAGTTTCAGGTATTTAGTGCTAGCTACTCCAATTCACTAGAACCTAAAAAGCGTTGTCTATATTGTGCGTAAGAGTGCCCACCAGAGTGACCTCTCAGCTCTTTTTGGAATCTCTCTGCCACTGAAGCTTATTTCGAAATATTTCCTTTCACATCCCTCTTTTGGTCAAGAATGTCTCTCACTTTTGTGCTTTGCAGACACAGGTTGTCCCAGCTCCCCTACTGTTTGGGTGGATGGGCATGAGAGTTCCCACGCACTGGAGAGATGAGTCAGAAAGGAAAGTCATTCAGAAAGTAACCCAGTCAGAGCAACAGTGTTGCCCTTTGGCTGAACTTTCTCTCTCCAAATACCTTGAGGTGCTAATCTGGTGGCACCTTGGATCTGATTGCTACAGGTTGTCAGGCCACAGCGCAGGTACATATGAATCTTAATTTGGCACTTTCCCTTGATTAGGGATGTTTTGGAAAATGTTCAGGAGCCTTCTGGCCTAAGTATAATCTTTATTGGGTTTGGGTATGTTCTCTTTCCACCCTGTGGAAACCAAGAGAGCTTCACTTGTATTTCTCTGTAACCTTTGGGACTTTTGAGTTCAAAAGCTTTGGGACATTTGGGTGTGGTGTTTGTTTTTTTTTTTTTTTTTTTTTTTTTAAACCCATTAAGCAATAACTTCCATTTCCTTCACCCTCTGGCCCCTGGTAACCTGTAATTTAATTTCTTTACATTTGGGTGTTTTCATGCTGTCATAGAATAGGATGGTGTTTGCTCAGAAGCTACCAAGAAAGGTTAGATTTATTTAGACTCATACATTTGTGGGCTTTTAGCCTTGAATGGAACACTGCATTGGTGATTCTCCTTGGGTGGTGGGAGGTGGGTGGATGTCAGAATATTCTGGGGGATTCTGTTAAACCACACTCCTCTTCACTATCCTCTTTGCCTCTTAGCCTGTGAGAATCATTGCTATTTCTAGTACTTGGGTATGGTGGCCCTCAAGTATTATGTCATTAGAAAAATATTTGAGACCAGTATTATAGATAATCTAGCCTAGAATCTTTTTCTGTAAATTGCCAAATAGTAAATATTTTAGGCTTTTGGACCATAGGATCTCTGCTGCAGCACCTTAACTCTGCCATTGAAGTGGAGAGTAGCCATAGATAATATGCGAACAAATGAGTGTGGCTATGTTGCAATAAAACTTTATTTATTATACTGAAATTTGAATTTCTTGTAATTTCCGCTTGCTACAAAGTATTCTTCTTTTGATTTTTGCTCAATCATTAAAAAATGTAAAAACCATTGTTAGCTCATGGGCTGTACAAAAACAGGTGACTGGCTAGATTTGACCTGTGAGCCATAGTTTGTGGATACTTGATCTAATCCAGTGGCTGGTTCCCAAATCTAGCTGTCCTTCAGAATTACCTGAAGGCCTTTTAAAAATGCTGATTCAGAGTCCCCCCTTCACCCCTCCTCTCCCCAGAGGAATCTGTATTTTTTTTACAAAGGCTCCTCAGATGATACACCACACCCCCAGAGTTACGGAATCACTGGTACTGATCCCACTCAGCTTTCTCTTTTTATGGTTAAAGAATAGCCTTAGAAAATTGTTGTACCTGCCCATAGTGATGTAGCAAATAAGTGGCAAAATCAGAATTTGAACCCATGTCTTTTACTCTTTTACTTGTTCATGCCATCCTGTCCTATTCCTTTACCCCAATAAATTATCAAGCAACAAATACTCACAAACTCTACACCAGGAAGCTTTCATCTCCCTGGTGTTGATTTCCTTCCCAAGAGCCAGCCGGGTACTCTGAGCTGAGTTATCCCTCTGCCTGCTGGCTAGGCTTTCTGGAGCTGACTGCTGATTTGACACTTAGCCCATTTCCCCTCTAGTCTGCTGGTTTTAAGTAGGAGAGATAATGAAGTAATAACAAATAAATTGCTTTAATATAAGACTTGGTTGAAGCAGCACTAAACTAAACTAAACTGCAGTGTGAGGGTGAGAGCTGTTGTTTTAAGTGGTGCCTTAGTTGAAAGAGGTGGTTTTAAAAGGCGTGTTTTACAAAGTTCATATGGTTCAGTTCCAGCTGTCCAAGTGGGACATCTCTACGTGGAACATGTGCTTAATTATAACCAATTGAGATGCCATCCTGCCCAGAACAGTTCAGGGGTAGAGAAACTGAAGGTGATGAGTTGTCACTGTCCCTGATCTACCTCCTCAGCCTCAATGTGGCTCTTTGGTCCAGGAAGGGGATTTGAGTATTGGGTTTGATTTGCTCTTCCTTCCTACAGGACACTTGAGTCATGCTGTTTGGTTTGTCTGTACTTCTTTATATCCTGGAAAGAAGAGTGCTGAATGTACTAATTAATAACTTTTATCTCTAATAAATGATGATTGCATTAATGATAGGTTTCTACATTTTGTGTGCCAAACTCCCCTTCCTCACTTTCTTTATCATCTCCTGAGATCTCACCTCCACCAGAGGCTTTTCCTTGGCTAAGGGATAGTGACAGTAAGGGATGACACAGTGCCTCCTGGGACCTTCACCGCCTGTAGGCTTTGTCTGGGGTTTTGGAGTATAAATGGGAAGTTGGCAAATTGGTATGTAATTTATCTTTTGTTTTCGGACTACAAACTCCTTGGGATTAGGGGCCCTGTCTTGATGGTTTGCTTTTTGTGGTGCCTAGCATAGAAAACGCAGAGATGAAGGAGCTCATTTTTCCCTCTCTGATATGTATGGGCAGACTTACCTCTGTACTCACATCCTGACACTGAGAAATGGGCTTTGAGCTCTGAAAGTCCTGGAAATTTTATTAACAGGTACCCTTGAAATTAGGTTTCACCTCCATTGTCTCATATCATAGAGGATAGAGCACCCTCCTTTTGAAACATGACAAAGCTGTTTTTTTTAAATACTTCGTATTTAAAAATAGAGATTCCAGGCAGATAAATTAGAGAATGATTATTTATAGTTCCTCAAACACTTTGAAAGTACACCTCAAAATTCCTGATTTGTAGAAAATCAGTTTTCCACACAACTGTTTAGATGGCCTAAAGCAGGAACAACTGTTTAAGAACTGGAAATTGGGCGTATTTCAGAACCCCTCCTCTTGTGTTATATTGCTGCCTCTGAACAGTTTCTCTCTCCTTCCTTGCTCTCCAGTTCACAAAGCACTTAGACACAATTTTGAATGATAATTTTCAGGGCTTGCATAAAACATTTATTTCTCAGAATGCTTTACTTTTTATTATTTCGCTTTATTCTTTCAGCTCTTAGTTAAGTAATACCAGTGTTGGAAACTCCGTTTTACAGTTGAGGAACGACCCAAAACATTTTAGCAACTTGCTCATAAATTCTACAATTAGTGGCAGAATAGACTTGATATTGTGTCCAGAGACCTACTCTTCCAACTAAAAAAAGACAATTACTGTCTCTTTGGGTCATTGTTTTTGGATGGTAAAAAGCAGTCAGGAGTCCACAGTGAATTGGTTTTGGACTTGAAATTAACAAAGAAACCAGGAACCCTTTCATAATTCCAAACTGTGTCTCAGTGCTGCACCCAAGAAGCATCTATTTCTGGTAAACAGTACATAAATGTGTGGGGGAGATCTGGAGGCAGATAGTCTCACAATTAGAGGAGCAATAATTCTCCACCTGAGTAGACCATCCGAGTGTGTTGTTAAGAATCAAGAAGTTGCAGGAATGGGAATTAATCCATGGTGATGTACTGGAGAAGGGGGAAGCTCAGACTAAGGCTTTCCTGACTCTGCACTTGGTTTCAGTGAAGAGTTCTCACAAGGTTCTGCCTCAGTGCTTGCTGATAATATTGCCAGGTATGTTGCTTATGCCCCATTTGATCATCAACACTTAACAAATTGCCACCACCCCCCCCCCCCATGTACCATAGTCTACCTCTAGGATGCCTCTACATTTTCAGCTCCTTTCCTAATTGAAGCGTTACTGGTGACAACAAAGGGAAACTGTGTTTAGGATGACTGATACTTTAGTCTAAAAGTAAAAGCAGTGGTTCTAGATAACCAAGATTGGGAAGAATGTGTAGTTTGAAAAAGTTCCTGAAGATCTCCCCACCCCCCTCGTTGAAAAGCAATGTGTTGGGATCCACATTTGAATTTTCACCTCCAGGCCTAGAACATCGGTTACAAAAGCTGAAGGATGAGAGTTTGATGAGTTTGTTACTCATGGGCAACCTTACCCCTCGTTACAAAAGAAGAGTCCTGCATTCCTGGATAGGTAGAAAATTAGTTCATAAGTAAAATCAGGGACTTCTTCAAAATCAGGGTCATTCCTGCTCCTGCCAGCATTTCATTTCCATCATTATGGGCCCAGAGAGCTGCGGGCATCTCCTGTACCCTGCTTTCTTAGTTCTGGTTCCCTGCACCCAGGTGCCACTGCCAGCAGAGGGTGCTGTCCGCTCACCGAGCCTGCTGTCATCTTGGCTCAGCTGAGCAGCAGCTGTTGGGCATGTGGCCTGGGTCTTTGTGAGAGTTTGGGCATGTCCATTTGGTTCCCATCCCTAGTGCCCACCCCTTAGACCCTGGCCAGGTTATTGTGTCACTGGGGACTCTGTTCAGTAACAGGAAACTGGGGAAAGTTTAATTGTTTTCTCCTCTCTCTTTTTCCCATGCAGCTGAACAAAAGGTTCATCCTCAGTTTTCTCCATGCCCATGGGAAGCTGTTTACCCGGATTGGGTAAGTGTGCAGGATGTTTATTTTATTTTCCTACATTACAAGT
The DNA here is from genome assembly GCF_015220235.1 of Choloepus didactylus. Classification (NCBI taxonomy): domain Eukaryota; kingdom Metazoa; phylum Chordata; class Mammalia; order Pilosa; family Megalonychidae; genus Choloepus; species Choloepus didactylus. Next base: position 20,719,422 of record NC_051324.1, read on the forward strand.
CATTTTGGAATTTAATATTGTTAGCAACTAGACTGTGTTTGTAACTCAGGGCACAGGGTGTGAATTCTTAGAGGCCTCCACCTTCTCTTCTCTTCCCTTCACTTTCTCCTAACTGTACTCATGAAGTTTGGGAAGTATTACTTGCCATCTCCCTGTCTCCTCTTTCTCTCCCCTCACTAAACCATCCCTAATTCCTCTGGGTTTCTCTTTCCCCTGCCTTTCCACTCAGCCCCTAGTGTACTCTTGTAGGCAGTCGTGCTGAATCCCTGGGTGCAGCTGCCAGGGTTTTCTTTGGGAAGAATACTACTCACTAATTTTCCTTCAAAGAGAAGAGTAACATTTTCTTTTTTCCACACCCTTCTGACCCATACCCCTTCCTGTGTGCCCAGTTCTCTGTACTGTCATTACAAATCTCATGTAAATACCTATTCTATGGTTTCACCTCCCACCGTGGGTCTTCTTAGATGTAAATCTCAGGGCAGGCGATCATTACACCCCTTCAATCCCTAGAAAGCAGTCGAGTTTTGAGCATTCCTTTGGTGGATCATAGTTCCTCACTGTGTAAAACTAGTGATCTGAAAGCCTGACTTAATGCCTGCAGACCAGAGTAGATGTGTGCTGAGCATATCTTTAATGTTGGGTTCCACCCTGGATACAGAATGGAGTCAGAAGGAAAATGAGGAGAGAGAGGTGTGCTCTCAGACAGCTCTTAAACTGGATTTTCTGAGTTGGAGGTATCATGTGAGCTACCCTTTGAGGGTGATTTGTTTTGGGTTATAAATCCCCCCATTGTTGTCACTGTTGCCCTTTCACTTTCTGTCGTAATCTTGTCAGTTTATCTGTAATGGTCCAGAAGGTATCCTTAGAGGCAGTAAGAGCTATGTCAATTTCAATGTACTTTTGCACTTAACTTTTTGAGAAGTAGAAAGGTTTGGCTTTGCCTGAAGAAATATTGTTCCATGATGGTGAACTAGAAAGAGTGCTTATTACATACTCATTTGGCATCAACCTGAGCAAGAGTAACAGTGATAGCCTTCATAAGGGTGGTTTTAGTTTTGAAATGACCTGAGAAAATTGAAGATGTGCCAGTAGAATTACTCTCTATCAGTGGAAATATGTGTAAAGTAATTCACTTAGAAAAAAATAACTAGATGCATCTGTAGCTTACCCCCAATATAAACTCCACTCTGGCAGGGCTTTTTGCCTGTTGTGTTTACTGTTGTATCCCAAGGGCCTGGTACATAGTTGGTGCTCAGTAAATATTTGTTATATGAATGAGTGAATCATTATAAGAAATAGATGGCTTGTGAAAGACCAGAAAGAAGGATCCAGTTTTCTAGTAGGTTATATAGTAAACCCCTAGTCAATGTCTAGTGAGTAAAGTGATTGCAGTCACAAGGTGGGTAAGATAGTAATATCATCTTATAAAATAACAGTATGCATTGCAGGAAATAGCTATTGTGCTGCACTTGAAATGGCAGTTGATGGTATTTCACTCCTTAATTCTTTATCTTTTTTAGTTCTCATTTTTTTTTATCTTTCTCTTTCCTTTTCATTCAATATTTTCTCTCTCTCTCTCTCTTTTTTTTTAACCTTTTCCTGTGTTTGTTCTTTAAATTTTTCTGTAACATGTTGCTCTAAGTTAGGATTTCTCAACCTTGGTACTATTGACATTTTGAGCTAGATAATTCTTTTACCCGCTAGATGCCAGTAACTACCCCATCCCTGTGACCCCAATCCCTGAGTCATGACAATTAAATTGTCTCCATACATTGCTGAATGTTTCCTGGAGGGGGCAAAATTTCTTCTAGTTGAGAACCACTACTCTAGTATTTCTTAACTCTGTTGGAGACTTTTGGGACTGAAGAAGTTGTAACTCTGGGCCCAGAAGAGAGGGATGTTTAGGATATATTTTTATCAGCTTATGCATTAGTTAGGCCCTTGTCCCCACCCCCACCCCATTTTTTTTTTTTTTTTTAATTCTCATAGTTAGATACATATATATTGGAAGAAGTTTAGGAAAGAATCACAACAATGATAAAAAACATTGGAAAATAAGATCTGAGAGGAAAAAGTAATCTTTCCTAAAAGATTAGGGTAAAAACAGGTTTATTTAAAGCAGCTGTGGGATACCCTGTGTTTAAATATAAGAATCATAATCAAGTAGTCTCAGTTTTTAAAGGACGATAGTAAGAGAAAATAGGCTTTTGTTGCAACTGGAGAGATTTTTGTTAGGTGTAAGAAAATTTCACAGGGGAAGAAGTTTGGGAATTTTCTTCTCTGGAGGCCTTTGAAAAGAAATAGATTATCTCATTTGTCTGAAGTGGTTGGTACTGTGGTCCAGATTATTTTTCAAAATCTCTTCCATTCCTACATACAGCATACTTGGCTGGCACAAAGACAGTTTCACCTTAGAAAAAAGGGGTTGTAGTAGTGTTCACATGAGGAGAATATGTGAATTCTAGGCACTCCAGCCTCCTGTTGAATATTTCTCTTATGCATCCCTGGAAGAAAGAATTGAGCCCCATATTTATTCTGGAAGGCAGGAACAGCAATAACATTTCTATTTTAAAAAAGTATAGAAATCTGTTAGTAGACAAGAAAAGCAATAAGCCCAAGCCACACACAGTATCATGGACTGCTGCCTAATTACCGAGATGATGTGAAATGTGGGAGGCGTTGAAAACAAATTAAGAGTGAGGAGACTTAATGGGGAGCAGCTGAAGATGCATCACTGCCCTGCCTGCTTTTTGAGAAAAGGCCTGATGCTGCTCTCCAGGTCTTAGGTCTCTGTGCCTGAATTCCAAATTGCAGTATATACTTGAGTGTCTAGTATATGTGCAAGAGAAGTCTTTTTACTCTGAGATTCAGTCGAAACGAGGTTTAGAGATGTTAGATGGGATCAAGTGCCAAAGTGATTTTGTTTTTCACGGCTTACTAGTTACAAGATCTAGAGAGTGAACAAAGTCAAAGCCTCTGTGGGCTTGTTTCCTTGTCAGTGGTTTAAATAGATGATCTCTGAGGTCCATTCCAGGCCTTATGTTCTGTGCTTCTGTTCTCTCATTTCTACCCTGTCACCCAGCTTAGTTTTTTTGGTTTTGTTTTTTTGCTTCTGGGTTGCTCGTATCTTCCTCAGTTTAAAAAAAAAAAAAGAAACAGAAGTTGAGAAAAGTTAGGAAGCTGGATTCTTTTCTGCAGAGAATGTTGTGTAGCCAAGCTGTGTTCCTCAGCATGTAAGGGGCTGGGTCCTGCCTCGTTGGTCACTGTCTGAGTTTCTCCTGGGTTTAGGTCCCATTGTTGTTTGAAAGATTGGTCTCTTGAAACTGCCATTCAAATGAGACAAGGTGTCCCTAGAGATCACTTTGCCAGACAGTCACTTAAGTCAGTGTAATACATATCCTGAAAATGATTGTGTCTAATGTGGTTTTAAAGGAGAGGGACAGAGTCTTCTCAGGAAGAGGAATCAGTCAGGGGTGCTGTATAGCTCCTGACACGCAGATGCTTTCCTGCTGAGAGGCAGATCGACCTGCGCTTAGACTGGACTGAGAGAGGTGGGGAAGCCGGCACCCTCTTGATTTGCAACAAGTAGAATACTTTTGCTTCCAATTATTGCCCTTGGTTAAAGTTACCACTTTATTTTTTATTTGCTTGCCTGGTCATACTATTTGCACAGCTTCAAAGTCTTGAAACTCAGGGACTGATATATTTATTTTGGACTTTGTATTTTTAAAAAAATGTTTGTGTCTTGATTTATTTTTAAAATTAACAAATATTTGTAAATACAAAAACAGTAAGTTTTCATTGCAGGGAAGATCTTTTTTATTATTATTCAGTGCTCATTGTAAAATATTTAGACAACTCAGCAAAAAGAAAAAATAATGATTACCCTTATTCTTACTACCCGGAGTTAACCATCTACTGTTAACATTTTTCCCTACACAGTCACATACTTATGTTTTTCAAATATGTATTAAAAAGGGTCATATTAAAATGCTTTAACATCTTTGTTTTCATTTATTATATCTTGATCTTTAGAAAATCGTATTAATTGTTTTACTTACATTTTTCCACAATCTAATACAACTTAAAAAAATAGTCTTCAGTTGTTTGGGTGTGCCACCTTAATCATATTCTATTGTTGGGCATTTAATTTTAGGTTGCTTCAGATTTTTTATTACAAATGACTATCTTTTTTATGCTTGCTGTCCTCTTCTGGGCTAAAACTTTTACAGTTATTACAAAAGTAATATGCAAAATCTCCTTATAAATATAACATTACTGATAAAGCTAAAATTTCTTTCAGCTCTCCCCTAACCATTGTCCCCTCCAAAGACATGTCACTACAGTTTAGTTTATGTGTTCTTCCAGACCTTTTTACAGCAGTTACATACTTAAATATGTATCTATAAAAACACATAATTTTGTTTTGTGGGTTGTTTGTATTTTTAAACAAAAGTTGTATAATATGATCTCAGTTTTAGTCTAATTTTCTGTAATTTGGGGTGGAGTAAAGCTTATTCCTCATAGAGAAGGATATAGAAGTACTTACAGATAGTTTGAGGCCAAAGTCGGGCATCATTTTGGTTACAAAATTGGGAACCTGTTGCGCTCTGAGGAGCTCTCTTATCTGTGCTTCTTTCATTATTACTTGACAAAGCAGATTTGTCTGGGTAGATCCATCTTCCATTGTATCCCAGATTTCAAGTTAGTCTAATTTATATCCTTATGCATTTTACTTTTTTCTTTTGTTTTAATCACATTGAGCTAGATGAAAGGCAAAGGGGGGATTTTTTAAAAACTTGAAAAAAAAAAGAAAATGTGAATGTTTGGCCTGGTGCTTCTTTGAAACTTCAGTCTGACCTAGGGAGTGTTAATGGATCTGTTTCAATTCCCATCCCAGAAAAGAGGCTTCTTCAGACACCGTTTTGAAGCAAGACCGTCCCACGTGACACCTCCGTCATGTCATTTTTTGCTGGCTCTCTGCTGCCTTTTAACACAGAGACACATGGCTCTGAAACTTGCCTAGTGTGGCTGCTTTTTAAGCAGAGTGAACTCTGCTATTCTTGTAATGAAAAGTGCTAGTCCCCCTCCCCACCTCCAACCAGAAAGAGTGCTGCACAGTGTCAGGAGTTAAAATGAAATCTTTGTTAGAGCCCATGGGGAAAAGTGGATCCTGTCCAGCCCCAGACATATCACTCTCTGCCTTTCCAAACCTACAAACAGTTTTAACGGTTCTAAAACTTTTCAGAGGGGGAGGGAGGAATGTTTTTTTGTTTTTGTTTTTTTTTAAGGGTACTTCAAATGGCATGTGTGGGGAAAAAAGCAAATGCATGGCATGTTTTGTTTTTATATTACAAAAGTTGTGGGTTTACAAAACAATCACGCATAAAATACAGGATTCCCATAACACTACATTATTAATGTCTTACATTGGTGTGGTACATTTGTTACAGTTGATGAAAGCATATTTTTGTAATTGTACTATTAACTATAGTCCATGGTTTAACCTAGGGTTCACTGTGTTATGCAGTCCCATGGATTTTTTAAAAAATTTTATTCTAGTAACATTTATGCAACCTAAAATTTCCCCTTTTAACCACATTCAAATATATAATTCAGTGCTGTTAATTATAGTCATAATGTTGTAGTATCACCACCACCATCCATTATCAAAACTTTTCCATCATCCCAAATAGAAACTCTACCTTTTAAATTTTAACTCCCTATTCCCTACCCCCACCCCATCCCTGGTAACCTGGGTTCTAAATCTTGACTCAGTGAGTTTGCTTATTCTGATTATTTCATATCAGTGAGATCATACAATATTTGTCCTTTTGTGTCTGGCTTATTTCACTAAACATGTCTTCAGGGTTCATCTGTGTTATTGCATGTATCAGATCTTCATTCCTTTTTAGGGCTGAATAATATTCCATTGTGTGTATATACCACATTTTGTTTATCCATTCATCTGTTGATGGACACTTTGGTTGCTTCCATCTTTTGGCAATTGCAAATAATGACGTTATGAACATTGGTGTGCAAGTATCTGTTCAAGTCCTTGCTTTCAGTTCTTTTGGGGTATATACCTAGAAGTGGGATTGCTGAGTCACATGATAATTTTATACTTAACTTTCTGAGGAACTGCAAAACTGTCTTCCGCAGCTGCTGCACCATTTTACATTGCCACCCACAATAAATGAGTGTTCCTATTTCTCCACATCGTCCCTAACACTTGTAATTTTCTGTTTTTTAAATTTTAGCCATTCTAGTAAGTGTGAAATGGTGTCTCATTGTGGTTTTGATTTGCCATTTCCCTAATGGCTAATGATGTTGAGTACCTTTTCACATGCTTCTTGGCCATTTGTGGATCTTCTTTGGAGAAAAGTCTATTCAAGTCTTGCCCATTTTTTAATTGTGTCGTTTGTCTTTTTGTTGTTGAGTTGAATGATTTTTTAAAATATATTCTGCATATATTTTATCGGATATGTGGTTTCCAAATATTTTCTTTCATTGGGTAGCTTGCCATTTTATTTTCATGATAAAGTTCTTTGAAGTACAGAAGTTTTTAATTTTGACAAGATCCCATTTATCAGGTTTTTTTTCTTTTGTTGTTTGTGCTTTGGGTGTAAAATCTAAGAAACCATTGCCTAACATATGGTCCTGAAGATGTGTCCCTATGTTTTCATCTAGGAGTTTGATAGTCCTGGCTGTTATATTTAGGTCTTTACTCCATTTTCAGTTGATTTTTGTATGAGGCATGAGGTAGGGGTCCTCCTTTTTTTTTTTTTTTTTTTTTTTTTTTTTGGTAAATGGAGATGCAGTTTTCTCAGAACCATTTGTTGAAGAGACTATTCTTTCCCAATTGGGGCAAAACTCAGTTGGCCATAAATATGAAGATTGACTTCTGAGCTCTCAATTAGATTCCACTGGTCTGTATGTCTGTCCTTGGGTCAGTACCATGCTGTTTTGATTACTGTGGCTTTGTAATAATTTAGGATTGGGAAGTATGAGCCTTCAACTTCATTCTTTTTCAAAATGACTTTGGCTATTTGAGGCCCCTTATCTTTCCATTATTGGCTTTTCCATTTCTGCAAAGAAGACTGTTGGAATTTTTATTGAGGTTGCATTGAATCTATAAATCGTTTTGGGTAGAATCGACATCTTAACAATACTTAGTCTTCCAATCCGTGAGCATAGAATGTCCTTCCATTTATGTAGGTCTTTGATTTCTTTTAGCAATGTTTTATAGCTTTCTGTGTACAGGTCCTTTACATCCTTGATTAGATTTATTTCTAGATATGTGATTCTTTTAGTTGCTATTGTAAATGGAATTTTTCTTGTTTTCTTCTCATTGTTCATTACTAGTGTATAGAAACCCTGCTGATTTTGGGGTATTGATGTTTTACCCCAGCCATTTTGCTGAATTCATTTGTTAGCTCTTTGAACATTTTTGTGGATTTTTTCAGGATTTTCTGGACATAGGATCATGTCATCTGCAAATAGGGAAGGTTTTACTTCTTCTTTTCCAATTTGTATGCCTTTCTTTTTCTTGCCTAATTGCTCTGGCAAGAATTTCTCCTACAGTGTTGAATAACAGTGGCCACAGCAGGCATCCTTGATTTTAGAGGGAAAGGTTTCAGTCTTTCACCATTAAGTAGGATGTTTGCCGTGGATTTTTTGTATATGCCTTTTATGTTGAGGAAGTTTTCTTATATTCCAAGTTTTCTAAGTGCCTTTTTCAAGAAGGGATGCTGAATTTTATCAGATGCCTTTTCTTTGTCATTTGAGATGATTATGTGGTTTTTTCCTTCACTCTGTTAATGTGGTGTATTACTTTAATTGATTTTCTTATGGCGAGCTACCCTTGCATAACCTGGGATAAATCCCACTGATCATAGTGTATAATTCTTTTAATATATTATTGGATTCAGTTTTGCTAGTGTTTTGATGAGGATTTTTGCATCTACTGTTATCAGAGATATTGGTCTGTAATTTTCTTGGGGTATCTTTATCTGGCTTTGGTATGAGGGTGATGTTGGCCTCCTAGATTGAATTAGGGAGGGTTCCCTCCTCGTAAATTTTTTGGAAGAGTTTGAGCAGGATTAGTGTTAATTCTTCTTGGAATATTTGGTAAAATTCCCCTGTTGGAGCCAGCCAGTCCTGGGCTTTTCTTTCTTGGGAGGTTTTTGAATACTGGTTTAATCTCTATACTAGTTATTGGTTTGTTGAGGTCTTCTGTTTCTTCTTGAGTCAGTGTAGGAAGTTTGTGTATTTCTAGGAACATGTACACTTCATCTTGTTTGTCTAATTTATAGATGTAGTTATTGATGGTATCCTCCTCTATCTTTTCTGTTTCAGTAGGGTCGGTAGTAACGTCACCTTTTTCATTTCTGAATTTAGTTATTTGTGTTCTCTTTTTTTCTTCAGCAGTCTAGCTAAAGGTTTGTCAATTTTGTTGATCTTGTCAAAGAACCACTTTTTGATTTTGTTGCTTCTCTATTATTTTTTGTTTTCTGTTTCATTTATCCTCTGCTCTAATCTTTGTTATTTCCTTCCTTCTGCTCACTTAGGGCTTAATTTGCTCTTCTTTGTCTAGTTCTTCTAGTTTTGGGGTTAGGTCTGTGATATGAAATCTCTCTTCTTTTTTAATGTAAACATTTAGAACTAGAAATTTCCCTCTCAGTACTGCCTTTGCTGCATCCCATAAGTTTTGGTATGTTATGTTTTCATTATTATTTGCCTCAAGATATTTCCTAATTTCCCCTTTAATTCATTGGTTGTTAAGAGTATATTGTTCAATTTCCGCGTATTTGTGAGTTTTCCACTTTTCCTTCTGTTATTGATTTCTGGCTTCATTCCATTGTAGGAGGAGAAGATACATTGTATGATTTCAAAATTTTTTAATTTAGTGGGACTTGTTTTGTGACCTAAAATATGATTTATCCTGGAGAATGATCCATGTGCACTCAAGGAGAATGTATATTCTGTTGTTGGGTGAAGTGATATATGTATGTCTGTTAAGCCTAGTTGGTTTAAAGTATTGTTCAAGTCTTGTATTTTCTTACTCATATTCTGTGTAGATGTTCTATCCATTATTGAAAATGATGTATTTAAAATCTCCTCCTATTTTTATATGGATTTTTATATTGTGAGCTTTAACACATATATATGACAGTGATAACTTTCAAAGTACATCACAAGTTGTTAGAGAGCAGATTTCAAAGAATGTCATGGGTCACAGTTCTACAACTTCAGCCATTTCCATTATTATAAAATATAACATACATACAGAACGGTGCCAACTCTCGATGTACAGCTCAACAGGCAGTTATATAGGTAATTTCAAAAATTGTTGGTTGCAGTTCCAAAGTCTCAGTCCCTTCCCTGTTAGGCAATACAAGGTATATACAGAAAGGTGAGGACCTTCAAGGCACAATTCAACAAGCAGCTATAGAGCAAATCCCAAAGGATGCTATAGGCTACATTCCACCTTGTCATTTACCTCCTTCCAGCCCTTCCAACACCCCAGCATCCAAATATATATATAATTATATAAAGTTTCAGTATTCATAGACCTTTGTTAAATCTTATCTTGTTTGTTGCTACCCCTTCCTCTCACTTAATCTCTTTTTCAACTTCAGGGATTTCTAGGCAATGAGCACCCTAATTTGTTCATATTAAAGGGGGTGTCAACGGTATGGGGAAGGGGGCTGCATCTGATTGTTGATCTTAAAGAGGCTGTTGCCTCTTTAGGACTTGTCTGGTATAGGAACACTCTGGTGGATTTAAGTTTCTGAAAGATAAAACTCAATGAGTGAATCTTTTATAGAATCTCAGGTAGGGACTTGGGAACTACTGTTGGTAAGGACATGGCATACTGTGGCCATTTGGGATGTCTAGCTGGAGCTTGTATAAGAGAAACCTCCAGGATAGCCTCTCAACTCTATTTGGGATCTCTCAGCCACTGTGACTTCAGCTTGTTACCTTTCTTTTTTCCCCCTTTTGGTCAAGTAGGCATTTTCAGTCCCTCACTGCCAGGACCAGGCTCGCTCCTGGGGGTCATGTCCATGTCACAAGGGTGATTCATTCCCCTGAGAGTCATGTCCCTCATGGGGGGGGAGGTTAATGAATTTATTTGAAAATCTCCTGTTAATGTAGAACCTTCTATTTCTCCCTTCAAATCTGTCAGCATTTGCTTCATATATTTTGGGGCTCTGCTGTTAGGGGCTCTATATTTATGGTTGTAATGTCTTCTTGTTGAATTAACCCCTTTATCAGTATTTAATGCCATCTTTGTCCCTCAAAACACTTTTTGACTTAAGGTCTGTTTTATCTGATATTAGTATAGCTACCCCAGCTTGCTCGCTCACTCTCTCTCTCACTCTCTCTTTCGCTCTCTCTTTTAAATGTAAAACTATTTCTTTTCTTTTTTTTTTTTTTTGAAATACATCTGCAAATTTACAAATTAATGCTTCTCAGTCCATACTGGGTGCATGTACATGCAGAGCATGGGCATGTGAGAGGATCATTCCTGGAGGAACTGGTTTTCATGAGAAATGGTTAGTATAGAAAAAGATCACACTATAACAGTTTATTTGACATGATTAATTTTGTTTTATTGGCATCATAAAATGGCAGCCATATACATTAACTTTTCTAGTATATTTCCCAAATAGAGCCTTGACATTAAATGTTTATTCCACCATAGCCTAATGTTAACTTTATTTATAGAAACATAATGCTCATGATCTCTGTGGAAGTATCTCTGTGTATCAGAAAATGTGTGTCTAGATTTTCAGTTTGTTAGCTTAAGTAAGTCCATTCTTCACCATTTTCAGTCAGGAAGTCAAACCCCGGGTCTCTTTTGGTTAGTACTTGTGTGGTATATTTTTTTCCATCCTTTCACTTTCAACTTACTTGAATGTCTTTGAATTTAAGTTGAGACTCTTGTAGACAGCATATAGTTGGGTCATGCTTTTTTATCGATTCTGCCAATCTCTGTCTTTTGACTGCAGAGTTTAATCCATTTACATTTAAAGTCAGTACTGATAACGCAGGACTTTGTTCTGCCATTTTGCTATTTAGTGTTTATAAGTCTTAGACCTTTTTGGACCCTCAGTTCTTCCATTAATGCTTACATTCATATTTATTTGATTTTGTAATGTACCATGTTGAGTCCCTTCTCATTTCTATCTGGTGTATTTTTCATATCATTTCCTTGAGGTTACCATGGGGTTAAAATTTAACATCTTAAATATACAACAATCATATCTGATTTGATACCAACTTCACTTCAGTAACATACACATACAGTATTCCTATATCCCTCTGTCTCCCACCTTTTTTTGTACTTGTTACAAATTATATCTTCAGACAGTTTCTGCCGGTTTAATAGTTGTTCTGGTGGAGGGACTGATACCTGGAGCTTCCTACTCCACCATCTTTCCACAATCCTCCACCTGGCATGTTTTATGCCGGTGAAAATGAGGACAGCTCAGCAGAGAAGGGAGCTGGAATGTAAACTGTAATTGACCTATAGCTGTGGCGTGACTTCTGGGCACCAGTGGGTCAGTAATAGGAGTTGTCATCCAAAGGCAAGGAATGAAGATTGCCAGGGTGCCAGAGAGCTTTGGAGTTTTCTAATCTGGGGAGGGTCCTTCTCAATGAGGAAAGGACCAAGCTGCTGGTGAAACTAGAAGCACCTTTCTCTAGATTTTGATGAAACTGTTTCATATCTTTTGAGAAGGTTCCTTTCTCTAAGGCTTTCCAGAACCTATTTATTAATCTAGTTCACAGCTCTTCTCGACCCTGGAACCTCCCCCCGCAATGTACCATAAGCAGTTTGTTTGTTTGAGGTGGGTATGGATAAAAGATACTTTGCTGACCACAAATTGTTGAATTGTTAAGTATGGTCCTAAGGCCCTTATGCCTGGTTTCTCTCTCTAGCACCAGGTTTGAATTTGCTTTTTATTTCTGAGGGCTTCAGCTGTGGTTTGTGCCTGTTGCCAAAGGAGCTCCAGGCATGCACCACTGTTTGGAACTGGTGGCCACACTTGGCAAGCAGTGGTTTGAATGACCTCTCCTTAGGAGCCCTAGGTCACTGGCTGGATTTCTGCCTCCTTACATTACAGGCTCTTCCTGTATTGGGAGTGGCACTTGGCCAGGGCATTATATTTCCACTGGCCTGAAAACATACAGACCCTGATGAGCAGAGGCTTGTATGAGGGAGAAAGATAGAAACACAGGAAAGACTAAAACAGATCATTGGGGCCCTAGGTCTAGGGATTCTTCAAGGGGAAATTTGGGGTCTTTAGTAGGAGCAATTAGTATGACAGTACCTAAGAAGACAGCAATAGAACTATGTTGATTCAAATCTGGAAGCACAAGTAAATAATCTAGATATATGTAACTAGATATATGTAACTCTTTTTTTATAGAATACAGCTTTTTAATTTTATACTAGAGTTTGGAGAATATGTAGGTCATAGAGTTTAAAGGAAATTTGTTCTCTATTTAGAAAAAATCGTTTGTTTCAGAGAGAAAGTTTGATATTAGCTTGGATCCAGTTATCTATCACCAGGGGTTAGGAAATAGCACACCAAAACATAATTTCTCATATAGTGATTTATCCAAGAACTGAGTTGTTTCCATCTCCAAACTCTGAACCCTTTATTTTTTTCCTCTTTGTTCAAAATCGCAGGATACCAGAAAGATATTTCAAAGTAGCAAAGAAACATCCTAGATGTTAGTTATCTGCTTTCCAAGAGTGTGTGTGTGTCTGTGAGCAGTAAGTGCTCTTGGGGATGTGCCTCACTGATGGGCTAACTGTATCTGCAGGATGGAGACATTCCCTGCCGTGACTGAGAAGGTCCTCCAGGAGTTCCAGGTTTTACTGCAGCACAGCCCCTCTCCTATCGGAAGTACCCGCATGCTGCAGCTTATGACCATCAACATGTTTGCTGTGCACAACTCCCAGCTGAAAGGTAAGGAGCATCCAGTTTTTAAATTTAGACAGAGATTACTCTAGCTTCTTTTCCTGTGTTATCACACACTATCCTCCCCCCCCACACACGCACACACATACACTACCTTTCCTACCATTGCCTCTCAGATCTTTAATTTACTCTGTGAAATCTATGTGAATCTCTAGTGTTTGGGTGGGAGAAAAGGAGAGAATCATGGGTACGGAGCTTAATTTGCAAGCCCAGAGATGCTGTTGCACATCTGGCCATGCTAAAGGCAACAGCAAGGCCTCTTGGAGACTGCAGACCCAGAGTCCCTCCCAGGGGAGAGGCATTGCTGAAATGTTTCACTGCAGAGACCATACGCTTGGCAGGGATTGGGAATAGCTGTTTCTGGGCTCATGTACCCTGTTTGTTCAATATGGAAAAGTCTAGTTCCCTATGGGATATCCCTTGTGGGAGTCTGCCAAGGAGTAAGAACAGAGAATTGATGAGCTTTGGTGACTCAAATCTGGAAGCACAAAAACCACCAGGCCCAGAATTTGGCTGGTATACTAGTGTGCATTCTGAAATGCTTTTCTGAACACTCTGTTTTTTGGGGAAGGGAGGGGGACTGATTGGCAGGACTGTTCTGATGACCAGGTCAGAGTTGAAGGATGTTACCAGGATCCCTTTTCTTCCCTCCACCCCACCTCAGTAAGGATTATGTGGTTTGACTTGAAGATATGTGGTATGGGGGTGACATTATTTTGTGTGTTTGTTTGCAAGGGAGATTTGGCTCTGCTGCCAAGGAATCATTTCAGAGCACTGACAGCAAGTGTTTGTTTGGTCTCAGGGCTGAAAGATTATTATCTGAAATCCCAGGAAGTGGGAATTGCCCCGTGGAGACTCTGTTGTAAAACAGATCTGGCGTTTCTGGACAGAGTGTAGCTAGTTCTCTTGTTGCACCTTTTCTTAGTGCTTTCTCTTGCCCTGAAGTTGATGTGTTTCCCTTCCCATTTGTATTTGGGGGTTATGCTTCAGCTTGCTTCTGATGGGGGAGTTTCTTCCCTGATGAGTGGATATGCCACACTTTTCCTTAGAACTTGGCTCCTCCTGGGACTCTGCAAAGTCTGCCTGCGCTTTCAACCATGTTTGAATCCTAGAGGTGATTTTCTCCTCTAATGCTGCCTGCTGCAGCATTTAAAATTCCCAGCAGAAGGCAAAATGTAGAGGCTTAGGTGCCTTTTTGAACTTGGCTAATTATTCCTGGGATGGCTATTTATTTAAGCAGCTCTGAGGAAGCATGGAGTCCTGAGGGGCAGTGGTGGTTTCCAGGAAGGAGGAAATAAAGTTTGTAAAATGCTGACCTGGTGAGGCTGTGAAGTCCAAAAGGGAGGGAGATTGATTCCTTCATAGTTACTCTGCTAGTTCTGCTGCAAAGTGGGAAGCTCACCGGACTCAGGAAACAGAGGCCTCCTGAGGTGCCCTCCCATTCATTTTACTGCCTCCCACTAAAAAACAACCCACAGAGTTCAGTGAGCCGCCTGTCACATAGCTGCAGCCTCTGCCAAGGTATTGTTCCAACATCAAGTGACCTGTGGCCTCTGTAGGTGTGAATGTGAAGGACCTGCAGCTCTTGCCTGTGAAGCATCTGTTGTCAGCAACTTCTGCTCCATGAAAAGGAATACATTGGTCTTTTCATAGGCCACCAGTGAGTCCTTTCCTCATAGCTATTGTTAAATACACATTAAGAAGATATGGGTAAAAGGAAGGTGAGATGGTGAGAACAGAGAAAGGAGGAAATAGGTAGTTACCCTCCTTGAGGCCAAGGCACTTTTTCTAGGACTCTTTTCCATGGTTGGGCATAATGAGGATCCTCTAGCTAGGAAGGACATGTAAGAGCTTATACTTGAGACCCTGCTGCTTCTTTCTGGTCTTGTCCTGACTCTCACCTCCATGAGCCAGCTGTGCTAAGAGGAGTACGAGCTGAGGTGGTCAGAGGCTCCTAGGGTGTTTCAGGGAAAAAAACAGCCCGGGCCACAGGATGTAACACTCAGCTAGGACAGAGAGCTCTGTGGACGTGCTGCCAAGTACCCGGTGTGCAGCTGAGGCGGCTGTTCCAGAACCCACTGTGTGGGCTGCCATTGGGAGAGGGGTAAGCAGAGCACTCAGCAGGGCTGGCTGGTGGGAAGATGCACTTTTCCATTTCCCAGCACATGAGTCATCTTCTCTGGGCCCCTGTGCTGTGCTTGCACGGACAGTGGCAAGAAGCGGGTGTTGTGGCTGAGTAGCAGCATCTGTGCCGGGGGTGGAGAGGGAAGGGGGTTGAGGAGAGGGTAAAGATTTAAATCCTTCAGTAATCAGCAGCAGTTTGAATCACAATTTTATGAGTAAGGAAGTGATAAATCAGCCCTAAGTGTTCAGCCCCCCAAGTCCAGTGAGCCATTGCCCTTCTAGAGACTTCCCTGCAGGCCAGTCTGCCTGCTATCAGAGTCACCACCCAGCCATGGGTCCCTGGCTGTCTGAAACCAGGAAGCAAGTGCCTCCTGCTGCCTGGCCCTCCCAGGTGTTTGGTGTCTGTGGTGATTTGGCAGCCACTGCAAACTAGAGAACATCTGGGCCATCATTTTTCATTCCATTCCTTCTTGGACATGTCCTTCTGGGTGGGTGTTTGCATATGTCAGTTCTTGGACTCTGTGGAGAAGGAGCCTTCCAGCCTGGAGCAGAGGTGATCGTGTGGCCTACAAGGAATCTGGATTCTCTTAATCAGTGCCTAGGCCTTCCCATGGGTATGATGCCTAAGAGGGGTATGATTTGGAGAGCAATAGGGGAGTCCTTACTAAAAAGTGTGCTTTGCTGATGCCTCTAATGCATATATATGTATTAAGTACTAGCCTTATGTAAGTACCCTGTTTTCAAAATACTGACAGGGATGGGAATATTGTTAGTAACACTTCAGTGTGACTACTTTTCAAATGTGCTTTCCTTGCAGTCAGGAGAGACAAAGAGCTGTTGAAAAGCTTTGGACACCTCAGAAGGCAAAAAGGAGGAAAAGGCTTAGATGGGAGTGAGAGAAAGGCACGTTCTCTTTTTTCCTAGGTTATGGTTTTTCCTGGAATCAACCCTGCCCAGAGGCAGAGGTTGTGAGGCTAGATGTGCCCTCCCCTATTCCCAGATTTGCCCATGGGGGAAAAGTTGAGTTATACCACATCATTTAGCCAACTAAACTTTCAGATCTCAGCAGTGATCTTAAAAATCATTGGTTCAGGCTATTGGTAGGGAAATCTTTATCTCCTCCTCTCATAATGGGCTTTATTGAAAATCCTACTTCAGTGGTACTACTGATAGTCTAGAATTCTAATATGCTACCCTGAGATGGTTGGGGACCAATAAATTTGAGAGACAGGACAAGGGATGTTTGAAGGCCCTCGCACAGTGTCTGGTATTTATTAGGCACTCAGTAAGTATTTGTTGAACGCATAGATGAGGAAAGCCACAGTTCTGGGCAAGCCAGCTCTCAGTGAGTAGTGTGTTCCTTACCTGGCCACTGTCCAGAGCTGTCCTGTAGCGGGTGGTGGCGAGATAGGTGGTTCCCAGAATGATGTCACAATTGGTAATCTCTCTAAGGCATTCCCGAGTCTGAAGGGAGAAATGGGGCCTTCTCCATGTGGCTCAGCATTTAACACTTCAGTAGCCATCGGATTGGCTGACATGATGCTGTAGGGTAAGCTGTTGATCTAAACCACAAGCACTCCAAGAATTTTAATTTTTAAAAAATTCTGTAATTTAAGAAAATAAAACTCGAGTTTCTTGAAGAGGAATAATTGAAGCAACATTTGTGGTAGGGCATCACTGAAACCCCATTGCATCCCCCATCTGTGCCCAATTTACTCCAATCTTGTTCCCCCCCCTTCTTTCTCCCCCTGCCCCCTCCCCCCAACCTCTTTTTAGAAATATGTTTTGTAATTCCTGGAATCAAAACCATCTCAGGCACACACTGTTTTATTTTACTGTATTATTGGATTATACTTCCTATAAATCATTGGTTGTTATTCATTGGCCACCACTGGAATAACTTCCCTTTTCTGTGTCCTGGCCCCCTTCTCTTTTCCTCCTCTTTTTCCTCTTCTACCAGTTCGTAGTCAGAGCAGGCCTCCATTTCAGCCCTGCAAAACAGCCATGGTGACAGCAAGAGGGCACCCAAGAGACACTTCTTGCTTGTGCCGTTGGTGCTCCCTACTCTGGAAGTATTTGGGGGCTGAGATTGAGGTAGGACTGGGGCTAGACTGGCATTCCTTTTATTATCTTTTATGTTTGATTTTCATGGTCTGTTAGTAATTCTAAATTGCAGGAGGTAGAGGGAGTGTCACTTGGGAGTCTCCAGAGGGATAGAGAACCACAGCTGTCTGTTCATGACTGTTAGAACCTAACCCAGAGGTATGGGATGCCTGATCCTATGTGGGGACCTCACACCTTCGTGCCATTGTAGTGTATGGAAGTTAGCTCTGGCTGAGAAGCTGAGCTCACAACCAGAATTTCTTTGTCTCCCAGCATACAGCAACCTCAGAGACCTTCAGAAAAGCAGTTTGCTCCTCTGTGATGATTCACTTCTGTCTGAGTCTCTTACTCAAGTAGAATGTATGAAGTGTCTAATCCTCTGCTTGTCAGAACAGTTGTACAGGAAATCCACCTTTCATAAGGGGTTAGGCTTGAGTTTAGCTGTATAAATTGTCCCTCTCATTCCTCCTTCTATAACTTTAGCGCTATAGTCTTTGGGCCATGTTAGATTTCTGCAGGTAATCAGTGCTGCCTGACCTTCATTCTCAGGGCTGCCATTTTAGAGTAAATGTTTATTAGCAAAGAGGGAGCCAGCCTGGTCAACAAATTTTGTGAGAAACAGATCCTAAGGTCGGACTAGGCTATCTCTTTGGAAGGCACACCAGAGGAGGAGGCATCCTTAAGCTATGCCCTGTATCCCTGTGGGGGAGATAGAGCTATCAACAGGCTGCTTGGTGCACACTTCTTCCCTCCGCAATCTCTGCCTATGGATCTGCCTGAAGTTTCCTGGAAAAGCAGAAAAAGTTAATGTTGAGGGACCTACCTATCTTCCCAACTCTCAGTTCCAGGGTCTCTGTTTTCAGAATGACTCTGTTACTTGAGGCTGGGGGAGGAAAAGCTGTTATGGAAAGGTAAAGAAATGAGAAAGTTCAGATATGTCAGTAAAATTAAGCCTTTTACGTTGGTTGAAGAAATGGTCTCTGTTTTTACCCCAAGATGTCGGGATTGTAGTTTGGTCCATGACTGCTTTGGCGTGGCGTGTGGCAGTGTAGTATCCATCATTGTCCAGTGGTTAATGTGGGCTGTAGACCTCATCTCTCTTGCCTTTTCATAGCTGCTAAGTTTGATTTTTTTCTTGCCCCAAAATGGACTTATTCTGAAGGAGAGACATTGTTTGGGAGAATGTTTGTAGCAGAATTCTCAGCTACCTTTTTCAAGCCCTTTTTAAGTTTTTCCTGAGGAGTAGAATTTAAATTGTAGCTTGCAGGGAGGTCAGGTCAGATAGGTACTGTTTGTTACATTCACAGGGAATGGAGATGTGTTCTCCGAGGAAAGAAGTTAAGTTGCACTTCGGACCCTAAGCAACTAAATGTTGGTCTAGGGAAATATTGTAGCTTTCAGGGGTCATAGCCAATAATGACAGCAACAACAGCAACAGCACTGTGATGTTACCGTAAGACACTTTATAGTTTCTGCATATGGATTCTCATTTGATTCTCACATCAGCCCTCTGAGACAGGCAAGAGAAATATTTTGTGTCCTATTTTATAAGTGAGGAGAAATGTATCAGAAAGGTTAAGTAACTTGTGCAGTATTACACAGCTAGTAAATTAAACCCAGGTTTAACTGTCCTGCCTTCTATATCAGAAGATAGAAAGCCCTCTCTGGACTTGATTGAGACAGCTAGAAAATGTAAGGAATTTTTCTCCCAATGTGAGTAGTCTGCTCTTTGAAGAGAAAACTGATCCATGAATCTGACCTGAGGCTGGAAGAGGAACAGAAGTAGAGATAAGGGAATCAGGGGAGTCATTGCTCTCCCAGTTGCTTGAGACTCAGGTGGGACGACAGGTAATAGGCTGGCAGAAGGATATAGTTTGGGCAGATCAAGGCTCTCTAGGGTGACCATGTTTACTTATCATGGGTAGGGGAGAATGGCCCTCTTGCAATGGGGAAAGCCTTATTCATGACCAGTTGGTAAAAGAAGTGTTCAGTCTTTCTCTTGGTTTGGGATATAGAGTGTCTCTTTAGGAACACTGTTACTTATTTTCACTACCGTTTCTAGTTTCTCTCTTGCTTTTAAAAAAGCGGCTTTTCACATGCCACTCTTATAAGAGGTTGTGATTTTTTGACTTGGGGACAAGGGTGGATATATCATTCATACAGAAAAGAGTATGAAAGTATAAAATATTTGAAAGAATGATAGAGAATAACATGTAACCACCACCCAGGTTAAGAAATAAAATATTGTCAGTATCCCAGAAGCTCCCCTTTGTAGTTCCCATCCTCTTCACTACAGGGAACTACAGAATGACCTGTGGAATTCATTCTCTTCGTTTTCTTTATAGTGTTATCTAAGTATCCATCCCTAAAGAAAACATAGTTTAGTTTTGCTTGAGTATAAATGGATTCGTAATAATCATAGATTTCTTTCTGGCTTCTTTGTTCCATGTAATGTTTGTGAAATCGGTCCATGCTGATATGTGTAGTAGTAGTTCATTCATTTTCATTACTATAATACTACATTTTATTCATTTAATTACAGTTTATCCATTCTCCTGTTGATGGGCATTTGGGTTGTTTCTAATTTGGGGCTACTATGAATAAAGTTGCCATAACCATTTGTGTACAAGTCTTTTTGTGGACATGTGTTTTCTTTTCTAGTGGGTAAATACCTAGAAAAAGATTTTTGGGTTCTATGGTAACTGAATGTTTAACTTGTAAGGAAGCGCTGAAGTTTTGTACAGTGGTTGTACCACTGTTGTACCTCCAGCAGTGTATGCAAGTTCCAGTTTCTTTACATCCTCTTGAACATTTGGTATTGTCGGTCTTTTTCATTTTAGCTTTTCTAATGGATGCATAGCGCTATTCCATTTTGGTTTTAATTTGCATTTCCCTAATGACTAAGGATGCTGAATGACTTTCATGAGTTTACTTGCCATTTGTATCTTTTCTTTGGTAAGTGTCTGTTCAGATCTTTTGCCTTCCCCACCCTTTTTTAATCGAGTTGTTTGTCTTTATTTTTAAGTTGACACATTCTTTATATAATCTGGATATTAGTCCCTCATCAGGTATATGTTTTGTAAGTATTTTCTCCCACCACTTAACACTTTCCAGCCTGTTCTGTTTTCTTTTTTTTTTTTTCCCTCCTTTCTTACCTTCTTCTGGATGTATTTTTTTTCCATTCCATTTCCTCAGTCCCCCACCTCTCCCTCCCATACCAATTTCCTTTCTTTTTAATGGTTACCCTAAAAATTACAACATGGATATTTACCTTGCAGAAAGTCAAAAGTTAATCAACATTTTTACTTTCCTCCTAAACAATAGAGGGACCATAGAACATTTAAATTCTATTCATTGTTTTATCAATTTTTATATTAGGGTTGTCAGGTATTTTAGTTCTTTTTTACTTTAAACCCTACAAGACAAATTATTATTGTTTTTATTTTTGTTTTATTTACAATATTATTATTTTGTTCTTAAATGTTTGTTTAGACTTATCCATATATTTACTACTTTTTTTCTCATCATTCCTTTTTGTATTTCATATACTTCACCTGGATCATTTGCTTTCTGCCTGAAATATATTCTTTTAGAATTTACTTTGTAAAGTTCTTTTGATGGCAAGCTTGCTCAGTTTTTATTTAACTAAAAAAGGCCTTTATTTTGCTGATATTCCTAAAAGATCTATATTCACTAGTAATGGAATCCTAGGTTAACACTTATTTTCCTTTGGCCCATTTAAGGTATTACCCTATCTTTGGGCTTCCACTGTTGCTGAGTAAAAGTCAGCTATCAGTCTAATTTGTTTCTCCTTTAAAAGTAATCTATCCTTTCTCTCTGGGTGCTTTCCAGATCTTTCTTTATCTTTTATTTTCTGCATTTTTAGTGATTTGTTTAGGTTTGGATTTATTTTTATTTTTCCTGCAGTTTGTTGGGATTCATGTATCTATAAATTGATGGTTTTCATCAGTTTTGAAATTTTTTTGCACTATTTTTCAAGTACTGCCTCTGTCCACACTTTCTTTTCTCCTTCTGTAACTCTGATTAGACATTGTTAGACCATACTCTGTCATTGATGTTTAAACCTCCTGTCTATTGTTTTTCTCTCTTTGTGTGCTACATTACAGATAATTTCTTTAGTTCTGTCTTTCAGTTCCCTGAATCTTTTCTTAGCTATAGCTAATCTGCTGTTAATATGCCCCACTGAGGTTTTTATGTCAATTATTATGTACTTTTATTTCCACATATTTTATCTTTTCAGATCTGTTCTGACTTTATTTATAGTTTTTTGTTCTCTGAATGTATTTTTGAGCTTGTCTTTTATGTCTTTAAAATATATTAAATATGACTGTTTAAGAGACTCCATAGGCCCAGGGTGAGGGGGAAACAAAAAAAAAGGAGACTCCA